>NC_090831.1:122568593-122902864 GCF_028021215.1 Eschrichtius robustus | reverse complement strand
AATTCTTCCAGGTATGTCCTTGGAGTGGAATTGCTGGGCCCCTATGGCAATTCTATGAATTTACTCATTTGAAAAATTTTTGAATGCTGGTTCATTTTCTTTTTCATTGAAGAAGTGACACTTCATCAGGTTAAGAATTCAAACAGAACCAAAGGGGATCCAGGGGAAGGAAGTCTCTCTCCCACTCTGACGGCAGCGTCTCTCCTCGGGAATGATCTCTGGCTCCCAGGGGTTAAGAGTCTCCTGTGCATCCATCCATGCATTTTCTACGCGCGTACAAATATATCCACCCTTCCCTGTTTTACGCAAATGGGAGCAACGATGGTCTCCGCCGTGCAGTCTGCTCGCCTTTTGGGTACAGCTTCATCCACGGGTGGTCTGCAGCTGGGACGACTGTACCCCCAAACGGTGGCGATGCTGGGTTGCCGCTGCTGAGTCAGTCTCTTCTCCCAACCCTCCCTTCATCTGTTTCTTAGTCTGGGCTTGATGCCACTCTGCCTGGCCCTCCTTTCTGCCCTCGGGGCATGTAGCAGCAGGCTTGGGAAGAGTAATCAGGCTGTGGAATGCCAGGACCCAAGAAGCACAATATTCATTAATGTCACTAAACACACTGCGCTCGTTTGGCCTACTTTGTAGCTGACGGGCCACTGAGTAAATGAGGGAGGTGGTGTATAGTTAGAAAAGCTGCCTTTTCCCAAGAGTCTCAAGGAGTTTACCCAAACATCTATCAGCTTGTTAACTCTTTGAGGGCAGGGCTCTGTTTGATTCAGGTGTGTGATCTCCTGGATCATACCTTGAAATATAACAGGTGATTGGCACGTGTCTGCTGTATGACTGAAATGAGTTTTCCTTTGAATACAAAGAACCTCAAAAGGACACATTTCATTTTAAGATATAAATGCCCACATAGTCTAATATTGACGAGCAATCACAGAACAGCTGAGGTGTAGAATAGTGAGTGGCACAGCCGAAGTTCGCAGGTGAAATATCAGGATATCTTTACTCACAACAACGGCTAAAGTCGTATATTATAACGTGACGCAAATTGAGTGGGAGAAACCCACAGACCAAAGCATCTTGTTCATCAACAGGTTCAAAATGGAATTAACTTTCTCCCTCCGGAAAAGTGGTCCTGTACATTTATTTTCCTCTTTGGTTAAGGGTATCAACATCCTCACAATATCTTGGAGATATCCTAGATTCTTCTGCTCTCACCCCCATATCCAATTGGTTACCAAGCAACTCCTACTGAATATCTTCATGGTCCTTGACTTTGTCAATTTTCCCCTCACTATTGCCCCAGCCCTGGTCCGTGATAATATATTTTTTTTTTTCTTTTGACTGTGAACAAATTTCTAGAAAAGTCTCTTCTTGCCTCTGGTTTTGCTTTAATCTAGTTTAGTCCATCCTAAAACTCTAATAAATCTAAACCCCCAACCTTAAATGATCCCATGGCTCTCATCACGGCAGGATGGCTACATAGCGTGTTTTACTGAACAGTTAGCGTAGACATACCAGGTATTGTGAATAATATGCAAGTGAATTACACTGTGGGTCAGGTGTAAACCCTCGGCTCTCATTATAACCAAGGAGGACCCTATGGGACCTTCCTGGGACAGACCCCTCCCCCCTTGTCCTTTGCCTGCCTCTTGTTTGTAGAAAACCTCCCAGGCCTCCCCTGAGTCACAAAAGCCTGGCTCAAGAATTCATGACTGAAACGATGTGAACATGTAGTGACAAAAATAGCAGTTGGGCCAGGAGAACTGGTAAGAATTTAAATGGTCAATCAGCCATATGGCAGTCACAGAATCTTTAGTTCCTCCCTGAAGTACCTATATAACAGTATCTGGTGCACTTTTCCTGAGTTGTTTTACAGAAGTTAAAACCACCACACCAGGGTTTCCCTGGTGGTGCAGTGGTTAAGTGGCCAATGCAGGGGACACGGGTTCGAGCCCTGGTCCGGGAGGATCCCACATGCCGCGGAGCAACTAAGCCCATGCACCACAACAACTGAGCCTGTGTTCTAGAGCCCGTGAGTCACAACTACTGAGCCCGTGAGCCACAACTACTGAAGCCCGTGTGCCTAGAGCCCGTGCTCCGCAACAAGAGAAGCCACCACAATGAGAATCCTGTGCACCGCAACGAAGAGTAGCCCCTGCTCACCGCAATTAGAGAAAGCCCATGCGCAGGAACAGAGACCCAGTGCAGCCAAAAATAAATAAATAAAATAAACTTTAAAAAAACCAAAAAAACAAAAACCCCAAGAAAACCCACCACACCAAATGGAAGAAGCTAATGGCATGATGACCATGAGCAGGTACGCAGCCCCCAGACCTACTGGCATCTCAGGATTGATAACGTTAACCCCTGTGACACCACCCCGTTACCTCACCATCAGCCAATCAGAGAACTGTGCACAAGCTGATCACACACCCTGAGACTTGCCTCCCTCACCTGGCCTTTAAAAATGCCTCCCTGAAACCCATCGGGGAGTTCTGGTTTTTTGAGCATTAGCTGTCCTGGACTCCTTGTCTGGCGCCTTACAATAAATGCTGCACTTTCCTTCACCACACCCCGGTGTCAGTAGATTGGCTTTACTGAGTGCGGGCGAGCACACCCAAGTTTGGTACAGTAACACCATCACTGGGGACACACTTAGCAAACGACGGTCAGGGAAACATCCCTGCCCTGGTCCTGTGGGACCTTCTCTCCCTTAATGCCTGGTCCCTTGTCATTCTGTGGTGCTCTCATGAGCCTCACACCAGTGCACACCCACCACACTGATTCCTGTGGAATCACTAGAGAATTCTCGGCTTCTCTGCTATTGTTCAAAGTCAGACTTCAGGCTGCCAAGTTCTCACCAACTGTTAATTTCCATAATTCCAGCTATTACTCTTTCTTCCTGCAAGAGGATATTCCACAGTCCACACACATTTAGAGATGTGACTCTTCAATTCTGCAAAATTCCTACAAACAGTTGAGGCCTCAGCAGGGATCTGCAGCTTACATTCTTCATATCCATTTAACTACGTGTGGGTTACAAGGACTTAGGTCATCTCAGACTGATTTAGCTTTTTCCCGGAACATCAACAACACAGTTTAAAACACCATCTCTACCAGCTCCCATTAGAATTAAAAAAAATCAGTTTCACTTACTTCATCTAAATGTTTGTTAACATTCAGCCTCTTTGCTTAGAACTCTAGAATTTTCCATAAAAAGATTTCATGGATACCTTTCATCTCAAAGATTTAGAGTGATGCAGGCAACAATAATTTTAGAGCAATCTCATTGCTTTATTACCACTACTAGTATTTTAAATTTTTAAGTTAAGGTAGATGATATGAATGCTCAAGTTGATAGATTATTTTTCTCAGTTGGAGTTCCCCAGAGATATTCTAGTTGGAAGCTCTAATTTGATGGCGGCAGCTATATGTGCTGAGAGATTTCCCTAGGGTCACGTAACTACCGAGGCCCCTGGCTTCCTGTAGTGTCCTCTTTCTACAGCACAAAGTTAGCTGAGGAATGGCATTTGCATAAACAAGTTTAGATATATAATCCCGTTACTGAGCTCCTCTTTTGTTAAAGTTGCCATACACTCTTTTAATAACATTAGTTATCATAAATATAATGGAGAAGAAGGGAAGCACGTTAATGAGGTGCTCTGGGAGGTTGATAAAAGGTATTTTCTTTTATCCTAACATAAAACACTCTGGCAAAAAAGCTTGTGATCCAAAGGAAACTATGAAACAGAAATGGACTCACAGACATAGAGAACAGACTTGTGGTTTGCCAAGGGGGAGGGGGGTGGGGGAGGGTTGGATTAGGAGTTTGGGATTAGCAGATGCAAACTGTTACATATAGAATGGATAGACGGCGAGGTCCTACTGTATAGCACAGGGAACTATATTCAATATGCTGGGATAAACCATAATGGAAAAGAATATAAAAAAGAATGTACATCTGTGTATAACTGAGTCACTTTGCAGTACAGCAGCAATTAACACAACATGGTGAATCAATTATACTTCAATAAAAAAAATAAAGAAAAAAAAAGCTTGTGATCAGTTCATGCTGGATATTCGGAGAATTATAAAATATCAGGCATGCTAGAAAGAAGCAAGCCCTCCAAGTTTTAATTTTTGGGAAAGTTTCAGAGCATCCCTGAGGGTCTTCTTAAGCTTGTAAGTTCTAAGACCCTTCAGAATTTATGTTCAGGTATGAATTATTCGCTTTCTTCCCACGCTTCCAAGAGACACTTAGAAGAGCTGGGTAATTGGTGGACAGAATATGTTATATTCACAGACACGTGCAACTATATCCACAGTCAATTTTAGAACTTTTTCATCTCCCCTAAAAGAAGCCCTGTCCTCATCATCATTCACTCCCTCTTTCCTCCCAAGTCTCCCTAGACAACCACTAATCTACATTCTATCTCTATGGATTTGCCTATTCTGGACATTTCATATAAATGAAATCATACAGTATGTGACCTTTGGGGACTGAATTCTTTTACTTAACGTAATGTTTTCAAGGTTCATCCATGTTGCAGCATGCACCAGCACTCCATTCCTTTTTATGTTCAATAATAGTCCATCGTATGGACATATCACATTTTATCCATTCATTTATTATTTGGTGGACACTTGGATTGTTTCCACTTTTTGACTATTACGAACAATGCTGCTATGAACATTCATGTGCAACTTTTTGTGTGGACACCTATTTTCATTTCTCTTGAGTATATACCAAGAAGTGGAATTTCTGGGTCATATGGTAACTCTATGTCTAATGCTTTGAGGAAGTATCAAGGTAGCTGTTCCCATTCTACATTCCCACCAGTGTATTCCCCCAGCAATGCACGAGGGTTCCAATTTCTCCACATCCTCGCCAACCCTTGCCGTTATCTGCCTTTTTTGTTATCACCATCCTAGTGGGTATAAAGTGGTATCTCAGTGTGGGTTTGATTTGCAGATCCCAAAGGCTAATGATTTGAGTATTTCTTCATGTGCTTCTTTGCTATTTGTGTCTGTCTTTCAGAGAAATGTCTATTCATATGCTTTGCCCAATTTAAAATTGGGCTATTATCTTTTCTTAGGGAGTTGTAAGAATTCTTTATATATTCTAGATCCAAGTCTCTTATCAGATATATGATTCACAAATATTTTCTCCCGCTCTGTGGGTTGTCTTTCCACTTTCTTGATGATTCTCTTTGCAGCGCAGAATATTTTAATTTTGAGGAAATCCAATTTTTATGTATTTTTTTCTTCTGTCACTTGTGCAGTTCGTTCCAACATTTTGAAAGATAAACCTAGTTCCTCAGGGTAGAGGTAAAAGAATTACTCACAACTTATAGGTCGGATGGGAAATTTACTATTAATGAGACACGTTGAAGATGAGGAAATAAGACACTTAGAACCAAGAAGCGAGAAAACAGCAGACAAAGGAGATTTTTAAAAGTCACTGGCTAACTTCAGTTGACTGTGAAGGTCTCTCTGTTGGTCACGGTTCCGGAGGGAAGCAGATGGGATACTGGGGAGAGGTTAATGAAGGGACTTTGTTGACAGGGTTAAGGGAAACCAACAAATGATGATGGTGAAGCACCCGGGGCTAGTGATGCTGGGAAGCTGCTGTCACAACTTGGTAAACAGGGAGTTACTGGAAACTAGTTATAGGGAAGGGCTGCTCAAAGGAAGCCATGACTTTCAGTGAAGGGATGCAGCCACTGCTGACCTACAGTGAGGCAAGGAGGAAGCTCTGTCCTCCAACTCTGTAATCTCCTGCCTGTGCCTTCTTAGGCAAAGCCAAGTAAAAGCCAGGAGCAAGGGGACTTGGTGGACACGGTCCACCAAAGCCAGTCTCTGGGGCTACAGAACAAGATGGAGAAGAGTGGAGGGTGGAGAGTGGGTCTGAAGGAGAATGTCCCTTCAGTCACTGGGATGGTGAGTTGGGCATTTTCCCTCTTTGGTGAGGGAGCAATTTACACTAAAAGAAGAAGAAGGAAAAAAAAAAGGGCAGGTCATTCCCTCATCATGCCTTTTAACTTTCTTCCCCTGCTTCCCTCATTCACCCAGGCATACCTGTCCCCCACACCTTTGCAGGTAAAGTTTGACCTCTCACAGCCTCAGCTCAGATGCCACCTCCTTTTTGCTGCTGTTCCTCAATTTTCTCAGATGTGATCTCCCTCCTTGGAAGTCCCTGAAGGAGACTGAACTGTCCACAGAGTGGTTCTAACTTTCATTGTCACTTAGAGACACATCCTATGGCTCTCACTGATCAATGAGCTCTTGGGGCAGAACCATTTTCATGCACCTTTGCACCTCTACACACACACAGCACCTCAGCTAATATTTGATGAATGAATGGATTGAGGATGAGGAATTATTTAGGTTTCTTGAAATCTGCTAGGTGGAAGAGTCCTTGAGGTCCTTCTGTTTTTAATGCAGCCACTTCATGGTCCTACTCAGCAAAGACTCTGCCTCTAGGTGGGGACACTGTTGGTGGCCAACTCAGCATTTCTCCCTTCTTCCTCTAACACAGCCCTGATTTTGTTCAAGTCTCCCCCCAACCACCATCCTGTATCAGAGGGGACCCTCACCCCGGGCTAGATAATTTAAGGATACTGCATTCCCTCTTGCCAGGAATTAGTTTAGGGAGGGACATGTGACCAAGTTCTGGCTACAGAGCCTTGAAGGGAAGTTACTTGTGATGTCCAGGAAAGCCCTTGCTCCTCTTGAGAGAGAAGCTCCAGTCATTACTGGGAGCCAACTTACAACCAGGAGAAGAACCAGCTTCGAGATGGTGTCAGTGTGGAGTGCAAGGCAGGGATCTGAAAAGAACTGGGCCCTTGCTGACATCATCGAGGGTAACCTGAAGCCTGCTCTATCTTCAACTTCTCCTTCTGTGATTAAATATGTTTCCTTGTTTGGAAAGACCTCTGAGCTGGGTTTTCTGTTACTCTGTATCTGAAAGCAGGAACATACACTCTGCCATTGTTTTCCTCTTCAATCCTTCTGTTATAGGAGCCAAAATATAATTGAATAGCCCTCTGAATGTTTAGACTTGCTCTGTACCCAGGAATGTAAGAATGGTTTATACCAGAGAGACCCTGTCAAGCCTGAACATCATATATCATTTCATAGTAGCCGGTGCTCTGGAGGCTGGGAGTTTGTTCTGTATTCATCCTAGGATCCCCTTTTATGTGCTGTCTCTTGCCTATTACATTGGACATGGATTTTTCTTTAATAGTTTCTCCAAAATGTTAAAGGTATTTTCTTTTCCCTGCACACAAAAAACTCTTTGCTTCTTCAAGGTAAGAATGAGCCTTAAGCCCTTAAGCTCTGAACCCAGGATAGATCAACAACAGCATTTGCCAAAGCAAAGCCTTGCTTACCCCAGGGGCCTTCCACCCAGGACTCCTAGCGGGACTGGATGCTTCATAATAGGCAGGATTTGGGGCTATTTATGTTGTAAATTGACAGGTCAACTTCACAGTGAGATTTATTTTGCCTTTCCTTGCAATTTAGATGAAAAGTCAAAATCCAGTCTTGTGTAACTTTAAGTCCAGGTAGAGTGGTTATTGGAGACATTCAATAGGCAAGGGGAAAGGATTTGTACCCGGGAGCCCCACGGGGTCCTGCTCGGTTTCAATATTTCCACGTCCCCTGTTTCTTGTTTGTAGGAAATAGGCTTCATTCAGCCTCCTTGACCTTCCCTGGGTTCCAAAGGGCAGGTTCAAACAATTGCCAATCAGGAAAGGGAGGGGATGCAGAAACAAGGGAAGAGTAGTCAAGAAACAATAGCACAGCCTTGGGGCAGGGTCCTGGTTCCTCCTCAAGGGACACACATAACAATCTCTTGGAGTTCTGCAGAACTAAGGCAGAGGATGGTAACTTCAGGCTGAGCACAAGATTCCTGGAGCACCACCCTGTTACCTCACTACCAACCAATCAGAAGAAAGTCACACACCCTGCAGCCCTCACCCCAAATTTTGTCTATAAAGACTCCCCCCGGCCAAATCACTGGGGAGTTTAGGGCTTTTGAACACAAGCCACCTGTTCTCCTTGCTTGGCCCTGCAATAAACCTTTCTCTGCTCCAAACTCCAACGTTTTGGCTTATTTGGCCTCACTGTGCATCGGGCACACGAACTTTGTTCGGTAACTAAAGTATGTATTATGGGGCTCCACACCATCCTGAATGACCCAGAATCTTTGGGGGAAGGGTGTTTTTAACCAGCACCCCAGATTTGTAATTTTTACAAATTCTGATCTTCAGAAACACTGGTCTAGATTTTAAGTTTCTTGAGACAGGATCCATGCCATTTACTTTTGTTTCTTTCTAATGCCTAGCGCGCAGGAAGTGCTTGAGAAATGGGTTTTGGAGGAAAGGATCTAAGAAAAGTGACTGTTTCAAAATTTGGCTTTGAAGCCCCTTACTGTCCTGTTGAAACAGGAGGGAAGGGGGCAGGGCACAACCTCTGAAAGAATGACATAGCCCGAGGACACCACATAAACTGATTAGAACCAAGTGGGTCCAAGATGGTGGACAAGTCGACTTCCACTAGACTTTGAGCCTCAGTATACACTCACTGTAACACATCAGCAAGCTAAATGACACATCCACAGGCACCATGACAGTTCCAAGACCGACCATAAGGATCAAGAAGTGGGCGGTGGCCCAATTCCTGGAAATTCCCACCCCTTTCTGATATAGCTGGAATACTCCTCCCACTCATTAGCCTATGAAGTTACCCACCCCTATAAAAACTGACAACCCCATACCCTGGGGCCTTTCTCACCTTCTGAGATGGCCCACACCCTGTGGAGGGTGTTTCTCTCTAAATAAATCCACTTCTTACCTATCACTTTGTCTCTCACTGAATTCTTTCTGCGATGAGACATCAGGAACCTGAGCTTCATTAAGTCCTGAAACCAGGTGTGTGACCTCAGTTGGAAGACTGTAGGTTTTGGCCGGGTTCGAGTCCCGGCTGTGTGGGTTCAAGTCCCAATCAGGGTTTGGGCCGAGTTCAAGTCCCGGCTGAGTGGGTTCAAGTCCCAATCTGGGTTTAGGCTGGGTTTGAGTCCTGCCATGTGGGTTCAAGTCCCAATTTGAGGTGCATGGTTTAACTGCCCCTGTTTATCTCCAGAGTAAATCTTAGTTGTCTGTTCATAACCTTCTGTATCTTGGGATATGTGGTGGTGAGAGTAGATGCAGCAATTTGAAGGCCTCAGCAGCAGGGGCTCATCCAAGAGATTGCTCCAGAGAGAACATGGCCGGGCTTCCTGCCTTCGCAAGGCTGGATCTCTAGCCATCCTGTTCCTCCGATGAGCTACCCACTAACATTTCAATAAATTCCTTTTCTACTTAAGTTAGCCAGAGTAGTCAGGGTCCAGCCAGGAGACAGTATACAAACAGATTATTTGAACATTAAAAAGTTAATATAAAAAAAAGTCAATTAGGTAAAAATGTGTTAATTATAAAATTATAAAAGGGTAAAAAGAGAACTTCAAGGCAACATGGAGGCAGCAACTGCAGCTACCACTCCCAGGGTTGACCGAACAAAAAGGAAGGGGAAAATGCAGAAACTTAGGAGTGGGGCCCCATGGAGCTAAAACTCAGATCTCTGAGGTGGGGTTGGGTGTGGGTGTGGCTTAGCGTGTAGAGGGGAGGGTTCGGAGCTTGGAGACAATGGCCAGATTATGTCTCTGTTGCTTGTTCTTTCAGGTGTTTTCATTTCACGATTCTCCTTTGAACACCTTGCAGTTTAGTCCTATTTTATGAGTTGATCTGGACTTTTTCTTCACCTTTTTTTTCTGAGCTAAATTAATTGTTTCACTTCTCCTTTTTGTCCACCTCTGTCCATAGTTTCGTATTCATGGTGTTCTGCTGTAGTTGCTCGTGTTCGTTTAGTTATATTTAATTCATATTTGAGTGTGTTACAATATTTCTTTCCTTTTTTTTTTTTAACTTTTATTGGAACTTTTTATTGGTAGATACATTTGGGTTCTCGCTGTGTTCTTCTCATAGTAGCTTTGTGTGGAGGTTACCTGCTTACTTCTGTTCATTCTGGTTTTTCTTGATCAGCAATAGCACATGCATCTATGGGGTGAGTGAGGAGTTGGGTTGAGTTACTTACTAGGTTTCTTAGGCCAAGAGGGTTCTCTGTTGGTACAGCAAAGTGCAGCTCTTATTTTTTGGTGCCAAGGAAGGTAGTATTTCTTCCAGTTGTATGACTCCCTTGTTTCTGTGAGACCTTTCATTTCCACTGCTTGGTGTTTCTTTTGGTTTTTTTTTTTTTCACTTCTTTTAAGAGATGCCTCCCCCTCCAAGTCCTCCTCCTCACTCAGAACTGGTACACGCCTCATGCTGATCCTCTGGTCCTACACTTTCAAGTGTCTTCCTTTTGATTATTCTGTAGCCAAGTCCACCTGATCTCAGAGCTGTTCTGAAGCTCCCCCATCCTGAGGGAGATGCTTTCCTCCTGGTTGTGATATTTTTACTGGGGTGTTCTGCCACCACTAGGAATCTTGCTTCAATCTCCTCATTCTGTGTGATTTTCACCTGACTCTTTGCTCCAGTGTGGGCTTTGGAGATGGTCTGCTGGTTCTGTATGTTTATTTCCTCCCTGATGTGTAAATTGACATTTGTAGTGTTCTAGTTATGATGTAGACATGCCTTTTTGGACCGTTTCACTTGCTCTTCTTGTTGATCTTTTTTTTTTTTTTTTAGAAAGATAGGTTGGTGGTGGGCATTAAGAGAAGATTCAAGGAGTTTTTTTTTAAAATTATTTATTTATTTATTTATTTTTGCTGTGTTGGGTCTTCGTTTCTGTGTGAGGGCTTTCTCTAGTTGTGGCAAGCGGGGGCCACTCTTCATTGTGGTGCACGGGCCTCTCACTATCACGGCCTCTCCTGTTGCAGAGCACAGGCTCCAGACGCGCAGGCTCAGTAGTTGTGGCTCACGGGCCTAGTTTCTCCGTGGCATGTGGGATCTTCCCAGACCAGGGCTCGAACCCATGTCCCCTGCACTGGCAGGCAGATTCTCAACCACTGTGCCACCAGGGAAGCCCCTTGTTGATCTTTTTATTGTATTTATTTTTTACTCCACATTTCCCTCCCAGTTTTATTAATTGACATACACCACTGTACAAGTTTAAGGTATACAGCATGATGGTTTGATTTACATATTTTGTGAAATGATTAGCACATTAGGTTTACCTAACATCCATCTTCTCATATACTGGGTTGGCAAAAAAGTTCGTTCAGGTTTTTCTATAACATCTTACAAAAACCTGAACGAACTTGCTGACCAACCCAATAGATAAAACAAAAAGAAAGAAAAACAGAAAAAAGAAAAATAATTTTCTCCTTGTGATGAGCACTCAGGATTAACTCTTTTATTGATCTTTATACCTTTTGTAGAATATATGGAGAATTTCATATTTAGGGAGTAGCTACCATCCTATAGGAATCTGGAAGGGATGCCTCCTTAAAATTTTTTCTTTTCTAACCATGGCTGGTAAATAGACATGTAATTGAGTTCACATATTTATTTTGTATCCAACAGCCTTGCTAAATGTTGGAATTAATACAACAGTTTAGATTATTTTAGAATTTTCAGGTAGACAAGCATATCTGTGGGTCAGGACAGTTTTGTTCTTTCCTTTTTAACCCCTTATAACTCTTATTTCCCCTTCTGGTCTTACTGCGTCAGCTGAATCTTCTGCACAACTGTGAATAGAAGTGTTGATAGCAGGCATCCTTGTCTTATTATCAATTATTAGGGTTCTTTGCCACTAAATATAATGGTTGCTGAAACTGTTTTGTAGATACAGTATATCCAAGAAATTTCTATCTTCTCATTTTAAAAGAGAATTTGATGGTGAAAGAGTGTTGAAATTTATAAACCTTTTTCTACATCAACTGAGAAAATCATATGATTTTAATCTCTTAGTCAAATAACATTCTAAAGAGAGAAAAATATAGATTTTCTAATGTTAAACCACTCTTATCGTTCCAGGACCAAACCCAACTTGGTCATGATGTATTATTTTTTTAAAATACATTTTGGGGGACTTCCCTGGTGGTCCAGTGGTTAAGAATCTGCCTGCCAATGCAGGGCACATGGGTTCAATCCCTGGTCCGGGAAGATCCCACGTGCTGCGGGGCAACTAAGCCTGTGCACCACAACTACTGAACCTGCGCTCTAGAGCCCGCGAGCCACAACTACTGAGCCCACGCACCTAGAGCCCGTGCTTCACAAGACGAGAAGCCACCGCAACAAGAAGCCTGCACACCACAACAAAGAGTAGTCCCCCCTCGCCGCAACTAGAGAAAGCCTGCATGCAGCAACCAAGACCCAGCGCAGCCAAAAAGAAAATACATTTTGGGCTTGTTTTGGTAATATTTTGTTTAGAATGTTTACGTCTATATTAAAAAGTAAGACTTGCCAATAATTCTTATTTCTTGTACTGTTCTTGTTTGCTTTTGGCATCAAGGTTATTAGGGTTCAAAGAATGAGTTCTCTCTTTCTACTCTCCAGAGGAGTTTATGTAAAATGGAATTTTTTTGTCCCTTGAAACTTTTGCAGAATTTACATATAAAATCATCTGGGTATGGAGTTAGGCAACATGGCAGCATCTTGACTTGGTATTTTGAGATAAAAATGTTAAACAATGGATTCAATTTATTTAACTTTTATAGAACTCTTCAGGCTTTCTACTTCTTCTTAAGCCAATTTTGGGAACTTAACTTTTTTTTAGGAATTTGTCTAGGTCATATGATAAACCATAAAGGATGTCATGATACATTTCAAAGGATCAATATCAAACATGATGTTTTCTAACCATATTGCAATAAAATTAAAAAGTAGTAACGGGCTTCCCTGGTGGTGCAGTGGTTGAGAATCTGCCTGCCAATGCAGGGGACACGGGTTCGAGCCCTGGTCTGGGAAGATCCCACATGCCGTGGAGCAACTAGGCCTGTGAGCCACAACTACTGAGCCTGCACGTATGGAGTCTGTGCTCCGCAACAAGAGAGGCCACGATAGTGAGAGGCCCGTGCACCGCGATGAAGAGTGGCCCCCGCTTGCCGCAACGAGAAAGCCCTCGCACAGAAACGAAGACCCAACACAGCCAAAAATAAATAAATAAATAAATTTAAAAAAAAAAAAGTAGTAACAAGTGGACTGCTTAAAGAGGCCCACCTATTTGGAAAATAAATAACATGCTGCTAAAAAATCATGGACTTTAAAAGGATTTGGATGTTATAAAAAGTAAGAAATATGTAGAATTAGTAATAATGAAAACACTACTTGTCAAATTTTGTGGGAAACTGCCAAAACAGAATTAAGAGGAAATTTTTTAGCTCAAGATAAAATTTTCAGGCAATAAGAAAGGTTAAATAAAGTGAACCCAAAAAGTGACCTTAAAGAAGTCAAAGAAATGGGGAAATCAGCAACACAAGGGAGATTAACAAAATCCAAAGCTAGTCCTTTGAAAAGATTAATAAGACCCAACTCTGGCAACAGCAACCAAGAAAACACAAAAGAAGATGAAAATAGAATAAAGAATTTAAAAAAGGAAATGTTCCATTAAAAAAGGAACATAAGCATATGAGAAATTGTTTTCTTAATGAATATTATAAACAACAAAACACTAAAAATTTGCAAACCTCACTGAAAGTAATAAATTCCCAGTACTGCCCTCTTATCCTGGCAAGAGGGGTTCCTGCCCTGGGCCTGCCTTAGAGGGCCCAAATCTGACCCTCCTCTGGCTCTACCCCTCCCCAGATGGCCAGGGGTACCCAGAGCCAAGAGGATGTGCCCATTGGCGCCTGTCCCCTCCACTAGATCAAGGAGCAGGTGTGGAATTCTCTGTCCAAGCAAGTCTGGGTTCACTGCCAGGAACTGGGTAGGCTCTTTACTGCACACAGGCCTGGTCTCCCAGAGTGGACAAGGGATGGCTGTTCGTGACAGTGTAGATGCAGTTTGGATGCGTAGCTGGGTGTCCATACACATGCATAGGAGGGCCTTTGAGGCGCAAGACAGGGCAGGGGATGGGACGGGAGGAGGGGTGGGCTGCAGGTCAGGGGCCAGGGGCCAGCTCTCCTCAGCTACCCGTACTGCAAAGTGAACCTCGAGGAGTTTGAAAATTCTAAATTTGAACTTGACCTTCTAGGTTGCTACGAAGGTACAGTCATGGTAGGATGACAGAACATATTTAAGTTTGTTAGCCTGACTTATAACTTTAAATATTTAGGCATATGGTATGTGGCTTTCCATTTGCATTTTTGCCCCAGGCCCTGCAATGTTTGAGGTAGACCTGTATTTCAGTATTTTAGATTTATGGGAATTCATACTCTCATGTTAGGTGTTAAGCTCTGGGGAGCAGCATGCCATTATTTAGAAAGTAGACCATTCAACAGCTGAGCCAATAATTCCATACCTAGATATATACCCAAGAGCAGTGCTATTCAGAGAATAGCAGAAGAAAGAAGAGCTTGTACCAGGATGACAAAAATCAACTTTATCACCAAGCACACTATTTACTGTAGCTCCAATTTGTTTTACAGAGAAACTTTCTTGATGAAGGAAGCAAGGCATTGATTTACCAGTTCTAGGACCATATTTTGAGCAGCACTGCCCCAGAGAAATTCTTGCCTATGTGCCCAAGGAGACATGTACCAGAATGTTTATAACAGCATTGTTCGTAATAGGAAAAATGTGGGAGCAAACTTAATGTTCATCAACAAGACGATAGAAAACCCGATTGTGGTATGTTTGGAACACAACATAGCAATGAAAGTCATTGAATCAGAATTGAGCATTTCAACATGAATGAGTTTTATAAGCCTAGTATTGGTGAGACTTGGAGGGAAAGGAGGAAGACGGGTTATGAAAGAATACACGCATAATAGCACTTATATAAAGTTAAAAGCATGCAGAACATACCATCTGTTGTTCAGGAATACATATATAAGCAGTAAAAGTATAGGAAATTCCAGGGAAGGATTAACAACAAATTCAGGGTGATGGTTATTTCTTGGGGAGGAAGGGAGATTGGGAAGGACAAGGTAAGCCTGCTGCGTAGTGGGTATGAACGTTCTTTTTTGTTATTTTATGGCTTTTTGTCTGAAATATTTGTTTCAATATTTAAAATTTTTATTTATTTATTTTTTTGGCTGCGCCACGTGGGATCTTAGTTCCCTGGCCAGGGATTGAACCTGGGCCCTTGGCAGTGAGAGCACAGAGTCCTAATCACTGGACCACCAGGGAATTAATTCCTTGTCTGAAATATTTTAAAATACATTTAGGAAAGATTTTAGTTTTAATCTTGGTTAAACATTCTTTGAAAAAAAATTATTTTATTATCATCACATAATCCAGCAATTATGCTCTTTGGTATTTACCCAAATGAACGGAAAAATTATGTCCACACAAAAACCTGCACACAGATGTTCATAGCAGCTTTATTCACAACTGTCAAAACTTCTAGAGGAAGAAAAATAAAACAAAAAAACCCAAAAAAACTTCTAGAGGGGGGTGGCCAAGATGGCAGAGTAGGAAGACCCTGAGCTCACCTCCTCCCATGGGCATAATCGCCAAAACTTGGAAGCAACCAAGAAAGTCCTTCAGTAGGTGAATGGGTAAATCAACTGTGGTACATTGGACAATGGGATATTACTCAGCACTGAAAAGAAATGAGCTATCAAGACATGAAAAGACAAGGAGGAAACTTAAATGACTATTACGAAGTGAAAAAAAGCCAATCTGAAAAGGCTATACATACTGTGTAATTCCAACTATCTGACATTCTGGAAAAGGCAAAACTATGGAGACAGTAAAAAGGTCAGCAGTTGCCAGTGGTTGGTGTGATAGGCAGAGCACAGAGGATTTTTAGGGCAGTGAAACTATTCTGTATGTTGTTATGATGGTGGTTACATGTCATGATATTATACATTTGTCCAAACCACAGAATGTACAACTCAAGAGTGAACCCTAATGTAAACTATGGACTCTGGGTGATAATGATGTTTCAATGTAGGTTCACAGATTGTAACAAATGTTGCTTCTCTGGTGGGGATGTTGGCAGTAAAGGAGACTGTGTGTGGGGGGCCACTCTATACTTTCTGCTCAGTTTTGCTGTGAACCTAAAACTGCTCTAAAAAATAAAGTTTGTTAATTAAAAAAATATATTTTAAAAATTCACATTCCTGTGAAGAGGTGAATTCTTTTTTCAAACTCAGTTACACTGACCACAGAATAGAGATTGTAACTCTGGAATATTTGATGTTAATGTAAAATTTATTTGAGAAAAAATTTCAAGTTGCACCTGACCTACTGTAATTTTGCAGTTGTGAATTCTTGCCAGTATTCTCAGTAATTTGTGATAAGATGAAATTTCAAAGGTCACGACCTGATTAAGCCCAAGCATCACTGCATGATACCAAGTCTAATCAGCCTTAAGGCTAATGCAAAGTAATCAAGAAGGTTGTGGGTTAATAAAAACCCAACCAATCAACCAACCAGCCAACCAACCAACCAACCAAACACAAGTGACCTGGTGAATGTTCACAAACTACCAAGTTTGGAAACCTGGTACTCATCGTTATGTGACTGGGACTTCCTGACGGCCCCCTGCTAGAGTCCCCACTGATGCCCAGGGCCAAGCAGGTCTGCACCGGGACACGCCCCTGTCTGCCCTGTGGTCGCACATGCATGGAGTGGTGGTGCACATAGGCTGCACTTGCCAACGAGGTTCCTGAACCACAGTGTTGACACATATGTCACCCTTTCTTTGAACAGAAGACAAATGATCCACGGCGATAGCACCAAGTCTTAATCTCCAAGGATATATCTGACACAAACAATTCCATCACATTTTCCCTAATCTGTGAGGATGGATTATAAGCATGTCTCCCTACAAATTCGTACCCACCTTCTGCAGAGCAAATCAAGCCATGACTGCGCTGCTCTGACTTAAGCGTCATCTCAACACACCCTTGTCGGTAAGCTGGCACAGTCTTTCCTCCTGCTTCCTTTCCAATGGACACCTCCCCTCGCTCTGTCCCTTTCCGCTCAGTCCCAGCTTGGATTTTCCCTTATTTCTCCTCCAAGGAGGCGCCTCCCCTGACGTTGGTTTCATGCACAGTCTTCTCCAAAAGTAATAGATGCCAAGTTGGAGGAAAAGCACTTTGAGTTATCTTGACTTTAAATGAACATTTTAAATAAAATATGTTAAAGAATCTTACTATAAAACAACATACATATTATATTTATATATAGTCATATATACTTATATATATTTGTATGTATATAAATATATATTTACTTATACTTATATGTATGTTTATAAATATAGATTTATATAAATATATTTATATTCTCTTCCTTTAAAAATTCAGAATATTCTGAACTTTAGAAAAATCACATGGAACCCACAGTGCCATCCAGAGACAACTATTGTGAAGACGTGGACGTCTGTTCTGGTGATTTAAATCAGATCTACCCCATATGCTCCATCCTGCCACTTGTAGCCTCCTTCAAAAGAAGGGGTTGGGGGCTTCCCTGGTGGTGCAGTGGTTAAGAATCTGCCTGCCAATGCAGGGGACACGGGTTCGAGCCCTGATCCAGGAAGATCCCACATGCCGTGGAGCAACTAAGCCCATGCGCCACAACGACTGAGCCTGCGCTCTAGAGCCCGCAAGCCACAACTACTGAGCCCTCATGCTGCAACTACTGAAGCCCGCGCGCCTAGAGCCTGTGCTCACGACAAGAGAAGCCACTGCAATGAGAGGCCTGAGCACCGCAACAAAGAGTATCCCCTGCTCACTGCAACCAGAGAAAGCCCGTGCGCAGCTACAAAGACCCAACGCAGCCAAAAAAAAAAAAAAAAAAAAAAAAAGAAGGGCTTGGGCAGTGATCACCTTTTCTCATCTTCTTTTAAACACATATATGCCATTTAATGATTATTCATACTCATAGTTCAAAGACTAATTTCACTGGTTCACATCAAAATAACCCTGGCTTGGAGGCGTTTTCATCTTCCTTTTTTTTTGTCTTCCGGTGCTAAATAGGCTTCCCCTGATTTGGGAGCAGACCCACGACAGCCACCTGCAGCTGAGCCTATACCCTCCTGCTGACCCTTCGGTCCATGCAGCTGTTCCCAGGGAAAGGTCTTTAAGCCCCGTTCTGCCTTCTAACGACCGGCCCAGAAGATAGCCTGAGGCATGTGCCAGTTTGGGGCACTATCCAACAATCGGAGTGTGGGCACTCGGAAGGAGCCTGTATCCAGAAAACGAGAAGAAAGCAGATGGGTGGCAGGGAGCTACAGGAGAAAGCCTGTGGTCCCAGTGGACCTGGACACCTGAGATCGAGTCGAATCCAAAGAGAGGGCACATCCTTCTACCAAAAACGCACGCGGAGCAGGAGGGAGAGGTCGGGGGAGTCAGATGCAGCAAAGGCTGAGGGTGAGGAGGTGTCAGAGGTCAAAGGCGAGCAACAGTCAAAGGTCCGGGTCTTTCCAGAGAGAGACTAAGGAACCCAGGCAGCGAGATTGGGAACAGGTGCAAGACGTTCCCAAGGAAGGTGCTCGGTGCTGCGCCAAAGGGCCACCAAGATGGAGGCTTCCTACCGATATCTCTCCAGGGCAGGACCCCATCTGGGAGTCAAGCCCAGTCTGCCCAGCAAAGAAGTGCACAGAACAGGACTATTCCTCTACCTTAGTGGGTAGAAATACACAACTTTTATGCTGGAAAATTTCAAGTCAGCATGACTCAAGGGTTAAACAAAAGACTACTCAGGGGGCTGCTTCGTGAGGGCTCTTTTCCCGAAGGAGATTCCCGGCCCCCTTATGGTAGCGACCCAGTCCCTCTCTCTCTTAAATGTCCTTCACCCGAGTGCCCAGACACACGCTAGACACCACCCGCCTCTGCCGGATGAGTAAATCAGTGGATTCGCGAGAGAGGATATTGACTGAAACGGCCGTGGATCCATCTTAGAATCACAAACTCACCTTCCGTCTCCCTGCGGCAACACTGCACGGACCTTACTCCTCCCTGGACCGGACCCAAACAGCGACTGCCCTCTCGCCCAGGCAGAGAGCCCGTCAGTGCCTTTCCCACCCCTGGGCAAGAGCTCTTCACATGCACATCGAGGGCCTGGAAATTCCCGGGAACGCTCCAAAGGCCGAGGCTTGTGACCTCCCGCTCGTGTTTCGGAAAAGTACCGACCTTCCCGGCTGCTCTCAAGGAGGGCAACAATTTACCACCAATAACTGAAATCAAGTCATACCTTTCCGCAGGGGCAGCTGAAGGATTCAGAAGTAGGATGGGCACCTCGCTCCTGACCACCAGATGGCATGACCACGGGTGAGGTCAACAGCTAAGTATAAAATGCCCGGAGCAAACTGGAGGTGAAAGAGGGGCCGTTCTCGGCAGTATAATGGACAGCCCCTCCATGCTCATTATCCCCACCTGCTCCGTCTTCTCCGACGAGAATCCTAATGCGAGTTTGCAGAAAGTCAGCTGGAGCTCGTCCTCCATGTAATTCAGACCACGTTGCCTGCAGCTCCTAGGAACTCAAAGAAACAGGACTAATAGTACTATTGAAAATGTAATTAAGGGCATTCATTGTAAAGTAATAATGAATCACCTCACCCTCACCATATGGCTAGAACTGATTAATACCTAGAGGAAATTATCTAAAACCCCTAAAATCAGAATTCATGTCTCAGATCATAATGAGAAAAAAAATTTTTTTGAAAGAAAACATGATTGGGAGTTTACTAAACCCAGAGGCAAGAAGAAAATATTGGGGAAACCATTTCTCTGAAAAATCTTATTTAGGTTAGGTGAGTTATGTTTTCAGTGTAGAACCATATCGCAAATGCAGAAATATTATAAGATTTACATTTTGGAATTGTTATTTAACTGAATGATTTTCCCTCTTATAATTATGGGGAATTAATGGAAGAGTCTCCTCCTAGACTGATAGTTTCATAAATCACCAGGGATGGGCTCAGCCCATTGACTGAATATCTTTGTTCAGAAGATACTGGTTGAAATGCTTGTTTGTCGGCAGGAAGATCATGCATTGTGATTTAATCCCTTAGGATCAGTTAAAATGGTAGAAATGTTAGAATTTCTGGGCAGTGCCAAACAGGTTAGCATGACAAGAGATGCCCGGAAAGATGCAGCCCCGTTTAGAAGACAGCGTTGCTATGAAAAGGAGTTTATAGGTGCACCTTGGGGAATTTTGGGATACCTAGGGCTGTTCCTGGCTTTTAGCATATGTGCCCTGGGGCCATCTGGGGAAACAGAAAGAAGCAGGAGTTGTTTTTTTTTTTTTTTTTTTTTTTTCTGCCAGAAACCCTTAGATTACTTTGTATACTGCTGGGAGAAAGTTTAATGGGCTCAACACTACCTTGAGGGAGGGTAAGGGGGGAATTTTTTTTTCTGCAAATACTTCCATGGGTGGGGAGAATAATGATGATTTGCAGCGGGGCTGGTAGTGCTGGAGTTCCAAGAATTTTGCGTGGATGCTTGGACCTGCAACTCTAAACGCCGACTCCAGTTTTGCTTTTTTGCTTCTTCGGCCACCAGAGAAATGGACAAACCTCAGAGTATTCTTTCTTAAACTACTACTCAAAAGGTTATCACCTTAAGTTGAGCACACCTAACATTTGGTCAAGACCCATGGACCTAGATGAAAGTAAATCAGAGAATTCCCAGGGTGGCAAAAGTTCCTCCTGGATAGAGTTCCTTCTCCTGGATTTGGGTTGAGGAGTGAGACAGCGGTCATTCCAGGCATGAACAGAGCCAGTGTGCAAGCCTAATTGTTGTTTTAATGACCCAAGTTGGATTCAGGGAATATCTGTGCACTTCTGTGATTAGTACATCCATCGACATTAAGATTTCCTCATGCCATAACTGAGAAGGGAGTGGCGACCCTTTAGGGGGAAATCAGAATCTCTTCCTGTAGAACAGATATCTGGATGTCTCTTCCACTGCCGAACGTGGGCTCTGCCCCTCGCTCTCTGGACAGTGTGTATACTTAGATGATCTTCTAATTGCTGTGACATGCAGTCTCATCAGCCAGGCCCCATCTGGGGACATTATAAAGAACTCAAAACCTGGTTCAGTCACGAAGTCCTATTGGAGGACTTCATCCTGAAATCCACAAACAAAGAGATCCTGCCCTGTCAATGCCTGGAAATTTCCGTGTTGTGACATATGGCCCAGCTCTCCTGTAAGCCACAATGCCCTCACCACCCACTGATTCCGTTTGTGAAATTTAAATATCTGAACCATGACTGACGTGCCAGTGAGAGGTGCACCCTCGATCCCAAGAACTCATCAGATCTCAGCAGTCCTTCCTGGTAGGGACTGGGCAGTCAACGACCTTATGTACTGCAAAGCTTGGGCTCCCCGGGTCCCAGAGCTGTGAGCATGCGTGGAACTGGAGGTGGGCGGGGCCAGGGTTGGGAGTAACTCTTCCCGCAGAAAACAAGATGCTTGCTTCACAGGGCGCAGGAGCCGAGGGAGCAAAGAGGCCGAGGCAGCTAATCGGCGGCTCTGAGAAGGGAAATCAATGCTTTTCCTCTCTGAGAAAGTTTTGAAAGCTTTTTACGCTAAGAAAAGCGAAACTGCACCTTCATTTTAAGGAATGCGATTATTGGAAAATCCTGGACTCTTTCAAATTACAAAGTTTTGCTTATTAAAGGGAGAGTTTGAGGTTTCCCTTTAAAGGAGAAGAGGGAAAACCAGGGTGATGTTAACGTGTTATTTATCAACAGTTAATGACTCTGGCACCTTTACTCTAAAATATGTTCTTTTTTTTTTTTTGCCTAAATTAGTAATAGTTAATAATGCTTTATTGGTTTAATAATACATTTATTAAAAGCAGTTATTTTCACAGAAAAACCGTAATTATCTGGTATGGTGTGCTGTAAAAGAGAAACGCCATTGTTCCCATTGGCAGCACCTTGTATTACTCCCCATAAGCGGGTGCCAGAGTCCACCTGGAGTTCAAATCCAAATTATAAGCAGTGCTGAGAATTCTCAGGACTCCTGCAAACCTCAACCTTCAGGAAAGGGATGGAGCAGGGGCTTCCCTGGTGGCGCAGCGGTTGAGAATCTGCCTGCCAATGCAGGGGACACGGGTTCGAGCCCTGCTCTGGGGGGATCCCACGTGCCGCGGAGCAACTGGGCCCGTGAGCCACAACTGCTGAGCCTGCGCGTCTGGAGCCTGTGCTCCCCAACAAGAGAGGCCGCGATAGTGAGAGGCCCGCGCACCGCGATGAAGAGTGGGCCCCGCTCATCGCAGCTGGAGAAAGCCCTCGCACAGAAACGAAGACCCAACACAGCCAAAAATAAATAAATAAAATATGGTATAAAGTTAAAAAAAAAAAAAAAAAGGGATGGAGCAGCAGAGAGAGTGCCCAGGCGTGGCACAGACAGTTATGAAGATTCTCTACTGTGAAGCATCTCTGGTACTTTCCAGGGCTTTGCTGTTTTCAGAATCTGCAGAGACGAAGTCAGAGTATCACAGCTGAGCTATTTCAAATAAAATCAAGAGCAAAATACATTTAGGAACAACCTTTACTTTTTATCACTTGAAACGCTTCCTTTTCTCACTGATTATATACACCTTTGATCTTTGTCTTGTGTGAAAGTCTACTAGAGAAATGTTTTTTCATCACTATGTTTCTACTGATGGATTTAAAGAGTCTAGAAATGATTTGAGAAGCAAGTTTTCAGCAGTCCCTAAGACACTGACCCCTGATTTAGAAACCCCCAAATATAAGCACAAAGCCTCAAGGGGTATTTTTGACCCTTTCCTTATGGAATTGATGGCTGTAAGCAGGGCAGCAGCATTGTGGAAAGGTGCACTGGTTCTGCAGCATTAGGGTTAAAGCCCTCAGTGCATCAGACTGCCCCGAGCAGCCCTGTTTCTATTCTGGGTTTGGCCTCGGGGGACCTCCTGGGGGCTGACAACAGCTGCCTTGGGGCTCTGAGGGGGGGCCCTCCAAGGAGCAGCTAGGCAGCTGCTGCACTCCGGCTTTCCTGCATCCTTGAGGGCCTCTACATTCTGAAAGAAGCCATTTGTAGACGCAGTTTTAAAGGATTTCTGTATTGCAGTTCCTTTCTATTATCCTCAAAGGTAGTGGTCATCTGTTGTTTTTGCCTTCCCAATATTCTGTTAATAGCACCTTCCATTTCCTTCAGGCAATTGGATTCCTCACATATTCCTTGGGTTTCAGACAGGGTTGGCCTCATCCCATCGCTTTATGGGTGTGCATGTGACACAGACCCAACCAGTGAAAGTACTGGGCACCCCTGGCCATAGTGATTGGCTAATGGATGAGGATACGACCTAGGCTGGGCCAATCAGAACCAGCCCTTGAACTCACCAGGACTACTGAGAAAAGTCATACTCATAACTGGGATGGACAAGCCTGGAACTGCTGGGGGCCTCCACGTAGAGGTTAAAGTACACAGAGCAAAACAGAGCCAAGAAAGGGATTTTGATTCCTAAGGACATTCTTTGAGTCTCTGAATCCAACTATACCCAAACTAAAAATATGCCTGAACTTTTTCAGTTATGGTAAGCAATAACTCCCTTTTTGGCTTGTCAGTTTTAATTAGGGTTTCTGACATTTGCTCCTAAAGATATCTTGTTAAATGTTCAATTCGTGTCTCAGCTATCGCTGTGGGAAATTCAGGAGGGGTGGATGCCTGGGCTTGGAGTAAAGTGCATTATGGGAGAACAGTAACAGCTTAAGGAAGTGGATACAGATTTGACAGGAAATGATCCCCAGGGAAGGAAGTAGACAACAGTACTCCAGAGCCAGAACACTGGTGACGCCAGCAAGCTTCCAACTGGACAGATCTGTGGAACACGTCATTATTCTTTGTAGATGCTCAGAAATACCTGGGAACAGAAACCTAGTGCAAGGCCCTAGGTGTTATAATAACTTAGGCATTAAAAACTCACGTTATCTCATTCCCATTGTACATATCCAGGCAGTGAGGCCAGGCCACATTTGGATTACACAGCTAAGTGTTTTGCATTTTGCTAGGGATAAAACACTGTTGGCTGAGGAGAGACGGGTAAATAAAAGTCCCAAGTTCCCCGTGGGGTTTCAGATTGGAGACAGGTCCTGAATCCAAAAAGTACTGGAGGAACACTCCATAGATTCAAACTACCTGAGGGGGCTAGGTCAGTTAAAATACTTAGAGTGGAGATCCAGCCATGTTGGAGCTACAGCTCTTCATTTTCACTTCTTACTCTTACCTTGTGAAACTTGACAACCTCAGGATGATCATAGGTGAGAGGCAGAAGGTCCTGGCGAGCCTCTACGTCACAGTAGGATGAGTCAGGATGCTTTGGGAGTGATGAGGTCCCTGCTAGAGGGACAGATTTGGGTAAAGACATGGGGGCTAATTAGTCTTCCTTACACTCTTCATCTCTTCCCATCTTTGGTCGAAGCATCATTTCTTCTCTGCATAAAAATTGCACTGAACGTTGTTTAAAAAATGCTTCCTTTTGAAATATAGGGGATCCAGGTGAATGAGCCTTGCTGGCCTGGAGCACAGGAGGCAGCATGTCAAGGCCAAGGTGAAGATTTCTGCATAAAGTGAAGATGGCATTTACCAGCCTAGGCCCCAGGGACTTCAGCCAGAGGACCTGGTACCCTAGGGAGAAAAAGAGGATGGAAGATAGGAGGTGGGCGCTTGCAGCTGCCAATCCAAGGGAGGTAGGCTTTTTACATCCTTGAAGTCCTCCTAACAGGAACTGTAAATGTTATATTTTGTACGATTCTCCGGGTGGTTTGTGATCGGCTGTGTTCCAGGTATGAGAGTCTGTGTAATACGTGCGCTCCTTCAGATGGTATGAGGCATAACAGCAGAATTAAATTTACATTTCTTATTTCTCTGTATCAGCAAACTCAAAAAACGGTGGCCAATGAGATGCATAAAAAGAATAAAAGAGAAAAAGGGTAGAATAGGGAGTAAGTTCAAATCTTCTTAGCACACACAAGGACTTCATGCAGAAGGTTACACAGTAAGGTTTTATCAACAAGATGAAGTGAAACCCAAAGGATTTTAGAAAGTCCCTGTTATTTTAGCAAACGGGTCATTTGGGGAAAGGAATTGAGTTTCAAGAAATTGAAACTTATGTGAATGCTTAAAACCCAGCTGAAGAACGAATTTAGAAAACTCTGTTGACCCGGCAAGTACATGATGCCCTTTAGTGGGTTCCTTGGCAATAGTTTCTGGTGTATTTTGTTAGGCACTCTTAGGAGCTATGCCCCTAATGGTCTGGAGTTTCTTTGGTCCTGAGTTTTCAACCAATTAACCATAGCTGCTCAAAATTATCATTCCCCTAGGAAGGTATGAAAAAAAAAAAAAAAAGTAGAGAGAGAAGATGTGGTGTGTGTGTATGTATGTATATAGATATATATATATACACACATACATACACACACACATATACATATATATAATGGAATATTACTCAGCCATAAAAAGAATGAAATAATGCCATTTGCAGCAACATGGATGGACCTAGGGATTATCATACTAAGTGAAGTCAGACAGAGAAAGACAAATACCATATGATATCGCTTATATGTGGAATCTAAAAAAAGATACAAATGAATCTATATACATAACAGAAACAGACTCACAGACATAGAAAACAAACTTAGGGTTAACAAAGGGGAAAAGCGGTGGGAGGGATAAACTAGGACTTTGGGATTAACAGATACAAACTACTATATGTAAAATAGATAAGCAACAAAGATTTACTGTGTAACACAGGGAACTATATTCAATATCCTGTAATAACCTATAGTGGAACATAACCTGAAAATATAACTGAATCACTTTGCTGTACACCTGAAACTAACACAATATTATAAATAAACTATATTCAATAAAAAATTAGAGAGATGAAAAATCATTCACATTTTTAAGATACGTGTATACAAGCATGGTAACAGTCTTTGAATTTTTTGAGTATTCTCTGATTTTTATGTATGATTTTTTTTTTAATTTGTAAAATTTATTTATTTTTGGCTGCATTGGATCTTTGTTGCTGTGCACAGGCTTTCTCTAGTTGCGGCAAGTGGGGGCTGCTCTTCGTGGCAGTGCGCGGGCTTCCCATTGCGGTGGCTTCTCGGGCTCTAGGTGCGCGGGCTTCAGTCGTTGTGGCACGTGGGCTCTAAAGCGCAGGCTCAGTAACCGTGGCGCAGGGGCTTAGTTGCTCCGCGGCATGTGGGACCTTCCTGGACCAGGGCTAGAACCCATGTCCCCTGCACTGGCAGGGGGATGCTTAACCACTGCGCCACCAGGGAAGCCCCGAGTATTCTCTGATTTTAAGATGATTGAAACTTTAAAGAAAATCTGATCTTCTAAATTTATAGTTATGATTTATGAGAATTACAAAACTTACTTAAGAGCTTAGGGAGCTTTTGTCTTCGGTGGGAGATGCTGTCAGAGCTGCACTCTGAGACCTCCTCTCAGATCTCTTTACCATTTGCAGGCACATGGGTCCCCTTGATTTTCACTCCAACAGCCAGGACCTGCATATCGGAGGGCTGCCGTCAAGCTGTCAGATCTGAGTGGGTTCCAGAGCAAGAGAGGGCTGTGCAGTGGTCTGCACTGTGGAACAAGTGGCCATGCTACTGGAGCCATATGGCTTGGAAGATCCTGTGATGCGTGATAAAGACACTGCCTCTGGCAAAGCCCCAGTGAGTCTCAGTGTAGACCCCTGGGATACTGAAGCGATGCCATGCCCCCTGCAGAAGAAAACTATACACCATTGGAAAAATCTCCTCTTATGCTGGTGGGCACTGAGCATCTGACAATGAGATAGCAACTGATATGTGATCAGAGCTGCCTACTGTGAATTGGGTGCTGGGGTGCTGTCAGACCCACCAAGTTATCAAGTTGAGTGAGCACAACAGCAATTGATGATGAAATGAAAGTGGTACCCAGGACCGAGCCTGAGCGTGTCAAGGGGGCACAAGTAAGTTACACAAAAAGTGGTCCAGACCCTGTCACTTACCACTCTTGCATCCATTCTTCTCCCAAGTCTATACCTATGGCCCCATATGGGGCTCCCCATGGCCAACTGATGGAGGAAACAATCTGGGCCTGGTTCACGGAAGGTTGTCTTAATAACTTGGGGTGGGGGGGTGGACTCTTGCCCCAGTGAAACCTCACTAAGAAGTGGCCCTGAAATCAGTGGTAAGTGGAAATCCTCTCTACAAAGAGCTTTCGCTTCATGAGGAAAGGCAAGTAAGGGGATACATGGATTCCTGAGTAGCGGCCGAAGCATGTCTGGTTTGTCAGGGCCCTGGAGGAAATTTATCTGCAAAGAGCCGTGGGGAAGAGGCATGTGGATGGACCTCTGGGAGAGATCTTGTACGTCGACACCCACCAGAGACCATGCACCACAGAGAAGGCGCAAACAGCCAGGTAAACAATATGGCATCTTGTAGATGTCAGCCAGCCTCAGACCTTGGCCCCAGTGTTCACACAGTGGACTGAAGAATGGAATAGCTTTGGTGGCAGAGATGGAGGCTATGTGTGTGCCCAGCACAGAATTAGATCCTCTCTCACCAAGGCGAACGTAGCTGCTGCTCTGCCTGTTAGGTGCAGAGCCTAATACCGGGCTGCAAGTATGTACAGCCCCTTGAGACCAATCAGCCACTTGGTGGTGAGTTGATTGCATCAGGTACTCTCCACTCTGGAAATATGTGGCAGTGATTTCTCTGTGACCAGGACTGGCATATCTACCAGGTATGGGTTTACACGTCCTGCCTACGGTGACTCAGTCAACACTACTATTTGAGGGCACACGCAATGCCTAATTTACTGTGAAACACTGTCCCACACCAAGGGGCCGACTTTACAGCTAAGGAGGTGCAACAGTGGACACAAGGGCCCCTCTGGTTTGCTCCACCGGGTCACAAGTTCTCCTCTTTTCCCCAGTCATCCAGTCTTGGTCGTTCCATGGTCCTGACCATCCAGCCAAGTCCTCGGACAGTCTTCCTCCTCTCAGGGCACTTTTCTCTTCCCCCAAAATGAATGCCGTGTCCACTGGGAGGATTTCCCCTCACCACTAATTTTCTTTCTTTCTTTCTTTCTTTTTTTTAAATTCTTTTGGCTGCACTGAGAGGCATGGGGGATCTTAGGTCCCCGACCAGGGATCGAACCTGTGTCCCCTGCAGTGGAAGCATGGAGTCTTAACCACTGGACCGCCAGGGAACTCCCTCACCACTAATTTTCAATGTCACTCCTGAGTTGGGGTGTAGAGCAGCAGCAGTCCATTGTCAGCTAATTCATCCACGAACCAGGTCCAGCTCCTGACCCAAAAGAACATTCGATTGTCCTCTTAAGACACAGCTAAGGCATCTGCTTTGAGAGGACACCACATGTGGTTGGAGAGCTTCAAGATGAAGTATTATATATACCTTGGAACAAACAGCCATTATATGCACGCTGTCCCTGGGAGGGAGCGTCGTAAATCTGGGAACCAAGGGATGGAAGTAAGAGTGGTCCTTCTCACCGTCACTCTCAGTGACCCACCTGGGGAATTTGTGCTTCCTGTACTTGCACCGTTGTATCTGATGGGTTGGTTTTTGTGACACCTTCCCCAGGGGATGCAATTACATTTCCACTCTACCTAAAGCTATGAGTGCCACCTGGTCAGGTCATTTTGGTCTCTTCCTGCTAGTGGAGCAGGCAAAGAAGGAGTTAATATACGGACAGGTTATCAGTCTTCATGCTCATTGCTACATACTGGGGGCAGAGGTGAGTATGTCTGGAACCCACTAGGGCATCTCTTCGTGTTCTAGATTTCTAACTGTGACTAGGCAATCAGAGCAACTATGGTGTGACAAGGGCTTGGTAACCAGGGGTTCAGGCTCCTCAGAGAGGATGGTCTCGGGCACCCCAAAGGCCAAACAGTGGCCTAGCATGAGGGGAATATCAGAGAGTAGAGGAGTAGAGGAGGGAGACAAATCATCAACTACAGCCTGAGGACCAACCAGCAGTAACTTGCTCTATTAACCCTTCTCTTGAAAGTCTTTTCTTCCAGAAATGGTGACCAGCCACGACCCGAAGGATTAGTGGGGTGAACTAATCCTCCGCTAGTGAGAGGCACAGATGGATCTGAGCGGTGAGAGGGATGGACAGAGTTCCACCCAGGTGCCCTCGGGTCCCGCTACCATTTTGATCCTAGTGGGCTTTTCCTCTCAACGGTCAGGACCCGCATCTCTGTTGGAGGGCAGTCCTCAGGCTGCCAAAGCTGGAGTGGCTGAGAATTTCCATTCCTCTAGGTGCAGCTGGCATAAATACTCCAGAGTTTTTGCCACTAATTAGGACAACTCTGAAGTGTGTCCTGCAGAGCTCCTGTGTGGGTCTGAGTCAAAGTCCCTGTACCTGGTGGTCGGCACCCTTATGTGGCCTTCTTCTCTTTCTCTACCTAATTCTTCATTCCCCTACCAATTTTTTTTCCTAAAAAATCACTTTTACATGAATTCTTGTCTCAGAGTGTGCTACAGGTGAACCCAACCTAAGACATTTTCTTAGGTGTTTGAATTATTTGAGAGAACCAGATGCATTAAATTTATAATTAGAGTTTGAAATGTCTGATGGAATTTAATTTTCCAAGTAAGGTGAAATGCTTAAGGATGATTTGGTCAGTTGAATTCACTGAAATACTAATAAGGGAACAAATCGAAATGATTGTTATTTTTTACACAAAATGTGTTCCATTTAGAAATAAAATAGCAAGATTTATAAATTGAGCTTAAAGCTTTCAAAGAAGTCAGGTTTCTAACTCACAACTTTAATAAATTTAACTTGAGGAAAACAAAATATTTTCAGGAATTCCTTTCCAGGCTGGAGAGTCCTTTTTGGGCTCACTAGATTTTGAAGAAAATAAATATTGAATGAATAAACACAAGGCTTACCTTTACGTTTCTAAATATCTGTAGCCATATTCTTCATTGTAAATGTGAGTTATCAAATGTATCCAGCAGGGTATGTAAAATTCTCAAGTCAGTATCAAGATGTCAACCCTGAGCTAAAAATGAGAAACACTCATAACTTATCACAGATACTCATTTACCAAACTAGACAACTAATTACAATTACGCTCATCAATGCGTACAAAATAAGTAGTTCCACATAAAAATGAATCTATAAAAAGGTGCCTCAATAATCATAAATGCAGAATATCATCATGCCCCCATTTTGGTAATCATCTGAGGTAACTACAATTTTAAAATTTGAAATTTCACCTTGAAACTAAAAGATGGGATAAATACGGTCTAGCTGAATATATTTTAGGTGTCTGTTTTTTGAAGTGCAGTGTTCAGTCTTGCTGAAGAAAATGAGGATAGAATTCAGAAAATGGAAAGAGGTGGTATTTATTTTATTACAATGACAGGTAGTAGAAATTTTGTCTGCACTTTCCTAGCTGTATGAAACACAGAATAAAACACTTAGTACTTTAAGAGACACATAGGTTGTTGACAAGAATTTAGTGTTTAAATGCTTATCGTTGGTAAATTAGTTTTGCTGTCTGATCATGATGACAGTTTCTCATAGTTTAAGGAAGAACTACTCTATTTTCTCAGGTCTTTGATTTTATACAAAGTGGGAGCTAGATATGAATATTCTTACAGGCACCTTTTTCTCTGGGGAGGCAAAGGGGAATGAATTACAGAGAACAAACACTGAAAGTACAAATATCACTTTATTTAAATTGTTTGATAGTTACATTATTCAGTAATTAACCCCCGCCCCAAAATTCAGACACTCAAATTTTTTCCTCAGTAGATCAATTTTGAAGTAAAGTGTGTAAAGAGTTCTTTCTTTCACACAAAACCGCACATGTTGTATGTGTTAAATTTTTTTTAAGTAGTCATTCATAAATATTGGAAAAATAGACCCAGTAAACAAAAGACACAATCATAAATGATTATTACATAATCATAATGTAATCAGACATATTAAGCTATATTTGAAATATTTCAGCAACAAATTCTCAGTGCAAAAAATATTTCTATGAGCATATATTATGCTTTAAAAATTTAATAAACATAGGTCTTATTTTAAGGAAGTTTATTTTCTAGACTTCTGATAGAAAGAAGTTAAATAGATAGTAATTAGAGTGGGCTAGAATGAAAAAAGGACTAAAAGCTAAGTGTGAAACAGTAATCTTCCACCAAGAGAAGCCAAAAATAGAGAATGCATAAGAGGGAGTGAAAGGAATCCGAGGGAAGTTCCCAAATTTATTTAGCAGACCTTGTGAATATAAAAAAGCAGTAACATGAAGCTACCATGACTTCACTTTCAGAAATGTTCTTATGCTCTTTTGCAATGCCTGGGATGCTAGTTAGGCTGGCTGCTGACCTCCAAACTGTGACTTGTCTTCCTCGTTCAGACACGTGTATGTGATGAAGACATCTTCCCAGTTGCTTTGGTTTTGTGTTTGCTCCCGTTTTTTGGCTTAACTTCCCCTAGCAGTCATGAAGATAGTCTTCTCTATTATATTTTTAAAACTTTATAGTTTTTCTATGCATATTTGGGTCTTTAATTTCTTTGGAATTGATTTTTGTGCATGCACTTGATTTTTTAACAGAGGTCCAATTGCCCCAGTACCATTTGTTGGGATATTTTAAGATTTTAATTTCTTTGTGAATGAGTTTTGATAAATGATAGTTTTTTCTGGAAATATTAATTTCTGGAAAAGTTTACTGGCATAAAATTGTTCATAATAGCATCTCTTCTCTGTTTTGTCTTTACCTTCTTCCTTTTTAAGCATCTTCAGCAACCTCTTTTTCATTCCTGATTTTGGTTATTGGGACTTTTTCTTTCCTTCATTGGTTACTTTTTTTTACAACATCTTTATTGGAGTATAATTGCTTTACAGTATTGTGTTAGTTTCTGCTGTATAACAAAGTGAATCAACTATATGCATACATATATCCCCATATCCCCTCCGTCTTGCGTCTCCCTCCCACCCTCCCTATCCCACCCCTCTAGGTGGTTGCAAAGCACCGAGCTGATCTTCCTGTGCTATGCGGCTGCCTCCCACTAGCTATCTATTTTACGTTTGGTAGTGTATATATGTCAATGTTACTCTCTCACTTCGTCCCAGCTTACACTTCCCCCTCCCCAAGTCCTCAAGTCCATTCTGTATGTCTATGTCTTTATTCCTGTTCTGCCCCTAGGTTCATCAGAACCATTTTTTTTTAGATTCCATATATATGTGTTAGCATACGGTATTTGTTTTTCTCTTTCTGACTTACTTCACTCTGACAGACTCTAGGTCCATCCACCTCACTACAAATAACTCAATTTCATTTCTTTTTATGGCTGAGTAATATTCCATTGCATGTATGTGCTACATCTTCTTTATCCATTCATCTGTCGATGGACACTTAGGTTGCTTCCATGTCCTGGCTACTGTAAATAGTGCTGCAATGAATATTATGGTACATGACTCTTTTTGAATTATGGTTTTCTCAGGGTATATGCCCAGTAGTGGGATTGCTGGGTCATATGGTAGTTCTATTTTTAGTTTTTTAAGGAACCTCCATACTGTTCTCCATAGTGGCTGTATCAATTTACATTCCCACCAACAGTGCAACATTGGTTACTTTTATTAGTCTTTATGAAGAATCACTTTTGGGCTTACTGATACCCTCTACTGTTTGTTTTTTAAATTTTTCATTAATTTCTGCTTTTTCCCCCCTTCTAATTCATTGGGCTCATTTTGCTATTCTTTTTCTAATGTACTGAGGTAAATGTGTCATGCATTAGTGTTTAGCTATTTTTATTTTGAGTATCTGCACTTAAGGCTGTATAGATTTCTAAGAACTACTTCAGCTTTATCACACAACTTTTGATATGTGATATTTTCATTATCGTATAATTTGAACTACTTTCAACTTCCCAGTATGATTCCTCCACTCATTGATTATTTTAGACATGCGTTTCTCAATTTACAGACACATAAGTATTTTCCTGGTTTTCTTTCATATTTGATTCTTAGTAAGGTTAAGTTATGGTCGTTGAACCTGCTAAATTTTATTCATATTCTTAAAACTTACTGAGGCATGCTTAATGACGAAACATATGGTCAATTTTTGTAAATGTTCCATGTATTCTTGGAAAGAACACATATTATACATAATTGGGTATGATGTTCTGTATGTGCCATTAGTTGTTTCTTAATCGTGTTGCTCAAATCTTTTAAATCCTTACTGACTTTTTTCTGCTTTTGCCGTATTAATAACTCAGAAAAGTATAATAAGATCTGTCATGATAGTTGCAGCCCATTCTGTTACTCCTTATAGTTCTGCAATATTTGCTTTATATATTTTGAGGCTATATCGTAGATGCACATAAGTTAAAATTTTTTTATCTTCTTAGTGAGTTGAATCTTTTGTCATTATGATATAGCTCTTTTTTCTATAGTATTGCTTTTGGCCTTAACCTATTTTGTGTTTATAGTGACACCATCTTTCTTTTCATTAGCATTTGCATGGTATACTTTATTAATCTTTTTACTTTCAAGTTTTCTGTGTTATTATCTATTGGATGTGTCTTTTATAAACAGCATAGGGGTAGATTTAATTTTTTAAGTCCAGTTTGACAATATTTTTCTTTTATCTGGAGAATTTAATCTATTTGCATTTAATGTAATTACTGATATATTTAGGTTTAAATATATCATTTTATTCTGTGCTTTCCATTTGTCTTGCTTTTTTGGTTTCTTTTTCTCTTCTTTATTCCTTTTTTTCTTGCTTTATTTTGGAATTACACAGTGTTTTTTCAACAGTAATTATTTCTTAATTCTAGCTTTGAAGTTATTTCTGTTTCTATTCTTTTACTAGTTACCTAAGAAATTTTTACTTGCATACTTATTTTATCACATTCTAAATTAATCAGTATTTTTACCCTGGTTTTGGACAACATGAGCAATATAGAACACTTTAAGTTCATTAATTTTCTTGACTTACACGTTGTCATGTATTTCTGTTCTTTTTAAAACTTCGCTAGTCATTGTTATTACTCATTTACATAGAGTTATTTAGTCAATATTCATGAACGTTAATCTGCAGGTTTATCTCTTTCTTTGTTCTTCATTTCTTCTTGCATTTCAGACCCTCTGTCTTGAATCCCTTTCCCTCTGCTGAAATATATCCCTTAGTAATTCACTTTGTGAGAGTCTGAGGAAAGACAAATCCTGATGGTTGAGTTAATTAGGATATAACACCAGATGTGAGAAATGAATAAGGACCCTGAATTCTAGATGATGCACTATTTCCTACTCCACCCAAGGCTGGAATGACAGTCTCTACAGTTTGCATTTTTCCAGAATCTGAGACAGCCCTGGGATAGCTGGTGAATAGGTCAGCAGCTCAGATTTGCATCTTGATGTAGCTATAGTCAGTCACTGGGGTGAACAACTCATGTGTGTATTTCTGTTCCTCTAACTACCGAGCTTGTGTTCTCATTGGCTCAACTTTAGAAGGTTCTATAGGTGAGATGAGAGTGTAAAAATTCACTGGTCTTAATGGGTTAGTTTCTGAGATATGGTTTTATTTTGCAGAATGGGACACATATTCAACTTCTATTTTTTAGTATAGGAAAAAATGTTTACCATCGTTTTGGTCACTTATAAAGGAGTGAAAGGGTAAAATGGACTAGGTTCCCAGTTATGCCTGAAAAAAAAAAAATCGAAGTAAAATTTATTTCATCAAAAAGGATCAGGGAATATTCCCACTACTGTGTAGAATTAAGAGGTGAAACAACAAAAGCCAAATAGCAGCTGGAGACCAGTTGTCAGTAAGCACCATGAGGTAAGCTGCAAAGAACTTTGAATTAGGTCAGTATAAACAATAGGGGGTTATTCAAGTTCTTGCCTCAGGAAGGTCATGAACAAAGTGAGTATTTGTGATTATGTTTGTCTCACCAACAGCCAACCCCCAGGTATTGTAAGGCTACAAAGCTATCTCATTGTCTTCCTGGATCATCTAACCCTGGGATTCTCTGTGACATTTCAAATTGCTCATTTTAGAGCACACCAAATGGAGTTCAGTATTCAAACACACCGTGCATTTGTAGAACATGATATGCTGAAAATATGAATGGATTCAAAGTGCATTTAGAAAAAAAAGTCTGTTATATTCAAGATTTGTTGTTAAGGGGATGCTTTCACAGAATATTAGAACTGGAAGGGCCCACAGAAACAATAATGTGCAGCCATGCTATATTTGGGACCTATTTATACTAAAAATTATTCATTGTTTGTGTTTATTATACTTACATTATATTAAAAAATTTTTTTGAGTTTATCTGAAATTCAGTTTAACTGAGTGTCTGGTATTTTTCTTTGCTAAATTGGCAACCCTACCATAAAGACTTCTCCCAGGCACCAGCAAGATCTCACTATGTAGAAAAACTTACTGTGTAAGTTACTGTCAAAAAGTCTATTTGTCGGCTATTTTAGAATATTTAAATCTATTCAGAAATTAGTAAAAGATTTTTAAAAAACTAATTTTGTATTCAAAACTTGGAAATATGACAAAAAGAGGGGAGCATGTTCTTTCAACGTCATCTTGGAGCATTGTTTAACGGGTCTAAGTGAGGATTATTTAAATATTTAGGGCAATGTACTTGTTTGTCTTGCTATCTATTCATGAGTAAAGGGCCAGAGTCTACAAAATTACATGTTATATTGATATATTTGTCTGGAAAACATGCAAATAATTTCAGTGTATTAGAAAAAATAACTGAAAGGTTATTGCTTTATTGCTTTGTAGGACATTAACCAGTTTTGTATAACCTAGAACTCTTATTCTGACATTCTTTTTTTCAATGCCTGTGAATAGTCACTTCCTCAAATGTTCCTTGAACCAAACTTTGCCATCCAGCTGGCTCTCTCATTAAGAACAGAATAAGTCTTGGTCATGCATCCATTCTCTATTTGTGCATGAATCATGTTTTTAAGTTTTTGAAAATTAGCTTTGATGCCTTTGTATAAGAAAGGGCAGTCCTGACGTGCATTGTACATTGTGACTTTTCCTGCATAAGCCAAGCTGCATGGAGAAGAAAGCCAGATTTGAGGAGCTGAAATCCAAGCTGCATGGAGAAGAAAGCCAGATTTGAGGAGCTGAAATCCAGTTTCTCTCTCCTGCAGAAAAATGCAGCCAACTAGGAAGTAGTCAAGAACTAAGTACACATCCTGAGTGGGAATGTCTGATTGTCAAAGTCAATAGCAATGGATGATTTAAATCTTCTTCCTATTTTCCCATATACAATGACAAAATATGGTATTTATGACAAAAAATACTTAATTAAAAATATAATTGAAGAAAGCCTTCTAGAAACTATTTTCAAGACTCAGATTTTTCAAACCATGAAGCACCAGTAATTAAGAGATAAAGGCTTATCTTAAAAACTGTAAGGGGAAATAATAATAATCACAGAGTGATAATATTATCACAGAGTGATAATAATCTGTGGTTAATCTGTGATTAGTGATAGTTGAAGATTTTTTAGAAGGTACCTGAATATACTTAAGTATTTATATTTCTTTACAGTTTTCTCTAAAATAATTGTTGTTTATTATTGGTAAAGCAAAATTTCCTTCTGTTAATTTTGGGCTACTGATTTTTTTTCATAAGAAGTATAACTGAATGGAATTATGACCTCTCCTATACTGTTATCCACCTCTGAAAAAGCTTAACAATTTAGTTCTTGAAGTCTGTCAAAAGGGAACATTGTTCAATTTGTTGGCAATCATCAAAATCATAAGAAATATCTCCTAAGCCAGGAAGAAAACAGCCTCGGAAAGGAGCTAAGAGGAGAGGTCTGAGTCAGATTCATGAGAAGAGAAAGATTCAGAGGGAGATGGTCTGACGTGTGCAGTCAGTTCTGTCATCAAGTAAGCATGTGACCTTGGCACATTTTCCTCTGCCTCTGGTTTTCCCATATGTGAACCAGGTGATAACAATAGTAGCAGCAACTAACACTTACACAGCCCTTACTTTAAATGTGTAAACATGTGAGTGTAGTCTATATAGCAGCCTTCATAAGACACTTTTCTCACACTAACTTGGTGCTGTAGACTGAATGTTTATGTCCACCCAAAATTCATATGTTGAAACCTAGTCCCCAGTCCCCTAGTCCTCCCAGGACTAGGGAGGTGGAGCCTTTGGGAAGTAATTAGGTCATGAGGGTGGAGCCCTCATGAAAGGGATTAGTGCCCTTGTAAAACAGACCCAGCAAGCTCTCCTTTTCTGCCAAGTGAGGACACAGTGACAAGGTGGTCGTCTATGAACCAGGAAATGGATTCTCACCAGACACTGAATCTGCTGGCACCTTGATCTTGGACTTCCAGCCTCCAGAACTGTGAAAAGTAAATTTCTGTTGTTTATAAGCTATCCAATTTATGGTATGCTGTTATAGCAATCTGAACAGACTAGGACACTTGGGCATACTCTTCTCAAAAAAACTTGGGCAATTAGTTAAGCTCTCAAAAAGGAAATCAAGGCAGAAATTGATTAGGTAACCAGCTACTGTGTGGAATTGGGCTTCAAATCCAGGCAGCTGCTTTCAGAACTCATTCTCAACCACTGTACTACACTGCCTCACTAAAGGTCCCTTCTAAGTAGAGCTCTTAACTTATGCACCAGTTATTTTAAATTCTTGGTTTGATAATTCCAAACTCTGTGTCGTATCTGAGTCTGCTTCTAATGTTTGCCTTGTCTCTTCAGACTGTGTTTTTTTTGCCTTTTAGCATACCTTGTGATTTTTTTGTTAATAACCAGGTATGATATATCAGGTAAAAGGAACTGAGGTAAATAGGAGGTTAGAGTGAGGTTTTATGCTTATCTGGCTAGAGGTTAGGCTGTGTCTGATGTTTTCAGGAGCTGTAGGTGTCAGAGGCTAAGATTTTCTCTAGCATCCTTGTTTTTGTCTCTCCTGTTGTCTTTGGGTTTCCCTAGAGACTCTTTCTTATGTAGGGTCTGAGGCTTGCTGCTCTTTCAGCTGTAATCCCCTATAACTATACAGAAACCCCATTGTGGTGATAAGGCATGGGGGGAGGGGAAGTGTCCTATAGTCCTATGATGGGGTCTCAGCCTTTTAGTGAGCCTGCGCCCCTGGGCTGTGACCTTCCCACACTCTTCCCAGTCCCTGATGCCCCTCCTCTCCTTAGGTGAGATGGGGCTGGATTTGGGTATTTCCCTTCCCTCACGTTGCTCAGACTCTGGTAAAACCCAAATGGGTTAGGCTCTGGCAAAATAGTTTCCCTTGAGGACTGCCTTTTGTTAAGGAGAACAGACTGCTCTGCATATATTTCAAAACGATTACCTTTCCCTCTCCTGCCTGAAGCACAAGGGGATTTTTCTCTGATCTTCACTGGGAGAACCTAGTAGAGCTCCTGGAGGTAAAACTCATGGAAGAGTGGGGGCCCTCCCCTAAGACTGGCCCCTGGAGTTTTAACTGTCCTGCAGCTTCACACTCAGTCTCCAGCAATCCATCAGGTAGAGTTCAGGTGATCCTGCCGCACTGGCTCAGCACTGGCTCCCACTCCAGAGCTTCCGTTCCTCGTGGCTGTGATTCTCCGTCCCCTCCTCTCTCTCCAACGTCCGGAGCAGTGGCTCATCCTGTGACCTCAGTTCGCTCACGGATCTAAGAAGAGTGGTTGACTGTCAGCTTGTTCAGCCTTTTCCTTGTTGGGAGGATGGGATAAATGACTTCTAAGCTCTTTTCGCGTGGCATTGCACACCAGAAGTCCCTCAGGTCCCTTCTGGCTCTCCTGGCTCTGGAACTCTGCAGCACTGGCTATGGCTCCTTCATGCTTTGTGGCCTGAATTTTTGAATGTTTTCTTTCTTTGTAATGGCATGCAAAACATGGCATGAATGAAGCTAATTGACTTTTGTTCCTCCTGTTTTTTTGATCCATTAGAACCAGCCCAGAAGGCTATGATGTAAATGGCCAAGAAGTTTGTACAAAATCACACACAATTTTTTCATGATTATCATCTTAATAACTACAGTGATAAATGCAATAACAAGTTATATTTCATAGGTTGGCAAATCACAATTCTTTTTGTGAGTGTTTTTTTTTTTTAAATTAAAATTTTCTTTTTAAATTGAAGTGTAGTTGATTTACAACGTTGTGTTAAATCACACACAATGTGTGTGTGGCAGACCCAGAAATCAAGCCCAGGCAGTTAATTAGGAAGTGCCCAGGCTCCTAAAAATAACTGACATAGCTTATCTTTCAGTTAGAGCTGGGGATATATGTGTGATGTTGGTTTGTTCTGTTACTGGTGATAAGTTTGATCACTTGGTTAAGGTGGTTCCACCAGGTTTCTCTACTCATTATTTCTTGAAATACTTCTTCTTGTATTTTATATACATTTTTTATCCTTCTGACTCTCCCATTATTAAATACAAATAAAATTGCTGTTTCCAGGCAACAACATGAAAGAATCTCAAATGCATTTAGCTAAAGAAAAAAAGCCAGACCCAAAGGGCCACATGATACCATCTATAGAACATCCTGGAAAAGGCAAAACTAAGGAAGGAAAATGTATCAGTGACTTGATGAGGAGGCTGAGGAGGGGGAATGTGAGGTCAGGTCTCTGGGCTGGGTCCAGGCTGCATCTTGAGATAATCTGGGAGGTGACAGGAGTGTGAAGGGGACAGAGACTGAAGGTGGCTGGGTTCCTGGAATCCAGTGGGTAGGAATAAAACTGTGGCATTATGTTACATACAAATTTGTAAGGCCTGAGCTTGCTGGTTACATGTATTGAAAGACCATTTGCATTCATTTCTGTAGGAGGAGTTTATTTACCTTTGGCTGCTCAGCCAGTGCATTCTCCTTTGGGGTCAAATGTTTGATGTTTTGCTAAAACCCAGTGCTGCTCAGTTATTTTGTTCCTCTTCCTGGATCTTGCGCAGATCATGTCTGATGCTCTGATCTCAGGGATATATTGCTGCCATGTTATTTTACCCCCAATGTATTGCGTTTTGACAACTTAGAGGCACAGAATAGAATGTTGCTTTGTCACTGAGGGTCATAATCATTGAGGTTTAAAGTTACCTACTTTCACTCCTCAAGAAAACTCTCTTTTTGAATTATGGTTTTCTCAGGGTATATGCCCAGTAGTGGGATTGCTGGGTCACATGGTCGTTCTGTATACCTTCTTTGGAGAAATGTCTATTTAGATCTTCTGCCCATTTTTGGATTGGGTTGTTTGTTTTTTTGATATTGAGCTGCATGAGCTGCTTGTATATTTTGGAGATTAATCCTTTGTCAGTTGCTTCATTTGCAAATATTTTCTCCCATTCTGAGGGTTGTCTTTTCATCTTATTTATGGTTTCCTTTGCTGTGCAAAAGCTTTTAAGTTTCATTAGGTCCCATTTATTTATGTTTTTATTTCCAAAAAAACAAAAAAAAGCTCTCTGAAAATTAAATAGTTTTAAAATTTCTTAGTTTACATAATTGGTAAAATGTCTCCTCCTCTGTTCCCCCCAACTCAAAAGGGGTAAAGGGACAAGTTTTTTGTTGTTTTTTTTAAAAAATTAATTAATTAATTAATTTATGGCTGTGTTGTGTCTTCGTTTCTGTGCGAGGGCTCTCTCTAGCTGCGGCGAGGGGGGGCCACTCTTCATCGCGGTGCGCGGGCCTCTCACTGTCGCGGCCTCTCTTGTTGCGGAGCACAGGCTCCAGACGCGCAGGCTCAGTAGTTGTGGCTCAAGGGCCCAGTCGCTCCGCGGCATGTGGGATCCTCCCAGACCAGGGCTCGAACCCGTGTCCCCTGCATTGACAGGCGGACTCTCAACCACTGCGCCACCAGGGAAGCCCAAAGGGACAAGTTTTTAAGCAAATCCTTTTTTTTTCTTTTTCCTCTCAAAGCTCTGGAGACTTTAGTATGGGATTCTTAATGGCCAAAGAATATTAGCTACCCGGGAGCAACCTTTACCCCTGGGAGGAAATTATGGGTTTATGGTTTGTTTTGTGGCCAACACCATTCTTTCTAGTTTTGTCTATGGCCTAAACTGTGAGAGAAAATAATTGGGAATGCTATGATGAAAATAATAGAGTGAGTCCTTTTGTTGCTATGGTGACAAGAATAAATTGAATCCATTGCTCTGAAAAATTGCCCGAAAGTGTAGTTTAGCATCCCACAGTGGGTGTATTTGTTAAGAATTTTAATCTGTCATCTTCCATCAAAATGGCACAGCAGCCAGAGAAATATTTCACATCCGTACTTTTAGCTGGTTTTGATTATTTTAAAAGAAAACAGTGGAGAATAAATAGTCATCATTATATCGGCAATGTAAGTAATTTTTCTAAAAGTAGCTTGCCAGGTACAAACCTAAAAGCACATTACGGTTTTGTTTCCACCATGATGGAAAATGTCATTGTCAGCACCGGCTGAGCTTTGGATGATTTTTCAGGTAATCAATAATCATTAGTATGAAATAGGATTCAAGAGGTCTGGTCTAGAAACTAGAGGATGTGGTTTCCCTGCCTCCCTCCCTTTTTCTTGCTCTCTCTTCTCCTCCCAGTAGTTATGAATCCCTGAAATGATGTGTTTAACAACTTCACCTGCCAGAAAAGCTTTTATATGCTTATTCTTTCAGGCTCCAGTTGGTTTGTACCCATTTCATTTTCTGGTTTTCTCTGATGAAAAGTGAGGATTAACTATGCAGCCTCTTCTTTTAGCTTCACATTTGTTGCTTTGGAACTTAATTGTTCTGATGGTTCTCTAACATGTCAGTATCACTTTAAGCCTTTGGTACAGATAAGCAGGAAATAAGGGGGCAAATATATTCTCATGCATTTAACTCAGACTTTATTTGTTCCTATGCTCTTTAGTTTTTGTTGCTATTGAAAGAATATTATTTCTTTTCAAGAAGAAGTTCTGTTTCATCAACTCTATAGAAGGGTGGGTTTGCTTAAGTTTCTAGACACTGTCTCCCCTTCTTCCTCATTTCGTGTTATTTTATTGGCAAAAAACACTTCTATTTAGATGATTCAAAAAAATGAAGTCGCCTCTGATGCTCTTTTTCTATTTTTCCCAAGAAAGGAAGTTTAAATCAATAACTGAAATACATTTCTGTGGTGCGCAGAGATTTATTTCCTTGGAGCTGTGGGAATTAACTTAGGTAACTGAAGTCAGCTCTAGTAGAGAAATAACAAATGCCTCTCCAGAAAGGGAGCCTCCCCTTTGGAGTACCAAAGGCACAAACTCTTCACCTGTAGACTTTTTAAATAGCTGAACCAGAGAAGAAGCGTGTTTTCAAACGTGCCAACAGAATCAATTTTTGGTTTTTAATTTGGGGAACTTTCTCAGATCTGGAAAACTTATTGAAAATCAAGGGTGAAGTTTACACATTTTACATATTTACCTTTTGAAGAACACAACCTTAAGACTATTTATTTTCATGTCTTTCTCTTTCAAGGAGGGAAATATCTTGACAAAAGGCCATTTCCAAGTCCTCTGTTTCCTGCACACCACTCAGCTGTTGATGGCCTCTATTTTGCTGCATTTTGATGAGGCCTCTTTGGGGGGCAAGGAAACTTGTCCTGTCCTCCCTTGCTGCCCATTAGAAGACAGCCTAGAGGGAGCTGGGGGGGCCTCATTGCAGATTGCAAGGCCGGCTTTCTTCCTCCCAGAGAAGCAGGATGACTCCGAGCTGTCTCTTTGTCTGGCTGGGCGTTGAGAGAGCCTGGCCAGGTGCGGGAGGGCTCAGCCGAGACCTTGCTGGGAGGCCGTTCACGATCAGTCAAAGGCTGTTGCTGAGCTGAGAGCTTTTGGACGCTGACCAGCACGGCGACGGTCATCAGGCTTCTCAGCATCCCTGGACCAACTGACTGTGGAGCAGAGCCGGGGCAGACAGTTTTGGAAACAACTCACACCTGGGATGCTGAGAACTGTTACTGAAGAAGGGAAAACTAGACACTTGCATGTGACTCAGAGGATGCAGTTAAGCTAACAGATCCTGAAAACTGTCTGGAGCCCTAAAATTCTAGTTCTTGAAGATCAGTATCGTGGATGGAATTGTCAGGGGTCTTCTGTGACCCGTACTGGCCATTCACCTGACTGCAGCATCCTCAGTTGATGAGAATCTGACACTCTGAGCGGAGTCACTAGCTTTGGCTCTAGGGGCATGAATCTCTGTGGGGCGGATTCCTCTGCATCCCAGCCCCAAATAGGGACCCTCCAGGAGTTCCAGAGAAGTTCTTTGCAACACATATAACAAACAAAAGGTGAGCGTCCAGAGTATAAAAACATCTACAAATCAGTAATAAAAAGATAATAGAATGTCAATGAAAAAAGTCACTCAGAGAAAGACCCAAGAAAGATGGGCGAAAGACACAAATGAGCATTTCACAGAAGAGAAAACATAAACTTATGAAATAAACTTATGAAAAATGTCACTCTCATTAGCAAGCAGGGAAATGTAAGTTTTAAAGCCACTGCAAGAGATCAATTTACACCCACTTCATTGGCAAAAAATACAGTAAACCAAAACCAAGTGCTGGTGAGGCTGTGAGGCAAGGGGAACTCTCCTACAACACAGTTAGGAGTGTGAATTGGCACAATCGCATCAGAAAACAAGTCAGCATTAGTTAGCGATTCCTACAACCCAGCAATTACACTTCAAGGGATGAAATGTGCAGCAGTACATCTAGTATCATTATTTATAATAATAAAAATTCAAAACAACCAATATATCCATCAACAGTAGATTGGATAAATCAGTTTTAATATACTCATACGACAGAGCACTATGTCATGATGAAAATGAAGAAAGTATAGTTCCATGTATCAATATTAGTAAATTTAAAAAACAAAGTGAAAAGAAACAAAAAAGCAAGTCACAGAAGAACGCATCCAGCAAGATCTCATTGTAAGTTGAAGGACAGGCAACAGGAATGATATATTGTTTGGAGATATGCACGTATGGGTTAGAACTGAAAAAAAAGTTGGAAACTAAGTAATATGAAAATCAGGATGGTGCCCTCCATGGTGGAAGTTGGAGAGGGGGGTTGGTGATAGAGACGGGCTCATAGAGGGTGTTGAAGTCATTGACAAAGTTCCGTTGTCTAAGCTGGGTAGTGGCCGCAGAGCTGTTTGCTTTATTATTATTTAAACTACATGTTAAACTATGTATTATTTAAACTATACATGTACACGCATATATAATTGCTCTATGATGTTATTTCACAATTTAAAAAAGAAAGAGAAGGAGGAGGGGGAGGAGGAACACCAAATGGTGTTTGGGGTCCATATGAGCTGGATTTAGCACTGGGGGAGTGGATATCCAAGGGGACTAATAAAGAGATGTCTGCACAGTTTCTGCAGTGTCTGCTCTGGACTCCGAGTGTATTACTGATCAGATTGGGTCTTTGTGGTGCTGGACTGAGTCGACACACCTTTCCAAACTGTGGGCTCAGGGATGGCTTCCTGTAGTAGATGCTGCTTGAGCTGGGTCCTGAGGGGTGAAGGACAGTGTGTCCAAGAGCATGGAGACTTATTTTATGATGTAGTGTGATTGCCATTTGTTCAACAAATATTTATTGGGGTTCTTTTAAAAAAATAAAGAAACAGGGACACACAAAGCTGTATCTGAAATGTGTCATAAGTTTGCATGAATGAAGTATTACAGAAATTGATGCAAAGAAGATATTGATTTCAGTTGTAACAGAATCAGGAGAACCTTAGAATCATCGTATTCCAGAGCTGGGAAGAGAGGGAAGAAACAGTTACTGAGCATTGCTAGAGTCAGGCATTGTGTTTGGTGCCTTATGGATCCAGGTGGGTGGAAAGGGCTTTCTAGGTGAAGGGGCTGCCTGAGCAAAGGCCAGAGGAAGAAATTACAGGGTTCATCCAAGGAACGGTGAGCTATTTGAGTGGAATAAAAATAAGTTAGCATTTATTTCAGGGGTTCAAAAATTTTTCTGTAAAGGGCCACGTAATAGTACTTTAGGCCGTGTGGGCAACATGGTCTCTACCGCAACTACTCAACTCTGCTGTTGTACCACAAACACAGTCATAGACCATGTGGGTGTGGTGTGTTCCAATAATATTTACAAAAACAGGCAGTGGGCTGGATTTGGCCCACCGGCCAGCGTTTGCCAACCCCTGATTTATTGAATCCTTGCTATGTGATGAAAGAGCTCTGTGTTAAACATTTGATATGCTTCATCTCAGTCCTCAAAACCCTCATGGAGCAGGACAGTATCTATCACTACCATTCTCTCCCATTTACAGATGTGGAAACCATGGAAATCTCTGAGAGATTCAGGTTATTTAGTAACAAGTGTTGGGGGCAGCATTTGAAACAGAGAGTCAGGCTCTAGTGTCACTCTTAATCACTGTGCTGCCTGAAAATTAGAGGGATTGTTGGGGGGATGGGGCCCTCATGGAGATCCTTGCTGCCAGGCTAAGAGTCATCTTGGTTGGACAATTGAGAGCCATGGAAGGTTCTGGGTGGAGACTGATATAATTAGAGCTGTTCTACACCCTGCTTCTCCTCCACTGAGGCATTAGCTGTGGAGCTGCCCCTCACTCAGGTGTTCACAAGCAGGACGTCGAAGACAGATTTTAAGATCATTTGGAATCAGTCGTGCTGAGATGTCTGCACATCTGGGGGTAGTCCAGTGCAGTGGGGAGAGGAGGACCATGCAGGCGAGGAGCAGACAACCTGCAGTAAAGGCTGAAACAGCTTCAGATAAATATCAGTCATGGCAGGTTTTCTGGACTTGCTACAACAAAAATAGCCTCTTTCGTTCCTGGTGACTTATTTGAGTCAGGGGACCCAGTGTCCACACACTGTTAGCAGCTGCCCTGTGGCAGCCCTCTCACTTCAGAGAGCAGTTTGGCAAGCTCAGGTTTTCCATTTTCTAAGGCTTCCCAAACATAAGTATCATGTTGCTTTCCTATGGAAGGCTGACACCATTTTCATTTCACCAGAAGGCAGTCACTTGCTCATCACTCCTCCACCTGGAGGACAAGAGCTTATGAGAAAGGGTCCCCACTACCATGTTTGAAAATGGGATGGACAGAGGATAGGAGTCAATCACTAGCGAGTTGTATCCTAATTCATGTCCTCTTGGCCAGAAAGGGAAGATTGGGGCCAGATCTTAAAGATCTTTATAACATATTAAGGAGTGAAGATATATCCTTTAGGTCAGTGTCTTCTGAAGTGTGCTCCACAGAACCATACTCCTACAAGATAGTCTTTAAAAAGAGTTCCGGAATTGACATGTTTGGGAAGCCCCACGTGCTAGATTCCTGCATCTTGTAGCTTCACAATGCCCTATAGCACTTTTAAGGCTCTGGGAAGTTTCAACATATCTTTTAACTTGGCATTCCCAAAGTTAGTTGGCCATATAAAATCCTTACCTCAGGTAATACCTATTAAAATTCTGTACTGCTAGTGCTCTCTGGACTTCATTTTGGGAAATATTGTTGCAGGTGATTAGGGTCAGTGGGGGTATTTTAGGAAAAGTAGGCTCATCAGACAAATGATTTAGAAAAATAACTTAGGCAGTCAATTAAAAGTTGAGTTAGAGTCAGGCTCAAGTTAGGCAAAAGGATCTAACCCAAATCAAGAAAACACTGTAATAGTCCAGGAAAAACGAGGGCCTAAAGTATTGTCAGTGATCACGGAGATGTAGAGAGACAGATTTTGTCTGGACACTTTTCTAAGATGGGATGAGATCACATGTGATGGACTGAATATGGATGGTAAAAAAAAAAGAGGGCGAAATTAAGGTTGCTCCAAGGTATCCAGCTTGGTTGACCAGATGGACGGTTATGCTGTTCACCGAGACTGTAAATGCAGGAGATTTTCCAACATGGCTGTCTGGTAAAACAATGCCAGTTCATTGCTTTCTGGATACGTACAGTTGATGTCAAGAGCAAGGACAGGCAGGGTCAACACTGAAGCCTCAGGCTCTAGGATCTGGCAGAAATGTATAGTTTATTGTCCCATAGATTTTTCTGCTTCTTTCATGCTTCTCTGTTCAGTTTCAGTCTTCAGCTCAGGGTGTGAGTGAAAACTAGCAGGGCACATTGGCTAGAAACGTAAACAAGTCTCTTTCCTGTCAAAATGCTTAATTACAGCAATACATTATGACACAATTGGCCAGCCTGGTCTGTTGCAAAGGCTCAGAAACAAGAACGATTGTTTTAGAGTGGGAGTTTCCAAGCTAATTTGTCCGAGAATTTTGGGAAGTCATAATGGGTAAAGTTTGTCAGAGGCAGCAATTAAAAATTGCCTCTGGATGTGTCTCGGGCAGGAGAATATTTAAAATCAGCTTAAATATTGGACTGTGGTCCTCCCAGTATTGGAAGAAATTGTAACAAAAAACATCATAATATTGTCTTTATGTTCCTTATTGCAAAGAAGTAATAGCTGAAAACTATGAAGGAAAGTACATGAATAAGTCCAAAATATGAAGGCTCTGGCTTTCTGGAAACATCACAGCAGAGGTCAATTTATTAGCACTATGACCACGTGTTTTATTGCCAGGAGTTTAAGATTCATTTTTTCAAGAACCATTCTGTAATTTATAAATGTACTTCTGCCAAGTTCTCCTGTAGATATTCAAATGCCACATCAACTTAGACACCTTTTACTAAGTTATAGGTTCATATTTTAGCTTTAACATTTATTGAGGGTTAATATTATTAGAAGGAGCTATAGGAAGACCACTTCTGCACCTTCGTAAAACTCTTGAAGAGATATATATATATATATATATATAAAATCTTTGTTTTTTCGTAGAAGGATTCACACAATCACTTAAGAATTTAGCACAAGAGAAAAGAACATTATTTTTTCCTTTTCTGAGCTACAACTGACTATTTCTCTTTTTTGTTTTAATCATCCAGAAAAAAATGACAGTCGGTTTAACAATTAATCACAGTAGATATTCTATTTCCTACATCAGCATTGCTTTGAGTGGGTTCCATGAAGGAGAGCCCCACCAGGTACTCTGTGCCTAAATACAATTGGGAAATACTGGATACCATAGTTCATAATACATGTGAAGGTACTAAAGGCCCAGAGGAGTCTGTAGAAAAGAAACCTATGATACTTTACCCATTTCCCCCTCCTCCCCAGTTTATTTGAGAAGACTTTTTTTTTTCCATATAACATCTATTAACATTTCTTAGAATTAGTGTTCTATAAAATATATACTTTTTATTGTGGTAAAATATATATAACATTAAAATTTACCATTTTAACCATGTTTTAAGTGTACAGTTCAGTGGCATTAAGTCCATTCACACTGCTCTGCAACTACCACCACCATCCAACTCCAGAACATTTTTTCATCTTCCTAAACGTCCCATTAAATAACAACTACCCATTTCCCCCTCCCCACAGCCACTGGCAACCACCATTCTACTTCCATAAAATACACTTTTGGGGCATACATAGCCAACTGATTAATATATTTGTGTGGGCCTCTTTGAACGTGGTTTTGGTTTGAAAGTTTTACTTTATCTTTTTATATTTCTACGGTTTTGTTAGCTACCTCAAACCCTCTAACTCCTCTTAAAGACAAGTAGCTGATATATTATAAGTAAATATTTTATAATTAGAGATTCACAATGCATACTAGCAGAGTAAAGAGTCTGAGGCTAGAGGCTTAATGAGAATTTGGAAACGTGACACCCTATGTGCATTTGTGTAACTTAACAGTGAATAGTATAATCTCATGATTCCAAGGGAACATCAAGGTTCTGTTTTCCAGTCATTCGCAAGCATTTGTAGTTAAATGTGAACATGGTCTATTATGACCTGGACTTTATATACTGTTCCCTATGCTTGGAATGCCATCCTCATACGAGGAGATTTAAATACTCATCTCTTCTTTCCATGTTTGTGGATAACTATCTAAAGCACTCATGTACCACATTTTATATTGCTATAATTATTTTCCCATATGCCTGTGTCCCCCACTAGACTCAGGCCATGAAGGGTAGAGAAGGTTGTATTTCACTCTCTTGTAGCTAGTAGATGATAGATGCTTCATAAATGCTTGTTAAAGCATCCAGCTCAACCATCCAATACTGGAACAGTTTCTAGGACATTCTTACATCCTAGATGAGATGGCCTGTTATAACTGTTATTTAGTACCACAATAGTGTTTTAGTGAATGCATAAAACAGAAAAAAGGAATTTCATAATTATTAGAAAGGAGGACACAAAATTTTTCATCATTTGTAACTGATACAATTTTATATCTAGAAAATCCAAGACAATGAATATACAATTCAAAATTAGGAGGTCTAGTGAAGTTGCTTATTAAAAAATTAACACCTGGAAAATGATAGCTTCGTATATTCTAACAAAAGCCAATTAGTAAATATAATAAAAAATCCTACCTGCAATAGCAGCAAAAGTATGAAACACCTGGAAATAGTCTTCATAAACATGCAGGATCTATATAAAGAAAATGACAAAGGTGGTGAGATAATTAAATATTTACAAAAAAAATTTAAGTTGGCTCTCTACCTTATACCCTAGACCAAAACAAACTTCATAAAGGGGTAAATCTAAATGATGAAACTATTAAAGAGCCAGGAGGATGTATGCGTAAATATTGATCAGATCTGGATAAGAGGAAGACTGTTCTAAGCACATGTGCTTTTTACCATAAGGAGAAAGACCATCGGACTTGATTACATTAAAATGAAAAACTTCTGTATCTCAAAAAGCACCTTATGCAATATTAAAATAAACGAAGTAGGGAAAACATTTCCAACATAAATGACACAGGACTTAAGTCCCAATTGTATAATAAGCTCATGTAAACTGATAATAAGTAAACGCTCCAGTAGGAGAATGAATAAAAACTTGAATAAGTTACAAATGGTTACCAAAAACACAGTGGTCAGTAACCTTACGAAAGCACCTCCAACCTCATTAGTAATGAAAAGAAATTCCAATTAAAACAGCAAGATGCCATTCTGTCCCAGAAAACTGATAAATCAATTAAAGAAAAGTAACATCCAGGGCTGATGAAGATGAGGTAACGTGGAACCATTCTCCCCTTGAAGGTGTGTAACCCTTCAATAAGGCAATTGCTGTGCAAAATCTTAAAAATGTTTAATCCTTTGATGGAGTATTTTTATTCCTAGTAATTTGTCTTAAGGATATTGTCAGTGATGCACCAATAAGGCTATTCATCCTAGAATTATCTGTAATAATGAGAACCTAAAAACAATAATAGAATATGGGCACGTTAATAAGAAGGACTATTTTGCAGCCATTTAAAAAAATATTTTAAAAGAACATTTAAGGTTATGAAAAATATTTATTACATATTGTTTAAGTGAATAAAGCAGGGTATGTGTCTAAGTATACCATATGATCCCGACTTTGCAACACACACATAACATATATACATATATGTGTGTGTGCACACGTGTGCAGAAAAACACACTGGAAGGAAATACTAGACCTCTGGGTGATAGGATGGTGGAAAATGGCAGGATGATTCTTTTTTATGATTAAACTTATTGTATTTCCAAATTTCCTACAATAAACATTCATTGCTTTCATAATTATAAACACCAATATTAAAAGGAAACACACAGTTCTTCCTTATATGAAATAAGAAATCCCTCTGAACTTGCTAATCTCTTATTCCCTGGCAGGCAAACAGAACAAATCGAATTCCTTCTGTGCGGCCCTTCTCAAGCTCCCTATTTTCAGTCACTTCTGCTTTCACCACATGAATTTATGTCACTTCATTCCACCCTCCTGGTTTCGCTCCTGAAAAAGTACTCCGAGTTGTTTCCACCCCTCTTGGAAGCTGGGTACCCAAGCTGCACACAGTTTTCCACGGATGCTCTCGTCTGCGCAGAGCAGAGCGGCTCCTTGTTCTAGGTCCTGCACTTTGGCTCATGCCCCTAAAGTCCAAACTCTTTTCTCGCTTGCCCCTGCCCTCTGGATGCGTGTGGACCCCTCAGTGACCTACTGCTGCTGAGTCAGGACCGAGCCCCCAATCCCAACTCCACCCTGTAACAGCCGGACACACGCTCTGCATCTTTAATACACCCTCTTGCTAGAGTTCTTGCCAGAATCTTGACCTCCGTGAAGCCTCTGGGCCCAGCTGACACATCCCTGCCCCTTCTCATGACCCGTCTTAAATCTTACGATGATTGTACCCCCAAGAGGATCTGCAGGCCGTCAGGCAGCCAGTGGGGAACCTCGTCGCACTTCCCTCCTTCCTTCACGTCCTCTCCTCGTTGCTACTCGTTCACAACAGAAATGTTCGTCGCATCTCACTCAGAATGATGGGATCCCCATGTATTTTGGCGGCTTGTTTCACATGCTGGTATCTTTGCACGTCTGAAACAGAGAGTCAGGCTCTACCTGATCTAATGATACACCTGAATGTCCTCCCCGCCTCCTTCTTTCAGCCTGCCTTGGTTTAAGTGCAAACAAGCAGCTGTTTCCCGTCCTTTAGGGCGTGCCGCAGTGGCTTGTGAATCATACTGTGTGTTAATATTGCCAGATTTTCCAGGAAGGTTCCTATTCTCCATGTCATCTTAAATATTGAAGGGTGAGAAGGCACGTAACCTGGTGACAGGTGTCCAAAATCTTCAAAATGTTAATATCCACTTATGGGAATGAGCATTACTGGGTTGTATAAGAAATTTTTATTTGCAAGTATTAACTCTTTCCCTGGTGAAAGGAAAGAGTAGAGGTGAGGAGAGGGCGTTACCTGAATGAGAATCAGAACATCCGGCGGGAGTGGGGGTCAGGAGAGGGGGGCTGTGTACCCTAAGCTGGGATGGGTTTGGGATTCATGGGTTTACTCTTCGAACAAAATTAGTCAAAAACCTGAACTTCCTTCTAACGGAAAAGAATATCCGAGTGACAAGTTCATGAACAGGATGAAAGCCTAACAGAGAGCTTTAGCCTCAGCCTGGCCAATGGACTGGCTAATGGCAGAGAGAGTCCTTGGATAATGGCACCTGTGGTCCAGCGTCTCTAGCCAGACTAGGTGCCGATGAAACTGAACTTCACCCTGGCCAGCTTGCTCTGTGCCCCATCTTCCAAAGCTGGTTACGGGCACATAAATATTACAGGTAAAAACGGTTCTGTCTTGCTCAACGATGTGAAAGTACTTAATACTACTGACCTGTACACTTAAAAGTGGTTAAGGGGGTAAATTTTATGTGTATTTCACCACAATCAAAAAAATACCGCTGGAAAAAAAATACATCTGTGCGGCAACATGGATGCATGTTGAGAATATTATACTTAGTGAAGCAAGTCAGACAGAAAAAGACAAATATGATATCACTCGTATGTGGAATCTAAAAAATAATACAAATGAATCTATATATAAAACAGTAACAGACACACAGACATAGAAAACAAACGTATGGTTACCAAAGGGGAAGGGGGGGGGGAGTGTGGGATTAACAGATACAAACTACTATACATAAAATAGATAAACAACAAGAACCTACTGCATAGCACAGGGAATTATATTCAGTATCTTGTAATAACCTATAATGGAAAATAATCCAAAAAATATACATATATATAACTGAATCACTTGGCTATACACCTGAAACTAACTCAATATTGTAAATCAACTATACTTCAATAAAAAATACATCTGTTATATCATAAAAATGTAAAAATTCTCATGACAACCTGGTCTTTTCACAGACGATGGACTGGATTTATGGGCAGAGCTTGTCAGTGCAAAGAATCTGTTGGCTAGCTCATGGCAGCATTACTGAACAGGGGCAGCTTGTCTGTAATATATTTCCACGTAATTTATAGTTATTTGTTAAATTGGTATTTTTCAAAATTACTATTAGGTTACATCATATTCTCCCTGCACAAAAATGGATCAACGATTCAAAATGGATTAAAGTAACAAGGTAAATATTATAACTCAGAATAACAACACAAATGTGAATTGTGAACATGCAAATACGGAATGCAGATCTGCATGAACTGGGAAAAATGTATCTGTGAGTGGGATGATTCTCAAAATCAGCCTAAGAAGAATTGCAGATGGGAAATACAATTAAAAAAAAAATCAAAACCCTTAATTTTTTGGACCATTTGCAATCTCTTCCCAGTTTATTTTCTTTCAAAACTTTTCTGGTAGCAGTGTAAAGCTGTTAATTTGTTCATATCATTTTCTAATGAAACACAGTGACCACTTGATAGACCAAGTTTTTATTTTCATCCCCTAAAGGTCACATAATGCCTTCCAACTTGAAATACATGAATTTTAGCACTAAAAGTGGAGATGAGACCAAAATGCATAGATTTCATTCAAAGTCACACTCTTTATAGCTAGATATCGTTAATCCCACTATCAAGGAAGAGCTGGTTGAACCAGCCACAAAAATGAATGCCACGAAGTACTGTGCAGGGAGAAAGCAGAACCAGCTATTGGCTAAACTCCTGTATTGGGTGACTCTGTAGGATGTCACAAAACTTATGTGGCATAAAATATAAGAAAGTACAGAAGGAGTTTTGCTTTATTGTTGGACAAATTTGCTGCATATAATGTATGAGTCAGCTCTTGAAAAAGATGTAGAACAGAAAATATGATGCCACTTCGTTCTGCTTATCATTGAAAACTCATGCTGTGGAAGAAGAGGTTTTAAAAACTGTGTTATTGACTATTTTGTCAATAACAAATGATACAGACTAGACAATGCCATCAGGGCAGTGCTTATGGAAACCAGCTACAGAAAGACTGTACTGAAGCGACAGCCCATAGAAAACAGCTGGAGGTCAGAAATAGGCCTCTGGTCTTGGGCACTGAAGGAAGGAATTTTAAAAAATATGACTGTATAATCAACGTGACCATGTATGCTACTCAGTGTATATCTTTTCAGAAAACTGGGGGAAGAGATGGGCACAGATGACAACTGCTGCTTTTCCATGTTCAAGTCTACTGTCTCTCAAGGGGGAAGATGCTTATGTGGGTTTTAAAATGAGGGCTAAGAGAAGAACTGTCCTTCAAGCATGACATACTCATATCAGTACATTCCGTTCCTCTTGGTTCAAGTTGTCACCCCGGTTGTGAATCTGAAAGACATATTCTGCATATTGCGAAGCCTGAATCTATCACTCTAGGACTGAAATGTTATTCTTTGTAACGCTGAGCTAAGATATCATCGGCTCGTCTAAAAGGCAAGAGTGGTGTAATGAATAGGTGACAGAATTTAACTCTGTGTCAAAAAAAGAAACTGATGATGTGTAATAAAGCGTATTTAAATAGCATGTCCAAAAGCTGAAAAAACAAAGAGAAATACTTTCCAGAGCTGATACAATCAAAGAGTAGATTAAAACTTTATCCTTTGTTCCCTCCTAACTTTTAAGGGTGAGATGCTCCTCACCCTTTTAAGGGTGAGTCTTGAGTGAAAAATATTCTCCATATTTTCTGGATCCTTTTTCAATCTGGATGTCCAAAACTACTTTGTCTGTATCAATGTCAATTTCCTGGTTGTGATGTTCTGCCAGAGTTTTTTGCAAGATGTTCCTTTTGTGGGAAACTGGGTAAAGGGATCTCTCATTATTTCTTACAACTGCATGTGAACCTACAATTATTTCAAAATAAAAAAGTTTAATTAAAAAAGTTCACATCCATTCATGATAAAAACTCTTACCAAAGTGTGTATAAAGGAAACATATCTCAACATAATAAATGCTATTTATGGCAAACCTACAGCCAATATAATACTCAACGGTGCAAAGCTGAAAGCCTTCTCCTTAAAATCTGAAACAAGACAAAGATGCTCACTCTCACCACTTCTGTTCAACATAGTATTGGAAGTCTTAGCAATCAGACAAGAAAAAGAAATAAAAGGTATCCAAATAGGAAGGGAAGTGGTAAAATTGTCATTATATGCAGATGACAGGATACTATATGTAGAAAACGCTAAAGATCCCACACAAAAACTACTAGAACTGATAAATGAATTCAGCAAGGTAGCAGGATACAAGATTAACGTACAGAAATTGGTTGCATTTCTTTACACTAACAATGAAATATCAGAAAAGGAATGTAAAAAAAAAAATCTCTTTTAAAATCACATCAGGGACTTCCCTGGTGGTCCAGTGGTTAGGACTCCAAGGTCTCACAGCCAAGGGCCTGGGTTCGATCCCAGGTCCAGGAACTAAGATCCTGCAAGCCACGTGGTGTGGGGGAAAAAATCACATCAAATAAAATAAAATACTTAGGAATAAACCTGACCAAAGAGGTGAAAGAATTATATGCTGAGAACTATAAAACATTAATAAAGGAAATTAAAGATGATTCAGAGAAATGGAAAGATATCCTATGCACTTGGAGTGGAAGAATTAATATTGTTAAAATAGCCATACTACCCAAAGCAATCTACAGATTTAATGGGATGCCTATCAAAATACCCGTGACATTTTTCACAGAACTAGAACAAATAATCCTAAAGTTTGTATGAAACCATAAAGACCCAGATTGTCAAAGCAATCCTGAGGAAAAAGAAGAAAACAGGAGGCATAACCCTCTCAGACTTCAGACAATACTACAAAACTATAGTAATCAAAACAGCCTGGTATTGGCACAAAAACAGACATATGGATCAGTGGAACAGAATAGAGAGCCCAGGAATAAACCCACACACCTACAGTCATTTAATCTTTGATAAAAGAGGCAAGAATATACAACGGAGAAAAGACAGTCTCTTTAGCAAGTGGTACTGGGAAAGCTGGACAGCTGCATGTAAATCAATGAAGTTAGAACACTCCCTCACACCTTACACAAAAATACACTCGAAATAGCTCAAAGACTTAAACATAAGACATGACACCATAAAACTCCTAGAAGAGAGCATAGGCAAAACATTCTCTGACATAAATCTTACCAATGTTTTCTTAGGTCAGTTTCCCAGGACAAAAGAAATAAAAGCAAAAATTTTTAAAATGGGACCTAATCAAACTTACAAGCTTTTGTACAGCAAAGGAAACCATAAATAAAAGTCAACCTACAGAATGGAAGAAAATATTTGCAAATGATCAACCAACAGGGGCTTAATTTCCAAAATATACAAACAGCTCATACAACTCAACAACCAAAAAACAAACAACCCAATTGAAAAATGGGCAGAAGACCTAAGTAGACATTTCTCCAAAGAAGACATATAGATGGCCAACAGGCGCATGAAAAGATGCTCAATATTTCTAATTATTAGAGAAATGAAAATTAAAACTACAATTAGGTATCACCTCACATAGGTGAGAATGACTGTTATTAAAAAGACTACAAGTAACAAGTGCTGGAGAGCGTGTGGAGAAAAGGGAACCCTCCTACACTGTTGGTGGGAATGTAAGTTGGTGCAGCCACTATGGAAAACAGTACGGAGGTTCCTCGAAAGGCTAAAAATAGAGTTGCCATATGATCTGGCAATCCCACTCCCGGGCATATATCCAGACAAAACTATAATTCAAAAAGATACATGCACCCCTATGTTCATAGCAGCACTATTCACAATAGCCAAGATATGGAGGCAACCTAAATGTCCATCAACAGATGAAGGGATAAAGAAGATGTGGTACATATATACAATGGGATACTACTCAGCCGTATAAAAGAATGAAATAATGCCATTTGTAGCGACATGGATGGACCTAGAGATTATCATAGTAAGTGAAGTAAGTCAGAAAAAGAAAGACAAATATCATGTGGATACCACTTATATGTGGAATCTAAAATATGACACAAATGAATTTATCTATGAAACAGACTCATAGACATAGAGAACAGACTTGTGGTTGCCCAGGGGAAGGGGGGATAGGGGAGGGGTGGGTTGGGAGTTTGGGACTAGCAGATGCAAACTATTATATATAGAATGGGTAAACAACAAGGGGGTCCTACTGTATAGCACAGGGAACTATATTCAATATCCTGTGATAAACCATAATGGAAAACAGTACGAAAAAGAATGTGTATATATGTATAACTGAATCACTTTGCTGTACAGCAGAAATTAACACATTGTAAATCAACTATACTTAAATAAAATAAATTAAAAAAAGAATTAGACAAGATAAAAAAGTTCAAACAAATAACAAAAATAACAATACCGTGATGAATATCCTTGTATCTAAATCTTTGTACAGCTCTAAGAGGTCTTCCTTAGGATAAACCCCTTCAAGTAGAATTGCTGGATCAAATGGTATGCAGATTTTTGCATCTATGTTCATAAGGGATATTGGCCTGTAATTTTTCTGTCTTATAATTTCTTTGTCAAGTTTTCATATGAGAGTTATGCTGGCCTCATAAAAAAAAAAATGGTAAGCCAAGATCACTGGATTGTATCAGTGTCAGTTTCCTGGTTGTGATGTTGCACTACAGTTATGCCAGATGTTACTATTGAGGGAAAGGCAGTGAAGGAACAGAACTTCTATTATATCTTACAACTGTGTGTGAATTTATAACTGTCTGAAAAAGTTTTAAAAGTTCAACATCTTATGATTGAAAAGCAGAAACAAAAATGAAATTCTTAGCCTTCTTGGCTTCTAAGCAAACTTCTTTATTTTATAAAGGGTAGTGACCAAAATACTCTACAGTAAACCTAATATTACTAATTATAACATTACTAATTGTTACTAACATTAGTAATTACTAATTAGTAATGTTAGTAATATTTGTAATAATTAAATATTATTAACATTACTGGCATAATATTAAAAGTACTCCCTTTAAAATGAGAATCAAAATAAGGATATTCGCTATTGTCACTTCTGTTCAACATTGTACTGGAGGGCCTATCAAGACCAGTAAAACAGGGAAAAGAAATAAAACATATAAGAATCATAAAAGAAGAAACAAAACTGTTGTTATGATCGAGTGATAGTACTGTGTACACATAAGGTTAAGAACATCTATAGATAATCGTTTTGAAGAAGGTAGTTAATGAGTTGTGTCAGGAAAATCTCTCCTTGTTTCTTCCTTCTGCCAACTTGATTCATAATCAGGGTGTAAGAGTACCACTCAGTATACAGCAACATTAGGAAAAGAAAACTCATAAAATAGGAAATTAAATTAGACAAAGAATCATGACCTCGCTCTTCAAAGTCCCTTAGGATCTCCATTAAAAATTCAAACTGCCTCCTCATCCTCCTCTAAGTAAATGTGGACTACTATTTAAGATTCAAAATTATTTCCTATTTAATTTTGTCATTCTTAATCTTTAATTATTAGAACTGTGATGATATTTAATACAATTTTGAGATTCACCTGTATGTGACTTCCCCTGCATTACAAATCATAGGAGCTTTTGTCTGAAGGCTTAACCTCCATTTATGACATTGCTTCTTTGGGAAAACACATGTGATTCCAAAGACTCCTTTGGAATTCAGGCCACTCTGTAGTCCAAAGACCTTGGTGGGGGTGGGTCCTGAGCCCGCTGTCTGTGACTCTGTCTCTGAGATGTCACGAATAGCAAATGCGGAGGGCTCAAGCTTTCCAATGCTTTGTTTCCCAGATTTTTGCAAGTAACAGGTATTCATGAATGTGTATGGCAGGTTTAATAGTAGCCCCCCAAAATACATGTCCAAGTCCAAACCCTGGAGCTGTGAGTGTGACCTTGTTTGAAAATAGGGTCTTTGCAGATGTAGTGAAGTAAAGGATCTTGAGATGAGGCGATCCTGGGTTCTGTGGCGGGCGGGCAGGCGGGGGGTGCTTAATATCCAGTGAGAAGTGTCATAAGAGACACAAAGAGGAGGAACGCACTGAGAGAAGAGGTGGTCACGTGAAGGTGAGGGCAGACACTGGGGTGATTCTGTCACAGGTCAAGAGACGCCAGGAGCCATGAGACACTGGAAGGGGCGAGGAAGGATTCTCCCCTAGGTCTCTTGCGGGAAATGTGGCCCTGCCGATGCCTTGATTTCAGCCTTCTCGGTTCCAGAACTGAGGGAGAATGAATTTCTGTTGCCTTTAAGTCACCATGTTCGTGGTGATTGGCAGACCCAGGAACTGCTTCATGAGCTCCTCAAACAGTTTTCTTGCGTTATTTCTTTTCATGGCCAAACCAAGGCCTGCCACCGCCTACAGCCCAGGCTCTGCTGTGAGAGCCTGGATAGATGGACTTGTGCCAGGCATGGGGCCGTGTCTTTTAATTGAGTCCTGGTAGCAAACCTGTGACCTGGTTATTAGGACCACTGAGAACTACGGTGACTAAGGTTCTGAGAGATGGAGCCACTTCCCCAAGGACACACAGTACTAACACTACCTACCACTCACTGAGCAGCTGCTGTGTGCCGGACATGGCTCTGAGCTTTGCAGACACGCCCTCACTTACATCTCTGGCAACTGTCTGTACCATTCGTTCATTCCTGTAACACAGTTTTGTGGAGTGCCCGCCGTATGCCGGGTACTGTCCTACATCCCGGGGCTACAGCTGTGACCACGACAGCCTGTGATCCTCCCCCCCCCCCCCACAGAGCTTGCATTCTACATGCCGACACAGACAGGAAACGAATGACAGGGTCAAATATTACCTCTGGTGCCCAGAGCTATTGAGAAAAATCAATCAGAATCAGGGAAGGGAGAAGGGAACGCTGGGATGGTGGGGGCAGGGATACAGGGACTTAGAGTCTTAAGTAGTTTGGTCAGGGAAGGCCTCACTGAGGACAGGCCGAGACTATGAGCGGTGAGAGAGGAGGGCCCTGGGGAAAGCAATCAGCTTCATCTCTGCTTCACAGAAGAAGATTCCGAGGCTCTGGGAGGTCCAGTGACCCGCCCACGACCACACAGCTCCTCATCATCATGGGAAAATTGTGTGGAAGGTGCTTTAAAGACACTATTTAGGGGCTTCCCTGGTGGCGCAGTGGTTAAGAATCCGCCTGCCAATGCAGCGGACACGGGTTCGAGCCCCAGTCCGGGAAGATCCCACATGCCGCGGAGCAGCTAAGCCCGTGCGCCACAGCTACTGAGCCTGCGCCCTAGAGCCCGTGAGCCACAACTACCGAAGCCCACGTGCCACAGCTACTGAGCCTGCGCTCTAGAGCCCGCGAGCCACAACAACTGAAGCCCACGCGCCTAGAGCCCGTGCTCCGCAACAAGAGAAGCCACCGCAGTGAGAAGCCCGTGCACCGCAACAAAGAGTAGCCCCCGCTCACCGCAACTAGAGAAAGCCCGCGCGCAGCAACGAAGACCCGACACAGCCAAAAAAAAAAAAAAAAAGACACTATTTATAACCATTACAATACCCTGTCAGGTAATGATTACATTAATATTATATATTTTTATAGTGTACTTATAGATACATTTCATAAAGTAGATTACTAATATAGATGAGGACCTCGCCTTAGAGGGGTAAAGCGACCTCCAGGCAGTGGCCCTTGGCAGAGCCGGTATCCCAGCCCAGGTCTCCATGCACGTGCCCTTTCCACTGCCACCTATGATGCCTGCCGACCGCCACCTCACTGCAAAAGTCAGACACGAGTGTGGGCCCCTGGGTGTCAATTTCTGTGACAGAGAGGACGTCAAAGCTGCAGAAGAATCACAAAGCTCCCTGTCTCCTAATCCAAAGAGGGTTATACTTCAGGGCCAGCTATTTGCTTTTTTCTGTAAATTCTCTTGGGTTCCACTAATTTTACTGACCATTAGGGTGTAAGGGTTGGGAGTAGGTGCAGGTTAAATACTTATCCTACCCGTTTCTTGCCTAAGGAATCAGTTACTTTCACAAACGCTTTCTTGATTACACATGAAGCTAGTCTTTGAACATACTTTAAAAAATAGTTCTGTTGATGGTAATTTATCTGTTCAACATTTGTCTGTCTCAAACTGTGGGAGTTTGCCACCTAGCGGCTTCATGCTGAAATTACTTTTCCTTTGGAGTTCAAAGCTGGGTAGAGAGTTTCAGATTGTTTCTTCGGAAACAGAAAATTATCAATCAGAGTTGTGTGAATGAGCAAACCTTTCTCAAAAGGTTTCTCAAAAACTCAAGTTTAAACAGGAACTCTCCATGCACAGAGAACTAGACTGTAGGAGAATTAACAACAATTTAAGTACACATTTCCTGGTGTTATTGAACCTCTAATGATTAAATTGTCCATGCTTTTCTGAAAACATTTAAGTAATTGTGAGATTGAGAAATAATGAGTGTCTAGCAGGTTTCAACCATGGAAAGCCCCAGTTACATGACTCTTAGTTTTAAATTCCTTCTGGTGAAAGTACAGATGATATTTCTCAGGACATGCAGGCCTAGGGGGTAAGAATGTGGTCTCATAAATAGTAAAAAAAAATAAAAAATAAAAAGGTTTGTCCACTTGTCTCCCATGTGTTATTGTGGGACCTCTGGTTTCCCCTTAACCCCCTCTGCACCCCCAACTAGGACGGAGAGTTCCCGGGAAGTTGTTGTTTCTGTGCTTCTGATCACAGGAGTTTCTGTGGTACAGAGGGTCCCAGAGCCAGAGCCCCTGGAGCTGACCTTGGGCAAGTTGTTAATGTCATCGTGCTTCAGTTTCCTCATTTGTCAGAGTCCTTGTGAGCCGATTTATGCAACGTGTCTAGCGCAGTGCCTGACACACCTCAGAGCCGTGCACGGGTTTGCTGTTAGGATTCTGTCCCCTGTAGTGCCTGCCGTTTTCTTCCTCTGGCTCATTCTATGTCCAGCTTCTGTCGTGAGGTCGGCTGTGAGGCCTCCGCTGCTAGGAGGCCCTGTGGAGACGGCTCGGCACATGGTGTCACCTGCTGGATTGCTCAGGGCTGTCTGCAGTCGCACGGGGTGGGTGCGCTGTTGCCCTAAGGATGCTCCCTACGTCCTAGCAGCCGAAACCGCTGACACCTTTGATGGTCAGAGCCTCCGAGGTGGACGGGTTGCACTCTATTCTCTGACCAAAACTTTCGCGTCACACTCTGTCGAACTGGATCCCAAGTGGTGCTGCCTTGTGCTCCTGCTGTCTTACTGACATCTTTATGACATGAGCGCTTCCTTTCCCCAGGAGCCACGGACAATTGCTGCACACTAAAGCATTTAGAGGGCGTGTAGCACAGCGTTCAGGAACACGGTGCCTCTTTGGAAGTAAACTGGTTGGGCTCAGACCTCTGCTATTTGCCATCTGTGTCATCGGAGGCAACTTACTCTGAGCCTCAGTTTTCTCGTCTGTAAAATGGGGATAACAATTAGTACTTTCCTTATAGGGAAGCGTAGTGAGTTCAATATCGTATCCCCCAAATTCACATCTGCCTGGAACATCAGAATGTGACTTTATTGGGAAACTGAGTCTTTGCAGATGTAATTAGCTAGGGATCTTGAAAAGAAATCCTCCTGGATTTAGGGTGGGCTCTAAATCCAATGGGAGTGTCCTCACGAGAAGAGGAGAGGACACAGAGAAACACACAGAGAAGAAGACCATGTGAAGACAGAGCCAGAGATTTGGAGAGATGCTGCCGCAAACCGAGGAGCGCCTGGGGTCACCAGAAGCTGCAGGAGGCAGGGAAGGACCCTCCCCTGGAGCCTTCAGAGGCAGTGTGGCCCTGCCAGCACCTCGATTGCAGACTCCCGGTCTCCTGAACCGTGAGACGATACAGTCCTGTTGTTTTGAGCCACCAAATTTGTGGGAGTTTGCTATTGCAGCCACAGGAAACTCATACTGGAGGTCCCAAAGGTTAAACAGTCACTGGGTAGAAGGTCTTTAATACTGTTCTTTGCATGAATTAGCAATAAATAAATGTCAGCTGTCTGTCCCTTTGGGGGCCAGTTAGGGTCATGGGTAACAGCGTGGGCAGGTGCCCCCAGACCGGGGTGGCGACATGGCTCGGTGACTTCCCAGCTGGGTGACTTCGGGGAAGTTAGGCAATTTCTGAAGGTCTTCATTTTCTTGTGAATGAAATGGGTACTAATTTACTACCTCCTAGGGTGACTGAAAAGCTACAGATGGCAGGAGCAAGCACTGCACACCAGGCACAGCATAACACGAGCCCCGTGCAGCTGATCACGTGTGTGTGACTTGCTTGTCCCTGTTAGGATGGTTTATTTCCAGAAGCCTCCTGGGACCCACATGCAATAAGGTCCATGGAGGTCCTGTCTTATAGGTCCTCCAGACCTGCTGGAATCCGGGGGTAAGCATAGTTCAGACCCAAACCAGGGTCTCCATGGTACAAACAAAGTGCATTTCTTGTTTAAGAATTACGGGTCATCAAGAAGTAGGCGTTGTTACCATTGAGTTACTCTGAGAAGTGCCCTGCGTTGGGAGTTGGGGGAACTGAGTTGTAGCCCCAGCGCCATGGCTAACTTCTTGTCTGGCTTTGGTCCATCGGGGTTCACTCACATCACTGTGGAGTGATGTCGTTGGACTAGATGGTCCCTGAGGTCTCTTCCCACTCTGCTGTCCTCTGGCTCAAGCAGGAAGCAGTGGTTCCTGCAGGACTTGATGACAAGGTCTTTCAAGCAAGGAACGTAAAGCTGATGCTTAAGGAAATCTTAGCTGCCCTTGACATCCATCCTGGGTCCAAACTCCAGACAACAGCTGGCAACTAACTTGCTAATCATCTGCCTGCGTACTTAGCAGATGGCTGTCGAATTGCCGTCCTGAGATCACTCCAACTGGCGGGCCAGGTAAGTGCACGAAGGAACGATTCTGCTGTGAACAAAATGACATGCTTTTTATGCCTCCGACAGTGTCTCCTGCAGAACCAGAAGTCTTTGAGGTTTCTGTAAATAAAATGTGAGCCGAACACGTGCAGCTGGAGTTGTTTAAGCCTCAGCTGGGATGCCCTGGGATGCAGGGCAATGAACTGGGATACTTGTCTGGTGGGGGAGCGTTAAGAGCTGGCTCTGCTCCTGGGCCATTTTGGGGAAGTAACCTAACATCTCTGAGCCTTCAGGGCCTCCTCTGTTTAATGCAACTCAAATTCCCACCTATATTGGTTTGGATTATTTTGGCTGCATGAAACAGGAAATCTGACTCAGATTGGTGAAAAAGGAAATGTAGACCCTCCTGTAAGAGAGATTTCTTATAAGAATTGCCTCATATCCAACCAGCAGACTTTCCCAGGAGAGGAGAAGGGGTTGACTAATCAGGATCTGCCTCTGGACCAGGGAATACGGTCTGTACCCACTGAAGCTCTCCGCTCTGCGGTCAGTGGACAAAGGGACAAACAGGGGGAGGAGGTCAAACTGATGAGTGCCAGGCTGCCCGACAGTGTGGAGCTAAGAAGTAGATGATGCATGTGAAATCTTTTTCCTGTTAAATTTAAAGTGTAAGGTATATATTTCTTTAATGACAGGAGTTTGGATTAGATAAATCTAATGTTCCTTCCAACTCTGTATTTTTATGAATTTTCGAATAATAGCCATTTCCAGCCAACTGTACAACTGTTATAAAAATGTTTATTGTTTACCAAAACCAGTGGACCTCTTATCAAATGCTGCTTGATAACAAAAGCTTATCACAGTTTTAATACTAATACAAAAAAAAGCCAAAAAAAAATATCATCGTGCCATTTCCACTGGCACAATGACTTGTATAACTGCTCAGGAATACCGCTGAATGACAAAATGCTCATTAGTCACATGCTTGGGGCACAGCAGCAAAACCCAGCAGCTACCTCTGCTGCCACCAAAACACCCATTAACAGCCGAAGTGAGAAAAACTGAAAGAAAAGCTCTTTTTAATTTCAGCATTTCTATATGCTTTGTGTCATTTTGCAAAGTAAAAAAAATTTTTTTTGCTTAGTATTATTTTTATCTTGAATTTGTGTGGAGGTGTTGTAATGTTTTCATGCTCAGGGGTGTTGATCCGTAAGTTTCCCAAACAACTGGAAAATGTTATAGTTATTTATCAAGATTGAAAAAAAACCAATGAAGTTGGACATCCCTTTATTTTTTGGTTAACTTTTTTTTATATGATAATCATGCAATTTTTCTGCATTTCCGAGTCTGATGATAGATTCAATGCGAAACTGTAACTCTCAAAAGGGAACTGCCTTTCTACCACGCCTATCAGTGACGTCTCCAGTGGAGAGGCAGAAAGCTTCGCCTTTGGTTTTAACATTCCTATCAATGATTTGGATAAAGAAACAGAAGAAATGACAATCAAATGTGCGCGTATGAGACAAAGATGGGAAGAAAGAGCTAATATTATAGAGAGGAGTCTTCAGAATCAAAATGACTTCAACAGGCTGAAATGCTGAACTGAAATCAATAAAGTGAGATTCAGAAGATAAATAGTTTAGCACTTGATTTAAAATTTTACTAAGTAAGGGACTTCCCTGGTGGTCCAGTGGTTAAGACTTCGCCTTCCAATGCAGCGGGTGCGGGTTTGATCCCTGGTTGGGGAGCTAAGATCCCACATGCCTCGGGGCCAAAAAAAAAAAAAAAACAGAAGCAATATTGTAACGCATTCAATAAAGGCTTTAAAAATGGTCCACATCAAAAAATCTTAAAAAAAATTTTTTTTTGCTAAGTAGAAGAAAGAGGGAAAAGACCTGGTATTTTAGCTTCTCTCAAGTCTGCTATGAGTAAGCAGCTAATGCAGGCCACATGGTCACAGCCAGTATTAGTTGGAGTGGGGTGCAGATTCTATATCTGGCACCTCTCAGATAACACCTGGCCACGGTATTTTAAGAGGGGCATTGACAAACTGACGAAATTAGGCAATAAAATAAAAAGTTATGATTTTTCCCAGCATGAGCAAACTACTCTACTAAACCCTTAGTATATCTTATTTCTGATTTCCACAGAGATAAACACATATTATTGTCCATATTTTACAGAAAAAGAAATTAACCAGAGACGTTGTCACACACTCTCTTCTTTCCTTCCCAACCTCCCTTGACCAAGTTAGAAAGTTTAATTTGAGGTTATGTGCTATTTTCCTTAGGCTGGGCATGTCCCCCTGAAGGGCCCAGGGCTTGGAACAAATTCTGCACATCATACTGTAGGAGATCAGAATATGCCACCCCACGTATGCCACTTTGGCAGAAGGATTATTTTGAGCTGAAGACAACTGAGAAGCAGCAGATGCCCCCAAACGCTTTCTGCCTCCCTCCACACCCCCATTCCCCTAAAATTCGGCTTCGGTTCTTGGTCACTGGAGACCCCTATCAGCCCAGACATGGCATGGAGAGGAATCTACACAAGGAAGATTACTAAAATAGTCTTATCTCCCATTAGTTTCCCTCATATATTTACCTTCCCACAGTTTGCCACCCCTACAAGACTAAACCCCTTTTCCTTTGCCTTGTCACTTCTCTACAAATTCATCGTTCTTTGTTAAGATGCTTTATAAGCCCAAGTTCTAAGCACCCCTTTGAGTCACTCATCACTGAGTTTCTTTCAGGTGTACGTGTGCTGCAGGTTAACTGTTTTATTTGTGTTAATTTCTTCTTTCTCTTGTTAATTTCTTGTTAATAATTTGTCAGTTTAATTTCCAGGGCCCCAGCTGGAGAACCTAGGAGAACAAGAGGAAATGTTGATTTCCCCTCCGCTATGATGCCATATGTTTATTGGGAAAAGGTGAAATGTACAAGGCCAGGATCCACAAGAGATGAGAGGGCAGGTCCCCATCTTCCCATCATCCCATGGAGAGGAATTCTGGGGTGTCTATGTTCCAGGGAGCGACCACCCTCAACTACTCTCTCCCCTCCAGAAGGACAAATATTAGGGAAATGTTGTCGGCGGGAGAAAAATCACTCTCATTTGGATTGAGATTCTGCATGTCTGAGAGTGCTCTTAGTGTGAGCTCCCAACGGATTCAGCTGGGATGGAATTCTAGGTTGGAAATCATTCCCTCTGGCATCTGAAGGCAATGCTCTCAGTGTTACTTTTGAGAAGTCTGACGTCACCTAGGTCCCTGTGTGCATGTGTGCGTGTGTGAGTGTGTGTGTGTGTGTGTGTGTGTGTGTGTAATATTCCCTTCCCTCTGTTCTCCACCTCCCACCCCCCGCTAAGCTTGAAGAACCCACTCTTTGGCCCCGCTGCTCCGAAGGATGAGATGCCTCTGTGTGGGTCACCTGCATCTGTGTTGTGGGGTGTGAGATGCACTTATGTATCTGGAAATTCAGGTCCTTAGGTTTCTGGAAATTTTCTTTCCAGTTCTCTGCCTGGAGGGAGGAGCCTGGTTGCCAGCCTTCTGGGAGTTAGTTGAGTCAGGGAGGAAATCTAGGGTGGGAGGGGTTTGAGAACAAGAATCAAGCTTCCATAGTCTGTAGGTAAGCATTTACTTACTCCGCCTGTTTTTTCGGGGGTACCTGGTGCTACCAATTCCTGAGTCTTCAGAGGATTTTGCAGTGCAATGTGCGTTGCCTCTCTGATCTTCCTGTGGCTTCCCAGCCTCCAGGATGATCTTGACCCCCAATTCTTTGGGTTTTTTCTGTCTCTCTTTTAAAAATCTCATTCATTAGCATCGTGGCAAGGAGCAGAGGTAAACGATCTGCTCGTTTCTTCACACTTAAAGGCAAATCTAAGCTCTTTACTTGTGTGAACTCACTGAGCTTCCTAACTATCCCATGAGGTGAGGGTCATTATTCCATTCTTACAGATGAGGAAACTGAGGCATTCGTGTGCGTAAGAATTACCCGGAGGGTTGTTAACACACAGATTCCTGGGTTTCACCTGTCAGAATTTTTAGGGAATTCAGTACCTCTGGGGTGGGACTGGAGTATCTGGATTTCTAACAAGTTCCCAAGTGGATGATGAGTTTTCCAACAATGGGTGATTTCACCCCCAAGCAGACATTCGGCAATGTCTGGAGACACTTTTTTTCCCAGCTCTATTGAGACATAATCGACATGTAACACTGTGTAAGTTTAAGGTGTGCAATGTGATGATTTGATACATGTATATGTTGGGAAATGATTACAGTAAGGTTAATACACCCTTCACCCTCGCATAATTACCATTTTGTGGTTGTTGTGGTGAGAACATTAAAGCTTTACTGTCATAGCATCTTTCAAGGGTACCAAGCAGTATTGTTAACAATTGTCACCACACTGTACATTAGATCTGGGGAACTTATTCATTTTATAGCTGCAAGTTTGTACATTTTGACCGACATCTCCCCGTTTCTCCCACCCCTCAGCCCGTGGCAACCAACATTCTACTCTCAATTTCTATGCGCTTGATGTTTTTAGATTCCACACCTAAGTGAGATCATATGGTACTTGTCTTTCTTTGTCTGACTTATTTCACTCTGCCTAGTGCCCTCAAGGTTCATCCATGTTGTTGCAGATGACCGGATTTCCTGCTTTTTTAATGGCTGAATAGTGTTCTATTGTACACGTACACGTGCCACAATTTTCTTTATCTGTTCATCTGTCGTTGGACACTTAGGTTGCCTGCCTATCTTGGTTATTGTGAACAACGCCACAGTGAACGTGAGGGTGCAGATATCTCTTCGAGATCATAATTTCATCTCTTTTGGATATATACCCAGAAGTAGGATTGCTGCATCATATGATAATTCTATGTTTTGAGTAACCTTTATATTGTTTTCCATAGTGGCCGCACCAATTTACATTCCCACCAAGAGCGTACCAGGGTTGTGGAGACATTTTTGATGGTCACCACTAGGGGACAGCGCTACTGGCGTCTAGTGGGTAGAGGCTGGGCATGCTGTTAATTATCCTACGATGCTCAGGACAATCCCCACAGCACAGAGTTAATCAGCCGTGTGTGTCAATAATGCCAACTGGAGAAACCCTGATGGGGAGTGAAGCTGACCAGTCCACAGGCCCTATATCTTTGATATGAAACTCCTAGTTACCTTTTCTATTACCTCTCCTTAAAATTTGACCAGATAGTTGATGAAAGATTGCAACATGAAAAAGAAACATCTATACTGATTAATATAAAAATAATGCCTGAAGAAAGAGAGATAATACAGGGAAGAAAAGAGAATTAAAAACACATATACATACCACCATCAGCAGTAACTTCAGCGTCTCTTCAGAGAGATCTGAGAAGATATTTGTCTCTGTACAAAATGTCACAAAAAAAGGAACAATTAGAGAATGGAAGATGTCCTGGAAATTAAAAACATACCTGCCAAATGTGAAATTCAATAGAAAGAGTGGGCTGGCTTTTCTCTGTTTGTCCTCCAGATCCGTTCTCTGTTCTTTTCTGCCTTGATGTATGCCTGGCACGCCGACGCCTACAAATCACAGCACCTGGATTTTGTGGCATCTGACTTCTGGTTGGATTTAGCCCGTGAAAGGAGCTGCCGGTGATCAGAAGGCAGGCACCTTCGTTTCTCCCTGATTCCACCTGTGTAAGTTTGCCTACTTGCTAATTTATGTGTAACCCCCAAATCAACACTTATGTCACTTTCCCCCTCATTTTTGAACAGAGTGACTAAGAATTTTACTTGCCCGACATATACATTCGCAGCTGAGGTCCAACCAGGCGAGCTCTGCCTTCTTGTTTAAGCTCTTAACTATAAACAAGTGCCTTTTCATGGCCTATTTAATGCCACGATTTCACATTTTTATGCTTTTGGTTGGTGATTTTGCTGTTTCAAATGGCCTCCAAGCACAGTGCCGAGATACTGTCTGTTGTTCCCGAGCACAGGAAGGCGAGCGTGTCTTACAGAGGAAACACACGTGTTCGATGAGCTTTGTTCAGGCACGAGTGACAGCGCTGCTGGCTTTGAGTTCAATGTTAATGAATCAACAACATATAGGAAACAAGAGGTCTTTAAACAGAAACACACATGAAGCAAGGTTATGTATGATATGTTGACGACCATGAGCCCAGAGGGGTTTAGACATTTCATCACCGCAGCACAGCAGGCTGCAGAGTGTCATGGTTGGGTTGGTTCCCTTTGCTCCACCTCCCGACCCCCAGCTCACGGGGACAAGGTGGAGAGGGCTCAGGTGGGTGCTGCCACACGATGGGCTGTAAACAGCAAGGAGCACAGAGATTGGGAGATGCTGGTCTTCGGCGGGAACTGCCATCAAACCTGTCCCCTTTCCTTCTAGGGAGAGACAATACCCTGGAGTATCTCAGGGGAGGGACGGGAGAAGTGTCCAGCTTCATTACTCTAGAATGGCTCTGGAGAGAGACATCTCTACGTCAAGGGGAGGAAATCACCATCTTTATTAACAAATCTGCCCTCTACCCTGGAGGGATACACTGTCTTTAGATTCCAAAGCTGTCCGTGAGGCAAACATCCTTGAACAAAGCTGTTGGTTGCTCTTTGCCCAGGAGATATTTCTGATGCAGAAACCCCAGACTTATCTCCCAACATATGCAAAAGGAGGATGCATTTGGACTTGATGCTGGGTCTGCTCTCCTTTGTGTAAAGAAGGAGGAGTTAGCGTAGAGAAGGAAGCGTGATCATAGCCCGTCACTGGATGCTGCAGTAATTATATTTACATAGCTGTGATCTACATGATTTTCAAATTTAGAATCCATCTATAGACAAATCTTGAAAGTCTCATCAATGGTTACCATAAAGACTGTAAGTGTTGATAATGTAAAAATAAAAGCCAAGCTCACAGAGATTGAGAGGCTGGAGGATGGGGAGGAGAGATTGGGAAAAGGGTAGGCATGCTAATGCCTCATTTCACAAAGCGAGGAAGTGAGGAATTATTGTCTTTAATGGTCACGCGAGCTACCAGCCGCTGCATGCGTGCCATGGGCTGTGTGTCAACACTGTTCTAAGTGCTTTTCTTGTGTTAACGTCTTCATCACAAACTTATTAGCAACAAACCTTTGAAGTAGGCGCTAATATTAATTCCATTTTAGAGATGAGGAAACTGGTGTAGAAGGTCACGCTGATGAAGAAATTGTGGGTTTACTGTGCTATTTGAAATCTCCGAGGCGACAGTTGGAAGACACAAGAGTTAGGAGAGTGAGATGGACCTAGAGATTATCATACTAATTGAAGTCAGACAGAGATAGACAAATATCATATGATATCACCTTTTCGTGGAATCTAAAAGAATGATACAAATGAACTTATTTATAAATCAGAAACAGACTCACGGACATAGAAAACAAACTTATGGTTACCAAAGGGGAAGGGGGGGGAGGGATACATTAGGTGTTTGGAATTAGCAGATACACACTACTATATATAAAATAGATAAACAACAAGGGCCTACTGTATAGCACAGGGAACTCTACTCAATATTTTGTAGTAATCTATAATGGAAAAGAATCTGAAAAAGAATCTATATATGTATATATATATATACATATATAACTGAATCACTTTGCTGTACACTTGAAACTAACACAGCATTGTAAATTAACTATACCTCAATTAAAAAAAAAATCATTCACCTTAAAAAAAGAAGAGTCAGGCAGGTGATGCAGGGTGGGTAGGACAACTGCTGGGACATGTGGGCCATGGGGCAGGAGGCTGTAGAAGCAGTGGGCAGCCCGCCGACTGTGGCCCTTTTCACAGACAGTGGGCTGCCCGAGGTGGGTGGGAAGGAGGCTCAGTGAAAAGGGAGGGTGTTCTGGAAGGTGCCAGCTGTGGAATGTCGTGAACGAGGGTGTTGATAAGACTTTACAGTTTCACCTAAAGCTACTCTTCTGACTCCCAACTCCCAGGTGGATTGCAAGGTGATGGATGGAGGGATGGATATAGAGATACACACACATGTTCACACACATGCAGAGCACGCAGAGACGGAACTTCCTATTTTAGAAGAGAGTAGTGCCCACATTTTTGAGCCAAGTATTCTTGGTTTGTATTAATATTCCAACCACTGCCTTTCTGGTTGTATTCCTGTCCTCAGTCACTGGCATATATTTACATTATTTGCTTCTATTTACATGATTATATTAACAGTGTTTCCATTTCCACCTTTGAATACGTGATACACATAGTTCTTTGATTTTTCTACTTTGAATGATGTTTAATGATGCAAAACATCGATTACATTGAAATTACAAATCACGTATATGAAAAAGGTGGAAAAAATGAAACACCCGAATTCCACATGATTTTTTTCTTTATCGAAAGGAGAGAAGGGGAAGATTTGTTCCCTGTTTTGTGGTTTCACAGTTATGACCATCTTTCAAGAAGAAAACAAACAAAAAAAAATCAACAAACCCCACGAGGACAGCATGTTTATCTTTTAGGATGCCCTCCTGAAATGGAATGGTGAATTATTTGATCTTATGTATGTGAGCACTTGTTCCCTGTGGAGGGGAGTACTGCAGCCCTGCGTCCAGGATAAAATCGACCCCGAAGGACAATTCGTCTTGCCCTTCCTCACGGAGGGCTCAACCAGAGAAAAAGGGGGTGTTCAAACTGCAGTGAGATGGGCGGTTGCAGGCTCCTTCTGCAGTTCAGTGAGAGGCCAGGGGACCGGGCCCAGTGCTGGTCCACTTCCCCCTCACTGTACCTGCCTCGGGGGACCCTGGATTTCAGCTGCAGGAAGGGTTAATCCGTTACTGACCCTTTTCCAAAGCTCACACCAAATGCTGGACCAGATCAACAGGCCTGAAACACTCAGGTCTGGAGTAAAAGAGAGGGAGCCAGAAGATGCCTTAACGGAACAAGGCTGGAAGTGCTCAGAAGGAGGCGAGTGTCAGAAGTAGAGGCCTGATACCTAGAGATGATCGTACTAAGTGAAGTTAAGTCAGAATGAGAAAGACAAATACCGTATGATATCATTCATATGTGGAATCTAAAATATGGCACAAATGAACTTACCTATGAAACAGACTCAGAGACATAGAGAACAGACTTGTGGTTGCGAAGGCCGGGGGGGAGGGGTTGAGGGAGGGATGAATTGGGAGTTTGGGATTAGCAGATGCCAACTATTATATATAGGATGGATAAACAACACAGACTTACTATATAGCACAGGCAACTATATTCAATATCCTGGGGTAAACCATAATGGGAAAGAATATGAAAAAGAATGTATATATATGTATAACTGAATCACTTTGCTGTACAGCAGAAATTAACACATTGTAAATCAACTACATTTCAATAAAATAAATTAAACAAACAGAAGTAGAGGCCTGAAAGCTTCAAAAGAGCCGCTCCCGGCATCTCCCCTCACTGGCCGTGGCCCGCGTCTCGCCCATTAGAACTGCTCAAACCAACAGGTGCTTGCCCGCTCGTGGGACCTACAAACTCGGCAGGCTGGGAGGTGATCTGAATTTTGTAGCAGTGTGAATTGGGTTTGGTGCTTCTGATGTAAGAGCTGCAGACATATGGAGGTGAATCCAACCCCTTGGTGGTGCCACCTGGAAAGGGTGAGCTTTTGCCGGGAGAGATGCTAGGGGGGCCCGCGCAACTACCTATGACCAGAAGTGTGTCCAAGCCGACCGCGAGCCTAGGGGTGATGGCCAATTTCTACATAAATGGGACACATCACCAAGGCCTTTAGCACCCAAAATGAAATACGAGGGGGCATTTGAAGAAAAACACTTCCAGAAACAATCAGGGCTTTATAAACTGAAATGTCTTTTCTTCTCAATCTATCTTGATTCATTAAGGATCAGATAAAAGGACTGATTTGTTTTCATGGCGGTTGGTGCCTTGTTTTATGTTGTTTCTTTTAATCAATCAGGTTGTCTTCTATTTCTTTCTAGCCTCTTACTTCACTTGAATTGAGGAAATACTTTTGGATGTTTTCCTAAGGGAAATAGACATTGTCAAAAGAAAGCATTTTTCACTCATCAGATTGTTAGGGCTTACTAATTCAAACATAGAGGGAAAGGGGCAAATTTATAAATGATACATTTCAAATCTTGACTTAACGCTGAGAATAAATTACAGTTCTTTTTCCAAGGAAGAGTCCTCCAATTTACCGCTGACCCTGGAGATAAATAACGGCCCTCTGTCTGTTGCTCTCAGACCTCCAGAAGGAATCAGGAAGTGTTGAGGGAAAGGAGCCTGAGTAGGGAAACGCACTGCGTCTCCTTTACTTTCATGCTCACACCACCTCTGGCACCAGTTGGGTGGGGTTTCCACCTGAAGCAATTCTGGCACTAACTGCCTGGAAGTCGTGCAGACCCTGCAGGTCAAGGGCTCGGTCCCACAAGACTGCCCGCCGGTTCAGATGCCAATGGCAGTAGGTCCCAGCTCACCTACAACTTGTGTCCAACTCGGCTGCAAATCAGAGGTTCCCATACCCCCTTGCTTGGACTTGACCATTTGCTAGAACATCTCACAGAACTCAGGGAAACACTGACTTGTGTTTACCAGTTTACCATGTAATAAAGGATGTGGATGAGCAGTAAAAGGAAGAGAGACACAGGGTGAGGCCTGGGAGGGTCCGCACGCGGGGGCTTCTGTCCACGTGGAGATGGGGTGGGCCACCCTCCCAGCACGTAGAGGTGCTCCCCGAGCCAGAAGCTCGCGGAACCTCGTGCTTTGGGGATTTTATGGAGCCTTCATCATGCAGGCGTGATTGATCATTAACTTAATCTCCAGTCCCTCTCTCCTTCCCAAGGATGGGGGTGCGGCTGAAACTTCCAAGCTTCGAACCCTGGCTTGGTCTTTCCAGCAACGAGCCCACATCCTGAAGCTCTCCAGGAGCCACCAAGAGACTTTAGAACAAAGACACTCCTATCACACCGGAAATTCCAAGGGATCTAGGAGCTCTGTGTCAGGAACTGGGGCGCAGAGACCAATACATATATTTTCTATTATTTCACGAGACCTCTTTGTAAAAGTCTGGAAACATTCAGTCCATAACACCTATACTTTCTCTACCAGATCTCCAAGTGTACGACTCTTTCAGGGCTCAGTATCAAACCCTCTTCTTTCATCTAGCTATAAACACTCCCTAGAGATTTATCATATAGATAGTACTTCTATCTATATGATTTCAGTGATTTTGTATATAGATGTATATATGATAATTCTATATACATGAATGACAAGTTTATATCTCCAGCTCTGTGTTCCCAATTTGTATAACCAGCTACCTATTGAATATCGTATAGGTGTCTCGAATGTAGTGGGTCTAAAATGAAGCTCTTGATTTGCAAATCCTCCTACCCCCATGACTTGTTTCTCCCCTTCAATCATTCCAGACTAAAACCGTGGCATGATCTTACATCTAGGATATAATATAATTTAGCTAATATGTCCTTTAATATTAGGCTTTTAAGAGGATGTCATTTTTTTTTTTTTGCTCTTATAAAATACACTTTAAATGTCATCTTTGTGCATAAAGCTTTGTTAGCATTTCTGGTGATGTCTTTTGAATAAATATCTAGACAAAGAATCAGGTTCTTCCTGATTTACTGGGCCGAGGGCAAAAGTATAAATGTGTCTAAATATTTAAAAGTTGTAAGTCAAGTAAACAGATACTTAAACTATGTTCTAGCCTTCTACTTTGACAAATATATCTTCATAACGACCTGAAATGCCAGGTTCAAGTTGAGAGTTTTAGATTCCTTGGAGTTCTGTGATTGAACGTTCTGGTGTGAGAAGAAAAGGGCCCTGGCGCTGGCACGTGCCCTGAACCCTCCCCTCCCTGCTTTGTCTTCCTCCGTGAGGGGCTTGTGTGTGTGTGTGTGTGTGTGTGTGTGTATGTGTGTGTGTTCACACCCCAGGCCGCACACTCCAGCTCTTTCCTTCCCAGCAAACGTTCACACCCTGGCTACCCTTAGGGTGGCCTGCTCAGCCCTGGAATCTGGCTGGGGGCTGTTTGGCGCAGGGGTTGCAGAGTTCCTGGTCCCTGGAGCGGGGTCCAGAAGGGGAGGTGAAGCTTGGGCACGTTCCCTAAGCTCCGTGGGCTCCTGGAGACCACACGAGAAGAGGGTGAGAAAAGAGGTCTTTCTGAACTGCAGGCTCAGGGAAAGGGTCCCTCTTCTCCAACACTAAGTGAGTTTGAGAGGAAGTCAGGATACTGAGTGTTTGACCATTTTCCAAGTTGCTTTCCAGAAAGACTGGACCAGTGTATAGGCCTCTTTGTTGCAGGACACTGGAATTTCCAGGCCTCTGCTCGCTGTGTGGCCTTGGGCAAGGGGAGTGTGCTGTCCAGGCCTCGGTTTCCTCATCTGTAAAATAAACTCCATTCTGGCTCTAACCTTCTCTGGTTCTCTGAAGCCAAGCCTTGTGTTTTAACCATTCATGGCCTGAATTTCTGCAACCTCCCGTGGTCTGTCATGGTCTCTCCAATGCTTGTATCTAAACACACGTGTGTGTCCTCATGCACGCCAAGGCTCACAGCATAAACTCCTGCCAGGCCAGGAGTCAGCATCTGGGACCAGGTAGGCTCTCTGCTGGCTTGATCAGTCCACTAAAGGTTCAGGAAAACAGCGGCCTCTCACTTGCAATCCAGGCAACTTTGATTCCTCCTTTTAAGTTTTTCCTCTCCTCTAGCCATCTGTCATAAAATTTACAGCCATAAAACCACGAAGTCACGCCCTCTCTGGTTCCAGGATCACTAAATCCTCAGTGTCTCTGTGGTTATCTGGAAGATTTTACTACATTTCACTGCAAGGAGCTGCCCCATGCTTATTCTTTGCCTCACCTACTCTGCTCCAAACGTAAAGGAGAGATTTATCTTCAAACCTAGGGACATTTTTAGGTCACTTGGAGCTACATATGCAGGGCTTGATAAAGGAACACTTTTTGTTTCCTGAAGATGGCACTGTAGTTTTACTTCTGTTCCACCAACGCTTTGTCACACACGGAAATGTGCCCTTCTGTGGAGTAGGTGCAGCCGCAGATTCATCTAAGTGAAAAATGTCCAACAATATAACTGTGTGAACAGAAATGCCTACGTGGAGATGTAAAATTGGTAAGAATAAGCATTTGGAAAGGGAACTCAGGATCAGTGAATGTTTTTTTCCTAAGGTGTTGCTTTTTAAAAACCCCTTCCTCAAGGACCTGGAGCTTCATCCTATAGATAAACCGAAGTGAAAAATAATCAAGCGATCAGAAAAGAACCAAAGCAACCCCACTTTGCTCTGTTTTCAATTCTCTTGCCTACCACCTTCATGTCGTTTAAGTACAATCTAAGTCAAACATGATTTATTGCATATTGATTGTTTCAGATGGAGTGAAATCTCAATTTAACTCAAATGTCCTTACAACGTCTGCCCAAGAAAAGTGGGCACCCCTTCCCCACTTTCCTCACATCTTACCTGCCTAAAGAATCCCCCCAAAGCCTTGCTGATCTGTCTTCAGACTCTGGTGGCAGTTAAGACACTTGGGCTGCAGGACCCAGTGATAGATCAGACCCCTAATTCCAGTGAAAACCCGAGTGGCCAGAGGCTTTGAGCAGCTGGGCATCTTGAGGCCTGTTCTCTACTCTCTTAAGACAAGTAGTGGGGAGCCTGGCCCCCTTCCTCCACCAAAGGAGGCCATGTGCCCGTGAAAGAAAATGCTCTTTTCCAGAAAATTTCAAATCTATCTAGATGCCAGAACAACTTGGAAGTTCTGAGCTCTTTGGAAGCATCAGCATATAATGTATTAAAATCTATATGAAAACTAAAATAATCAAACAGATAAGTTTGTGCTCAGTTGAGATGGTACCTTGGCCTACGTTCCAGAATAGAGAACATTAGCATAACCAAAGGTTTAATAAAAATTACTAGGGCTTCCCTGGTGGCGCAGTGGCCAACGCAGGGGACACGGGTTCGAGCCCTGGTCTGGGAAGATCCCGCATGCCGCGGAGCAACTGGGCCCGTGAGCCACAACTGCTGAGCCTGCGCGTCTGGAGCCTGTGCTCCGCAACGAGAGAGGCCGCGATAGTGAGAGGCCCGCGCACCGCGATGAAGAGTGGCCCCCGATCGCCGCAACTAGAGAAGGTCCTCGCACAGAAACGAAGACCCAAGACAGCCAAAAAATGATAAATAAATACATAAATAAATAAATATTAAAAAAATATATATAGTTGGTATATATTTTTTTAAAAAATTACTAGAAAAAAGCCTTGAAAAAGAATAAAATCTATCTATTTCACATTGCCATCAGCCTAGACCTGCAGAATGTGTGAAGGGGCTCTGTGTAAGCTAGGCCTCCCAGGTGCAGGCTCACCGTAGGGCACCCACGGCCCAGGAGTAGTGGGGTTTGATTGGCTTTAAAGCATTTTCTATGTGACACCTGTTGACGCTCTCAACCACTCCGTGATGGTTAATTTTGTGGATGCCCACATATTTCATCAAAGATGTTTCTGGGTGTGTCTGTGAGGGTGTTCCCTGGTGGCGCACTGGTTAAGAATCCGCCTGCCAGTGCATGCCACTGGGCAACTAAGCCCGGGCGCCACAACTACTGAGCCTGCGCTCTAGAGCCCGTGAGCCACAACTACTGAGCCTGTGTGCCACAACTACTGAAGCCCACGCACCTAGAGCCCGTGCTCCACAACAAGAGAACCCACCACAGTGAGAAGCCCCACACCTCAACGAACAGTAATCCCCACTCACTGCAACTAGAGAAAGCTCATGCACGGCAACAAAGACCCAATGCAACCAAAAATAAATAATAAATAAATTAATTTTAAAAAATGTTATCACCTACACCTGGGTGTGTCTGTGAGGGTGTTTCACTCTACATTTCAATCTGTAGAGTGAGGAAAGCAGATTTCTCTCCCCAGTATGGGTGGAAATCATCCAATCTGTTGAAGGTCTAAGTAGAACAAAAGGTCTTAGTAAGCAAGAAGCCGCTCTCTCTGCTTGACTGTCTTTAAGTGGGGTCTTGCCTTTGAACTCAGACGTGGGTTGGAACTACACCACCAGCTCTGCGGGGTCTCCAACTTGCCAACTGCAGATCTTGGGACTTGTCAGCCTCTCTAACCGCGAGAACCAATTCTGTATAATAAAACTCTTTATATATATATTTGCAGATGACCCTTGACAACACAGGTTTGAACTGCGCAGGCCCACTCACGGGCAAATATTGTTCAGCAGTAAAGACTGCAGTACTACTCCCCCTGGGAGTGGTCGAATCCATGGGTGCCCACCTGTGGCTACGGAGGACCCAGGATGGGGAGGGCCGACTGTAAGTTATACAACGATTCTTCACTGCCCGGAGGATTGGCACCCCTGACTCCCATGTTGTTCAAAGGTCAACTGTACTTCCTGTCGGTTCTGTTTCTCAGGAGAGCCCAGACTCACACACACTCCACTGGGGCAGTGTCCTTACTTCCACTTTCCACAAGGGCACTGAGACGCAGCTGGGCGGTTAAGTGATCTGCGTGCACACTTGGCTGGGGCTGGTGGGACCAGACGGGGAGAGCTGGTGCGGCCGCCGCCCCCGGCCCGGCGCGCAGACCCCGGCTGGCGGTGCCCCCCGCATGCGGCGCCCTCGTGCAGCCCCCTGGCCTTACCCCCGCCAGCCTCCATTCCTAACCCTGAGCCCTGGGTGGGGGAGAGGAGCCCTCCGCTCGCGTATTCTGGCGTCCTCCAGCAGGCTAGAAGCAAGCCTACGACCAAGACGCATTCACAAAGTGATTCTTGAATTGGGTCGAGGAGACGCTCATTTTGCAAGATGTAATTGGACCACCGACCACTGTTGAACGGCGTCCTACACGAGAGTGCCTTCTGGGACACGTTCGGTTTTCCCAGAACTCTGAAATGATGTTATCCAATCGAAAGGGAGGGACCGAAGAAAGGGGCTGCTATACCCGCGCGGAGGGAGAGGCAAGCAAGGCACCCAGGGTGCACCCCGAGGAGGCCCTGGGCTCAGGCACCGGCCTGGCGCTGGCCCAGCTCTGCGAGCCAGCACCTCCTTGGGGGTCTGTGCCCCTGTCCCAGGTTTGCTGCCTCACTTGGTCCTGGCCCCGGGTAGAGGGACACGGGGTGGGAGAGCACCGCCGAACGTGACAGAGCCTCCCGAGGGTCGCGATGCCCTTCCGACGGCCGAGGATCACGTCCACGGGTCCTGCCCCGGCTCTGTGCCTCTGGGGCGCGCTCAGGGCAGGTGTCCCCCAAGGTGGGCATTTGGCTCAGTCCTCCTTCGGTCCAGGCACCTTGAACTACGCCAGCTCTCTCTCCTCCCCATCAACAGAACCGAGACCTCTCCCAGAAGGTTGTTCTGGACAATTGCATCGGCCCAGCCTCTCAAAGAACCATCTAAATATGCAGCCCTTGGAATGTGGCTGTAACCCCATGTGGGTGGATCTCGGAAAGGATTTCAAGAGGAATATGTAGGTCTCAGGATTCGAGAACCGAGCGGTACTTTAGATGGCAGTTGAGGGTCTACAATGCAGGCCCTGGGTTCTGCACAGCAGAGGTGGTCGGGGAGAGGGGGTGGGGAGGGGAAGGGGCACAGAAAGACAGAGAAGGTGCTCTGTACTCCTGCCCTTGAGGCCTGGAATGAGAATCATTAATAAAGATCTTCATTTACTATTTCCCTAATGTTACACCTTCCCTTAGCCGTTGTCATCCAGGGGCCCATCGGTATGTTTCTACAGCACTTGTAACTACTTTTGAACAAAGTGGCTTCTGTGTAGTCGGTGCTTTGGGGTCTCCCTTTGTCACTTTGAACAAGTTGAACATAACATCTCAAAGCAAGTCTGGGTCCCACGTCTGAATTACTGCACATGATGGTGACTGAGCGTTTCCTACAAGCCGCGTTCCCGCCCACACCCAGGGAGACACACAGCCAGCACCCTCGGTGCCTGCCACGCTGAGTGAGACAAACAGGGCAGTTATTCAAATCATATTAAATATTAACACTGACATTTTCCGGGGCCATATCTGTCATAGACCATGTGGATCACATCTGTCATCTCAAATGCCCCAGAGCATGTGAGCTCCAGAAATGTTATGTTTGCAAAGCCACGTGCTGCTGGCTTTCAGTTCCCTTTGGAAGTGCTCTGAAGCTGCAGAGACAAGACGGGTGGTGGTGGTGGGGGGGAATTGGAGCAGGCCCCCTGCCGAGGGGGAAGGAGGGGCCAGGATGAGTCATTACAAGCGTGGGATGCCGGACACACAGCTGGCTGCCACGCGGCCATCAGCCCCAGGACCCGAGTCAATCACACCAGTTTGGTTCTCTTGAGACAAAACCACACAAAAATGGAATAGTTTTGCTCTGTAACTAGAGCTGGGAACAGAGCCTTCATGCATGAAGTTTCTCGACCTCTTGTGGCTAGAAAGACTTTAAATTTGCTGCTCTACCCCAAAGAGCCGAAGTTTAACTGTCGTGTTTAACTCAGCTTTCATGAAGACGAGATCATCTCTTTTCTGATTCAGCTGTCCCAGGGCTTCCCTCTTTTGGGGCTTCCCAAGAGCCCACACAGAGCTGTGAGGTGCCTGTGTCCTTGTTTTGTGTGTGTGCAGGTGTGTGTCCATTTTCTTTTCTACCAGAAATCTGAGCGGTACAACACTAGATTTTGGGAATGCCAGTCTCCTTGGTAAGTTGAAGTTCATATGCCCTCATTGGGGTGGTCCTCCCCTGCCTGGGCACTAAAGTCTAATCACCCGACGGTTGTAGGACTCCGGAGAGCAACAGTTTTATTTGACCAATTCATAACAGAATAATAATATCAGAAACAGCTCTCGGTAATGAAGTGCCTACCACCTTCCAGACTCTTTTCACTTACTGCTTTATTTTAACTCTCACAGCTACCCTGTAAAGGCTAGCATGATTACCCCCATCTCCCAGGTGAGGAAACCAAGACATGGAAAGCTTAAGTAACCTCTCTGAAAACATACTATTAAGTCAATGATGAATCTGAAGTTCAAAGTCAGCTCCAAGGTCTGTGCCCTTTCTACTGCACCATGCTCACTTCACTTGAAGGTCAAACTTGGAAATTACAAAACGGAGGAGAATTTGCCAGAGAGTAATGCAATCACACTATTTATAAAAGTGTTGGCTGAATTTGCAAAATAGTCAAATGCCTCAGCTGATTCTGAATATTCCATGTAAGTTTGGGCTTCGTCCCTCTCAGTCTCTCCTCGACAGGGAGCTCATTGTTCTCCCTCTGGCCTGGCTGGCGGGGGGGGTGGGGGGTGGGGGGTGGGGGGGGTGGGGTGGGGGTGGGCGGGGAGGGGGTACTCAGGCCTGTGGTCACAAATAGTTGAACTCTTTTGTCATCCTTGTTGGCCAGAACTTCCCAACTGCAGGCAGCCCCATGGACATTTCCGTCTGGGTAAGACTTAGTTGTGGGGCTGCCCTGTGCATTGTGGGATGTTCAGCAGCACCTGGTCTCTGCCCACTGGACGTCAGTAGCACCCACTCGCCTGATGGGGACAATCAAAATGTCTCCAGCCACTGCCAAATCGCCGCAGCTGGGAACAGCTGGATTAAAAATCCCCTCTGCAGGCTTTGTAAGCAATCACACCCTTGACTGGTTTATTCATCCCTTCCCTGTCTGCTCCCCCCTCTTCTTTATGGGGCTCTCCTGGGAGCAGGTCCTCAATACATCATCATGTGCAGTCAAGTGCTCATTCCAGGGTCTGTTTGTGGGGACACAGCCCAAGATGCTCATTTGTTGCAAATAGAAAGAAAGCCCGTGAGAGAATGAAAGGCTTAACTTCTCTGGGTGTCAGTGCAACCATTTGTAAAAGGAAGGTCCCGGGACTTCCCCAGTGGTGCAGTGGTTAAGACTCTGTGCTCGCAATGCAGGGGGCCCGGGTTCGATCCCACACACATGCTGCAATTAAGAGTTCGCATGCCACAACTAAGGAGCCAGTGAACCGCAACTAAGGAGCCTGCAAGCCACAACTAAGGAGCCCTCAAGCTGCAACTAAGGAGCCCTCAAGCCGCAACTAAGGAGCCCACCTGCCGCAACAAACACCTCACGCAACTAACTAAATAAAAATACCTAAAAAAAAAAATAAAAAAGGAAGGTCTTGGGGCTTCCCTGGTGGCGCAGTGGTTGAGAGTCTGCCTGCCAGTGCAGGGGACACGGGTTCAAGCCCTGGTCTGGGAAGATCCCACATGCCGCGGAGCAACTGGGCCCGTGAGCCACAACTGCTGAGCCTGCACGTCTGGAGCCTGTGCTCCGCAACAAGAGAGGCCGCGATAGTGAGAGGCCCGTGCACCGCGATGAAGAGTGGCCCCCGCTTGCCGCAACTAGAGAAAGCCCTCGCACAGAAACGGAGACCCAACACAGACAAAAATAAATAAATTAAAACAAACAAACAAAAAAAAACAGTCCAGAAACTCCTCTGGAATTTAAAAAAAAGGAAGGTCTCTTTCAGTTCTAATACTTTGTTATCTACGGAGACCACGGGGAGTCGGAACCTGGGGGGATCTTGCCGTCTCCAGAATTGGGTGCCAGGGATGCAGAAGAGGGAAGCCCCCGACAGCAGGCACAAATGAATGTTTGTTGACTGAATGACTGAATGACTGAACTAGCAGTTGAGGAGAACGCAGATGTGATGACTTACATGGAATACGTCAAAAGCTGGATTTGAGGCCCTTCCATGTAAGGTGAGTAACTGCATTTAATGTGGACGGATTGTGTAACCTCCTTCACACCCAAACAGGAGCAGGAAACTGCAGGGACATACCTGCAGCTCAACACGTTGGGCTTATTGTTTGTTGCGAAGAGGGCGAACTTGTACCACAGAGGACTGTGGGCCGTCTCAGCCAGAGGATGCTAGGAACAACTTGTTACAGGATTTGGGCTTGTGTTTGGTGATTTGGGGGCTGCTTCAAGGCAGTGGGGCTTCGCTTTGGACTGCATGATGTCAGGAAACAGGCATGGCTAGGTGTTTCAGCAGACGGAACTGGAAGATGGGCGGGCTGAATCCGGGCTGGTGCTGAACTGGTGAGAGCATTGGCCACCCATACTCACCAGGATAGGGGGGTTTTTGTGGTTTGGACAATGGCCCTATTTTTGTCTGTATTCAGACATGGTGGTGGGGTGGCCCTGTCCCTGTCCTGTTCCATTTCAATCACAGAGAGCTCCAATGCTGGTATGCTGTGCCACTGCCTGTTTAACAGGAAAACACCAGCCTGACTCCTGCAGGGCCGCCTCCTGGTTCAGGGTTGCTTCCCTCTTTCTCCAAATCTTTCTTGTTGCTTTCACTGTTGAGAAATTAAGACTGACTACCAGATAGTGGAAGCATTTGGGAGGGCTAATAAAAGTGAAAAATGTAATTTGGGGGGCACACTTAAAATGCACATTCTTGTTGAACATGATTATAAATCGTTAAATTAAATTTTGTGGATTGGTGTTAAACATAGTTGAACAACAGCAAAGATTTTGACCTTCAACGTGGGGTTGGCATGAGTGTTTTGGGGCTTAGAAAGGCTCCAGAGTGATGGTTTTTCTTTTTTTTCTTTTTTCTGGTCTGGCCAAGAAACACACACACACACACAAACATGGTGGGGGGAGTGACAGCATCACTTGTGGCACAGAATAGCAGGAGCTGCTGTGTAGGACGTCCCAGTATTTCTGGGACGTGGGCTGACTCAGAGGAACCCTGTGGGGCTTCTGATCTCAGGACACACGAGAGACTCAACTCCACTGTTAAAAATTTTTGTAATTTTAGAATACATTTTAAATGTGGAAATAAACAGACTTGCTAAGATGTCCACCTTGAGGCCATTGAAATGCTTTGCCCAAGACGAGCCAGCAAGGCTCTGGCTGAGGCAGGATTTCAGCCTCGTCAGACCTTGCTCTACCTGGAAGCTTCTAGAGAAAAGGTAAAGTATTTGAGGGACACGGCTTTGCCTCACTGTAATCTACTCCCAGTGAAATGGCCACAGTTGTACCTGTTACAAAACTAAGAGCCTTAGGACAGGAACCTGCAGTGTTTAAACTTGGGCTTTCTGAAATTGGTGGAGACATAATCTCCTTCCTTCCTCCCTGTGATGAACAGTCATAAGTTATGTAGCTCTGAGCTTGAAATAATTACAGCTGTAGTTTTAGAATCAGTGCACCCTGCCCAACATGAACCATAACATCGAATGTGCAGAGAGGGTGCGTTTTCCTGTGTTTGGGGGGGACGGAGGCGAAGGAGGGCTGAGGCTTTGCATCTTCACTTCCGTTGCTGCTTCTCCACTGCAGCACTTCTTCCTGGAACTGTTGTTACTGATTTGCCCCTGACCTTGCCTGGCTCTGGGTCCCACGCAGTCAGCGTTGACGTACATTCTGCCCAGTTTTCATCTGTACAGCTGTGTGATTTATCCTGTGACTAGACTTTCTAGCAATTAGCCTTTTTGTGGATTCTGTTCAAACACACGGGCTCTGCCAGTCAGAACAAGTGGGTTCACATTCTGGTTCCCCCTCTTGCTAGAAGCGTTATCTTGGCAGTGGGGTGCATCCTAATATGGGGGCTGTGAGAGTCGGAGGAGATGAGGCATTAAAGGCACAGTGCCTGGAATGTGGTCAGTATACAATGAGAGTGTGATTTCTTTCCCTCCGGTTTCACTTATATAAGGACCACTTTAAGAAGTCAGAAACCCCACTTGGGAGCAATTCTCTGCTCTTGCCAATCCAGACAGCTCTGTTTCCTTCCCCCACGTTATCACTTAGGCAGTTCAGCCTACTTAGAATGCCCTTTCCTCATATTTGCCTGGCTAAATCCTACAAATCCTTCCAGGATCCACTAAAAAACAAACAAACAAAAAGAAAAAACCACCAAACTTCTCTTTTCATGAAACCTTTCCTGATTAGTCCACCTAAAGAAAATATCCGTGTCTTTAAACTCTCATACCTGAAGTTTATTTTAATAGAAATAATATTTGCTGGACCATTACTCCTTGCTAAGGATTTTGAAAATCACTTTACATGTATTGATTGACTGAATTCTTCCCATTTGTCAGATAAGAAAACAGGCCCAGAGGCTGAGTAATTATCCCCTACCACATAGCTAATCAAGGGTGGTCAAAACACATAGTTCCTTGAGAATGTGAGAAACACATTCATTTCTGATTCATATCTTCACCTTTTAGTAACAGGTATCAACATTTGGGTGAATAAACTGTTGCACGAACAGACAGCTCTGGTTTATAGTGCCTGCTCTCTCAGCATCCTCTCTTTTATCAGAGATGAAAACGGCAATCACTCAGCCCCATGGTGTCACATTGGCTGCCTTCCTCTTTCCACAGGAGTCCTCTTTCATCCAGTTCCAATGGTGGGAAACCAGCTTTTACAGCCATGGAAGGAAAGGTGAAGGGGAGACAGAGTTCTAGAGTCCACAGAGCATTTTGGAAGTCATAAATACCACTGGTACCCTGTAGCGTGAGATGTCTTCTATAGGAAAGCTCTTGGAAGATCTACACTCTTATTTAGTCTTTGAAAGAATCAGCTGCTCTGTGCTGCACTCTTCAAGGGAACACCTGCTGAGACACAGGGGGGTTCCTGTAGCACTCTGACTCCCTGGGATGTGTTACCACCCATGCTGACCCACTGTCTGCACTGTTTCCAGCAAGTGCTGTGTAGTCTGGAGCTGGAAATGGGGCTTCACGTGGAGAAGCTGCTTGGAGAGAGGGTCTTTCAAAGGAGCACTTTCTTTTCTATAAGGTGGGTGTATGGGATGAATTGCGCTCCCCCAAATTCATATGTTGATGTCCTGAACCCCAGTCCCTCAGAATGTGACTATTTGGAGACAGGGCCTTTATGGAAGTAGTCAAGTTAAAATGAGGTCATTAGGGTGGGTCCTAATCCAATAGGATCCTAATCTTTCTAAGAAGACAAGATGAAGACACAGACATGCACAGAGGGAAGACAGCCATCTGCAAGGGAAGGAAAGAAGCCTCAGAAGGAACCGACCCTGTCAATACCTTGATCTTGTACTTGCAGCCTCCCACCCAGTACTGTGAGAAATAAATCTCTGTTGGTTACCGCCTGGTCTGTGGTATTTCGTTATGGTGGCCCCAGCAGACTAATGCGGTGGGGAGGCTGGAAAGAATGGCTGGGGGCTCCTTTCACAAAAAATCTGATATGCTTGGTGGCCCCAAAGGCAAGTTTGGGTGCTCATCTAATTGACAAAGGGTGACTTAGCTGTCAGGGCCCTGTGGCTTATCACTGAAAAGGATTTGGGCCAAAGAAAGAGAAAAGGTACAACTGCAAATAAGCTTTAAAAAGCATTCTGGGGCTTCCCTGGTGGCACAGTGGTTGGGAGTCCGCCTGCCAATGCAGGGGACACAGGTTCGAGCCTGGTCCTGGAGGATCTCACGTGCCGCGTGCGGGGCAGCTGGGCCTGTGTGCCACAACTACTGAGCCTGTGCTCTAGAGCCCGAGGGCCATGACTACTGAAGCCTGTGCGCCTGGAGCTCGTGCTCTGCAACGAGAGGCCCCCGCAGTGGGAGGCCCATGCACCGCAATGAGGAGTGGCCCCCGTTCGCCGCAACTAGAGAAAGCCTGCACATGGTAGCGAAGACCCAACACAGGCAAAAATAAATAAATAAAATTTATACCAAAAAAAAAGATAAAGGAGGAGAGTAGGCAGTGAAAACCCTCTCAGACTTGTTAAAAAAAAAAAAAAGCATTCTGGAGACAATAGCTGTGGAAGAGGAGGGAACCAAAATTTACAACCATATAAATTTTAATAGGAGTTTATAACCTCTTATGAATATTATCTCTTAGTTCCTATACATAGGACTAAAAATAAAATTATGCTGGGCAGTGTGCCCAGATGATGGTAGATAGAAATAAGCCTCTTAGAAAGGATGACCTAAGTCCAGGGGAAGCTCAGCTTGAGTAATCAAGGTCATTGAAGGTCAAAAATCACAAACAAGGACCTGTTTTAACTCTTGTCCTGATAACAGCTTCTGTGGAGACCCTCGGGTTGTCATTTGCATCAAGAAGCCTCTGGAAGCAGGAAAGACCTCTCAGTGCTCTCTGGGCACAGCCAGTCACCCCAGGAGAACTGTGCCCCTACCCTTACACCCCCTGTGGACGGAGCAAGAAGCCACCCCAGGAGCAGAGCAGGGCGCCTCACCCTACAGAGACAGGCGAGTCACGGGCAGGCGACAGACAGTTTTTCTTGGTGAGAGCCAGGGAAATTCATCAGTTAACCAACTGGAAGCAAGATTAGAACATTCTCTGCAGACAGTCTACTTTTGTTTGCTAGCCTAGCAGCTGCATGCGTGCAGTATGGTTTGAAACCCAAGTGCGCAAGGGCTTCTGATATTTCCAGTTAATTATCAGAAACATGTTTGTTGTCATCTAGATGCCCGTCATTTGTTCAAATGACTAGGACAAGTTTTCCAAGAAAGCCTGGAATCAGCTAGCTTTCCTCCACTACTTTTCAATAAACACACACCAACTTATTCTGCCACAGGTGGGTCCCAATTCCCACAGCATCTGTGACAACACGTTATGTGAAAATCAAGTTCTCAGAAATCAAATCTCTGTTTTAATTGCACCAAGTGTTTAAAGAGATCGTGCAGCCTCAGAACGTCAGACTCTGCCTGGGGTTGCTGCCTCAGAGCTCTGGCAGGGGGCAGAGGGCATCTGGGTGGCGAAGCTGGCTGCCCAGAGGGATGTGATGACCTTGAGCCTGACTGAGTCCACCTTCAGTATCCAAGGGGGGGTTCAACCTGGTGTTTAGAAGCACAAATTGCCTCGGTCCTGGGCTCCTGCCCATTTGGATCAGGCCTCCAACTAGCTGCTTGGGGTAGGGAAGGGGCATAGGGCCCAGCTTCCTGCAGGGCAAGGTGTGCCAATACGCAGGCAGGAGTGTGCACCCCAGCTCTGCCCGCTGAAAAGCAGAACCAGCCAACTAAGTTCTCTGGGTCCCTTCACCTCCCTGGAGATAGGCCCCAGGGGAGAGGAAAACTGCCCTCAGTCCCACTGGCCGCAGTAGTTTGAAGTGGCTTCATCTTCCCCATTAATCCAGCGTATCTTGCACTCAAGCACCCCTTAATTTCTCTCTTTTGTAAGTTATTTTTCTAGGCTTTGTTAACGGGCATCTCAGTTGTCTCCTGTATCTCTCCACTAAGATGCCTAATCAGCATCTCCCATGGGAGAAGGCCACAGACCTCTTGGTTCCCACCCCTCCTTCCCTCCACCCACCCCCCATCTGTCCCAGCCCAATGAATGATACCACCATTCAAAACCCAGGATTAACCTTAGATTCTTCTCCCTTTTTCACACCTTAAATCCAACAGCAAGTTCTGTTGTCTCTACTGACAAAATATATCCTATATCCAGCTACTTCTACAACCTCTACTATTAATACTTTATTTCAAGCCATCCTCATTTCTCACTTCAACTATTGAACAGTCCTCTAACTAGTATCATTTCGTCTACTTCTGTCCCGCCTGAAAAGGTAAATATGTGTCACTCCCTTGTTCAAAATCCTCTAATGACTTTCTGCAAACATTTGCACAAAATCTTCACCATGGCCTAAGAGGCCCAGTGTGACCTGGCTCCTGGCTCCCTCACGGCCCCATTTCCTCGCTCACTTCTCCAGTTACCCCAGTTTCCCTAAATATGCTGGCTCCTGCCCCAGGGCCTTTGCATTTTCTGTTCCTGTGTCTGGAACACTCAGAGAGGGGAAGAACAGTCAAGGCTTCCTTGTGCCCATGAGTATGGGCACATGGTCAGCTAGGAGAGGTCCATGGGCCCAAGGGACTGTGGGTCTGGGATTCTGTCCAGTCTGGGATCTGATAAGAACAAGGTTTCTACCCAGCCAGTGCTGGCTTGGAGACAAGCTGACGACTGGGACCCGATGGGATATCGTACATCACCAACAGAGGCCAGAGGGAAACAGAGGACGCCATGGAAACACTCCCAGAATTTAGACTCCGCCTTGGGGAGAAAGAACCCTGAATCAAAGTGACCCGATTACATTTTCTGCTCCCAGGCAGCATGGAGAGCTCCTGACGGCAATGAAGTTCGGTTGTATGTCTTGCACACCTGAGTCTATGGCCAGTGCAAATTCACACCTGCTACATCCCCATGTTGATGGTTCTGGAACAAAGTGAAGTGGCCGCTGATCTCACCCGAAGGGGGGCGGCCCCTGGCTGCCCAGAATCGTTCTCTCTTACGTCACGTCACAGCCAGAAGAGTCCTTGCTCCTCCCCTCAGTCCCTGACAATGACTTGGTCAAGGGTTTTCTGCTGATGACCATCACCTCTTGGGTAACGGCAGGTGGGGCAGGACCTATGTTTCGTCGGCCTCAGGAGAGCCCTCCACACCATTACCCACTGTCTCTGCGGTGGGCTCAAGTTCACACCAAATCATGAACATGAAACTCCCCGTTACTGAAGGCACATCAAGTAGAAGGCCTATCCCAAATGTTACTGGAAGAAATACGCCAGCATCCCGTCCCTGCCTGTCGTGTGTGTAAGTCCTTTCTGGGGGGGAGAGCGTCCATCACATCCTGGCCAGTCATTTCATTAAAGGTGCTGTTTGCCTCTAAGGGCGTCAAGGTCTTAGTCCTTCCCCTTGTTACCCTGCCTGCCGGGAACTTTGGAGGAACCAAAACCCCAGCCCCAGTGACGGATCTCTGACTTCCCTGAAGGGTCCCTTATCCCTGCCCCAGAAGGAAAGTGAGTTTGAAGGCTGAAACTCCTGTGTCATCCTGGGAGAGGTACAGTTTCTAGGAGGTATTCAGGCAGTTTGAAACAGGTATTGTAATCAAAACTGGAGGATACGATTTGAGTGAAATGAAACCAGAATTACTAGTTGCTAATCTAGCCAGAGAAAGTTCTAAAGTTATCACTACATATTTATTTTTCAACAGCATGTTGATAAGAAGGAAAATGTGCCAATTCAGCGTTATAATTGGATCTCAAGCAGAACACCTGAGCTTCGTAGCCAGGACCAGGAGGCCTTCAGAAGCCAGGTAGCTGCTGTTATCTGACGTCGGTACACCCGGTAGCGAGCGATTTAGGACAAAGCAGCTTTGAGGGATGAATCCACCAACCTGTAAAATGGTGCCCAGTCTCAAACATGTAATCATTTCTATTTCTTTTGATACTAAGCTCACAGACTTTTACTGCAGAATTGTAGAGCCGGAAGGGGTACTAGAGGCGGTTTGCAGAGGAGGGGTTCGGGGTCCGGGGGCCACATGGGGTCACAGGGCTTCAGAGGGGCAGCGTGTGCGGGAACCCAGGCACCTGACCTGCCACCTGGGAACTTCTGGATCCACCTGAGGGCGTTTCTCGCAGCCCCCGATTAATATCAACCAAATATACAACCTCGCACTGCAAACAACCTCAGACCTTTTCCTGGATTTTTCAGAAAAATGGGAAAAGTACCTTTTCTGATATCCCGACTCATTTAGCCCCACAGGAATAACAGAAGGAAACCAGTCCATCCCTTCTGATGGGCTTTCCCGTTGGCCCAGCTACTTTGCGCTCGAGAAGTGGCTTTGTAGAGAAGTTACCGCAAACTAGGATTGGGAGGAGGTGCGCTCACCGTTCAGATGGAAACTGCCCTGGAGGACGGACTAGACCAGGAGTCCCAGCAGATGCGTCTGAAGGCTCATCCTCTGTCCTCTCCCCCCTGTATCACAGAGGACGCTGCACACCCCCGCCCCCCAGGCCCGGGGAAGCACAGACTCCTGGGTAAACGCTTCTCAGCTCTGCCGCATCCTTGGGAAAGGGCCTCGTGGGAGGATTATTGGCTTCACCTGAGCGACTCTGCTGCACGTTAACAGCGTGGGACGCGAGTTCCAGTTTGTGGTTCAGTTCTGAGTGGGGCTCTGGGGAGGGAGGGGAGCCAAGAAGCTGGTCTTGAGGGGTCATGGAGAACTCTCCAGAACCACGATCCCATAGTGGCTGTTATGGGAACTCAGTTTGTGGTTCCGGGGAGAAACTTTATTCTCTAAGGACAAGTTTCTCTAGAAAACAGTTACTAGTCTGTGTTATTCCTCTATGATGGGAAGCCACAGAGAAATGTATTCTTTTTGTGGTAGACTATCTACAGCATAAAAACTTACCATTTTAACCATTTGCAAGTGTATAATTCAGCGGCGTTTAGTACATTCACATTGTTGTGCAACCATCAACACGGCTTTCAGACCTTCATCAGCCCAAGCAGAAACTGTGTGCTCATGAAGCAAATAACTCCCCGCTCCCTCCTCCCACCCCCTGGGAACCTCTATTCTATACTTTCTATCTCTGTGAATTTGCCTATTCTAGAGAGTGCATATAATGGAATCACATGATATCTGTCCTTTTGTGTCTGGCTTATTTCACTTAACATAATGTTTTCAAGGTTTGTCCATGATTAAGGAAAGTTTTAAAATAAACATTCAATGTGCATAGAAAAGTTGGATATTATAATAATTTGAAAAAAGATATTGAGAGCTGCCCCATTGATAATGAACATTTCCTGAGCACTTTCTACGTGCCAGGCACCATGCCAGGAAGGGCACTTAATTATTTTTAAAATCCTTTCAAGAACAGCGCGATGAAGAGGTTATTGTCGTCTTCGTATCACAGGTGAGAAAGTTGAGGGTTAGAGAGGTGAATCCAAATGGTTCCAAGGGTTGAGTCAATCAGCTGGCTCTGGGCTCAAATTCTTACTCAACTGCCCTGCCTCTCTGATGATTCGTTCCTTGTTTTCTTTCCTCACCACACTGCTGTTTGAACCTTTAAATTGGCACCTACTACAGACACTGGAGTATTAGAGCTACTTGTGTGTTATGTCCTGACTGCCTGACGGGATGGGTTTTGGAGAGAAGAGACTCATTCGTTTTCATCTTCAGGGCCCAGCACTGTGCTTGGCACACAGCAGGCTGTTAATGAATGCCTGCAGAATTGACTGAATAGCACACTTGCCACAGAGATAGACTTTGCACGAAGAGCACCCCCGAGGCTCTTATTCATTGAATTGAGGTTTTTGTTTTAAGCCACAAAGCAGCTTGGCTTGTTTCCTGGAAGTGACTTACTTAACCCCACCTGCGATCCCATTTCTCAGCAGCTTCAGTCCCACCCCACCCCCCAGAGGTCTTAGGAAGAAAAAGCAGAACCCTAGATCTCTGCTGTTGCCACAATATTGGTTTTTCGACTGTGGTCGCTGTTCACAGTTTATTCTTCCAGCTTTTCAGGATAGACGTGAATCGGAGTCCAAGCAAATATGATTACAAGCACATTTTTTCATATTTCTGTCTTTCCCTGTAAGCCAGGGAGAGGTGCAAAAAGGCCCACCTGCTTCTGACGAGCGTGGTTAATAGATTAAACTGACTGTGCATGTGTTTTCATGCAGATAACAGGGAATCTGCATTACAGAGCAATACCTGCAGCCACACAAAGAATCGTGAGAGACAGGCAGTACCACGGGGTAGGAGGGGCCGGTTATGAGCGTCTGTGGAAGGAAGGCATCCTTCACCTCTGAGTCCTAAGTGCCGCTCCGTCTGGCCTCCGAGATGCTGCAAGAGTTTATGCAGAAAGAACAAAGAGGTGGCAGTAAAAGAGAGGATAGGAGTAAATTAAGAACTGAGTTTTATTCAAGATATTATTAAAGAAGTTATTTAAAAAATGGTCCAAGAGATTCACTGGGATGCCTGATATTGTGAATAAATACATCTTGAGATCTTCTCCCAAGTAACTTTCCAAAGGATGTCATTTCCTCTCTTTTCCTGATCCTGGTTAGTGTAAAGAGGGTGGAGAAGTTTAATATGAAGTACAGAGAATTGAAACCCAGGAAACAAGACTCACTATCGAGCCACTTCTGCAACGATCTCCCAAATGGGATTTTGATGCCAGTGGTTGCATCTTTTTCTCTCCCTCCAGAGTCTGCCGCCTGGGAAACAGTGGTGCAGGTCAAGTTCTAGTTGACACGTCCTCTTCCTCTTGAGGAGTCCTTTAGCCTTCTTGGCCCCCAGCTCTACTCATTTGCATTCGGGTAAATCAGAGCCATTGCCTAATCCCTACTCAGACAGTAGCCAATAATCAAAATACTGGCTGATGAGAGATTTGCAGGTAAGGGCATTTTCAATTTCTTAGGAGAAGCTGGAGGAATGAAAACCCTCTGAGACTCAGAAAGAGTATTTCTGGCTTCTAGGCAAATGGGTGTGGGAGAAATTCTCAGGTGGGAGAGGTTGCCTGGAGACCCTTAAAATAGACCACTCAAGGCTTGGAGGGTAAGGTTAGTTGCTGATGACCATGACAACCACAAAAGAGAACTGGCTTTCATCTTTGGTCAGCAGGTAGACTGATAAGGAAACAGACACATTATAGTCCAGCTTGGTCATTGAGATTCTAAGGAAACGAACAAAGAGCTGTGGTTCCAAGGATTTGGTAGGGATTTATCAGGTGAAGAGGTGGAACAAGGGCATTCAAGCAACCACTGAGTGGCAGAGGGCGTGGGGTTGGGGGGTGTGTGTGTGTGTGTACGTGCACGTGTGTGAGGGTGTGTGCGTGTGTGCAGCGCACATGGTGGTGGTGGTGTTGAGCTGTAGGTTCTGGGAAATGGATGTGTGTTTGAGGAGCAGAGGTGAACAGATGAGGAGTTGCGAGATCGGGTGGTCAGAAGATTAATCTGAAAATTAAACGACTTTTTAACAACACCGTACATGTTGGGAATTCAAATCTTTGATCAAGCAAGAAAGTTAACAGTAGTTGTAAATCACTCCCTTGCTTAAGAATCTGTCACGGCTTCTTGTTGACCACAGGATTAGCAGTCTTTAATTCAAGTCTCTCCACCCTGAGGCCCCTTTGTTCATCTCTACCTTTTCCCATTCAGTCCCAGCTAACTGCCCTCTGCCTCCACCAAGATGCTTTATCCTTCTAAAACACATCCCACTCTCATCGCGTGTGTGTTTCCCTGATGAAAATGCCCTACTGTTCAAACGTACCCAGCCCAGGTGTCCTTCCTGCTGGATCATCCCTTGTGAGTGCAGCTCACACTGATACGTCCCGTTTCTGAAATCAGGCATCCCCAAAGACTGCTTATGGAGTGTGAATTAGTGCAAACTGAAAAAAGAAAATTATCAAGAGCCTCATAAATGATCTTATTCCACAGAGAGTTCTCAAAGGACTAATAAAAACATCTGAAAAGCCATTCACCCTCGTTAGTAATCAAGAAAATGCAAATTAAAGCAAATCAGATTAATATTCAGATAACACTTTCCATCTCTTAATTTGGCAATGGAAAAATGCCGATGCTTGGAGCTGATGACAGTGTGAGGAGGGTAACTTGGTAAAGTCTCTGGCAGGACCCCTTTGGCAATGTGAATGAAATACACCTGCCAGTTGACGGAGAATCCCACCTCTAGGAATTTATCATAAAGCAATGACGGATATACAGAAGAATCTATTTATGTGTGTTCTTTGCAGCAATATTTTCATAGGGAAAATTCAGATCTACTATCTAAATGTCCAATAACAGAGGTAAAGTAAAATAGTAAAACAGATAGTAAGTTTGGCTATAGCCATCTACTGGCATATCATGCAGCCATTAAAATGATGGAAATTATTTAGTAAAGTGAAAAATATAATTGTTCTATTGTTAAGTGAAAAAACACTGGTTGAGAAAGAGTACGTATGATTTGATTTGGGGAGGTTCCCAAGACCAACCTCAGGTTCAATAATTCCCTAGAAGGACTCACAGAACTCAGCAGAGCTGTTATGCTCATGGTTACGGTTTATAACAGGGGAAGGACATAGATTGACATCAGTAATGGGAGAGGGCTCACAGCACAGTGCCCAGGGGAGACCGGCTGAAAGCTTCTAGCTGTCCCCTCCCAGTGGAGCTGGGCGGACAGTGCGTATTTCTCCCAGCCACAATGTGTGATATTAAATACGGAATATCGCCAACCAGGGAAGTTCACCTGCGCTTTGGTGTCTAGAGTTTTTACTGGGGCTGGTCACACAGACATGCCTGACCACCCCTATGGCTGACCTTAGTCTCTAGCTCCTTCAAAGGTCAAGCCGATACCAAGTGACCCAAAGCCCCCACCCATGAATCTCATTGTTAGAATAGACTATCTGGCCCAAGGCTCGCAGGTCAAGAAAGGCACTCATCAGTCAGGATGTTCCAAGAGCTTAGAAGTTACCTCCCAAGAACTCAACACAAAGGACCAAACCTATCTTTGGTCAAGGTTAATCCTTCCCTGCACAGGCCAGCCCCTGGCCCTTTTCCAACAATGACCATGTCTGTCCAAGCGTCTCCATTTCGTATAGTGTTTATATAACAGACACAGCAAGAGCATCTGTACGAATATGCCTAATATTTGGAGAAGCCACTGTGGTGTAGGAAAAGATTTAAATAAACAACTAATCCATTCTATAAAGCCATTACACACATTTTTATAATTCTGTATTAATTTGATTCCTCAATTTCTCCCTTCATCTACAGCTAATTGCACCTTATGATAAACTGTGCAGAACTATTGAGCATAGAAATTAGCTGATGGCTCGCAAAATCCAGTTCTTCCTCAGGTCAGTAATTCTCCATCAGTATTGCATCCCAAGGAGGTTTTAACTCAGGTTTCCAATATATTTGATTATCATTATTAGTATTATCATAAAACTTATCTACCTAAGGTAGTTGAATCTCAGCAACAACGCCAGTGTTATACCAGATCACGCATATGATGGTCATGGCACAATTCAACTTCATGACAGAACGAATACAGGGGTGTTTGCTATGCCTTCCCAACAGAACTGGCCCTTGTGCATTGTGATGGGCTGAATTGTGTCCCCTAGAAAGATATGTTGAAGTTCTAACTCCTGGTACCTGTGAACATGACCTGATTTGGAAATAGGGTCATTGTGCATGAATTAGGTAAGATGAAGTCATACTGGGGTAGAGAGGCCCCTAATCCAATATGACCGATGTCCTTATAAGAAGAGAGGAGACACGCTCAGAGAAGAGGGCCACGTGAAGACCAGTGTGAAGACAGAGGCAGAGATTAGAGTGATGCAGCTGCAAGTCAAGGACAGCCTGGGACCACCAGAAGCTTGAAGAGGAAGGCAGCTTCTTCCCTAGAGCCTTTAGAGAGAGGGCGTGGCCCTGCCAACACTTTAGTTTCAAACTTCTCGCCTCCAGAACTGTGAGAGAATACATTCCTGTTGTTTAAAGACATCCAGGTTTGTAGTAATTTGTTGAGGCAGCTGTAGGAAACTAACACACCCATTTGTCAGATATTATTATAGAGGCATCATTGTGACAGGCCAGGGTTCAGTTATTTCCGGGTTCCAGGTCAGCTGGGGACACAGCCAGGCACCCTGTCTCAGCTCGCAGGTTTGTACTCAGACTGGTTTCCATTGTGCGCTGGTATGTAGCAGGGCCCACCTCCCTCCTGTGGTGAGGACGTGGGTGGTATTCAGAATAGTTCTGATGCCTGCCAACTGCGTTAAAGAATACACCTTATTCTGATCTGTTCTTGGGGGGAGGGCAGTCATAGTGCGTTGATGTAAATTACCAGAGGATTTCCGTGGGTTTGGAGGTCCACAGGAGTCCCATGGATGTTCTCTCGATTCTCAGCGTCTAGAATGGAGGGTCACTGCCCCATGGCTACTTCAGCCTCCGTTGGAAGTAAAATAGTCAAGAGACCTCGCTGGGGAACAAGCCCTTTCCCAGCACTGGGATCTCACAGTATCGCACATTATTTGTTGAGTTTAGCCCACTCACTTCACCAAAGCTTCCTTATCTTTCATGCTGACCTTCATCGCTTGCCTTCCTCCTGGAAGTGAATTCCCTTGAATCTGCTTATTCTAGTGAATACATTTTTTCCCACTGACTGCCGCTCCTCATCATAAGTGAGTTCAGCTTGTCCCACAGGGCCTAGACCGGCATCCGTCTCTCCAAAAGCCCCTTTTTTGTCTTGTGGGCTGTGTTTAATCCACCGTGCATGTGGTCACCCATGTGTACTAATGACCTGAGTGCAGTTAGAATAGACGTTTTTACCCCAAATATTGGGTCCCCCATTCTAGGGTGAGATGAGTGGTGGTCCCACCTAGATGCAATTTAGTCTGATGCCGTAGAGTCTCCCATAGCCTTTCTCTTCTCAGGGTGGGGCCGTTCCCCAGGGGAATTCATACCCACCATGTGACGCTTACTGCTTCAACCCCATCAGAAATCCACTGTCTTTTCCTATTCTGTTGGATAGCTTTCTACCCAGAAAACAAGGGTGAAATGTACATAGGCTTGGCACACTGTGTCATGTCAGGTATGCAGCTTCTATGTTATAACCAGGGATCTTTCTAAGCATTTAATCATCCAGATTTACAGTTACACAGCTATCACTTGGCTGAGGGTTGTACACTGCATCGTCCGACGGCCATGTGGGGAGTAGTTCTTGGAAATTCCTTTCCAAGTGATGTCCTCTGTAGTAGATGCAGGGCTAGTCTTGGCCCCGGATCAGTATTCAAGGAAGAGCGAGCGCTCACGTGCGTGAGGCTGGGTGAGTGCGGGTGGACACATGGTGGGGACTTCCCATGGGCCCTGAAGTTATGGTTCATGCAGATGAAGGAGGGAGGCGGAGAGAAGGCACAGGACTGCAACGGTCAGGCTAAAACTTCTCTGTGCGGCTGTGATGCAACCCGGTCCCCCTCCCTGGGGGTGGTGAGTGCAGGGCTTGAAGACCTGAGCCCTTGGCAAATGCCCTCTCCCAGGGGCCTGAATCAAAATGGTTACCCTAAGGGTGGTAAAAACAGGAAATAAGACTAAATTTTAAAAAGTTTGAACTATCACGTGGAGGGCAGTGGCCCCAAAGTGTAGCTGTGATATCCCTGTGACATCCCCGCCCCACCTTTGCAGAGTTGACGTCATAGATGACAGTTGGTTTTGTTAAGGGGACTCGTCCCGTGGAGCTTCTTCTAGTGATTGTGTCTGGACGCGGCCAGCGCAGCAATCCATATACTTCCAAGTGATCTTGTCAAATGACCCAATGTCTGCTATTCGTTCCTTCTCCTCAGTTGTCCCTGAAAACAGTTGTCTTCTTGAGAAGAATAAATATTTCCCCCCAAATCAATCACATAATACAGTACAGGTGTCAAGGCAAGTCATTTTGATTCAGAATAAATTCAGCTAGCTGCTTTACTCTATTTGCTGGTTTCATGTTAAGATGATTCATGTTAAGTCATTTTTCTTTCCCATGTGTCCCGGACTTGTATTTTATAACACCAGCCGGGGACACCAATTAAACTTTAGAGTTCACTTCTGCAGTGCTTAAGCTGAGATTTGTAATGACATGTCTGGCAGTACTCAGTATATCTCCTACACTTGTAATGATTTAAAGGGAACACCATGGTTACTGCTTGGAATCAAAGCGAATGAACTCTGTAAATTTAATTTAGAGGAGTTATAGCATGATCACCCAGAAATATATTACAGAATCTTCTTGTATTTTTGACAAAGCCCCGGGTGTGCTTCTAGCAAGATCTGTGATTTAACCAGGAATGTTTTCTTTACAGTGAGTACAGAATAGGGACACCTGCCCATTGGCCCAGCTTCAGAACTAGCACTTGACCAGCAGAAGTGCTGTTCTGGTTCTGCTCGACACGAGTACAGACCTTATTCCGTCCAAGAAGGAGAAGTCAGGCTGGGGGCGGAGCCATCCACAGGTAGGTCCAGGTTGGGCGCCTTCTCCGAAAGCACAAGCGGAGCAGCGAGGCGGCATCTTCCGTTCACATCCTTGCAAAGGGGTTGGTGTCTGTCCATCTGCAGAACCGGAGGGCAGACCCTTTATCCCTGAGTTGCCTTCAGTTCCGCAATACAAGGAACGTAATTGCATTTAAAAGAACAGAAATGCTCTGCTGTCACTCCCCTTTCACATTGCCTTTGTTCATCCACTAATATTTATTGATTGATTGAATTAGCGGTTATGTTTCCTGACATCCATTCATGCGTCAGCCCTTTGCAGTCGAGATTTAACTGTGCTGCCCTGCGACGGGATGTTAGCCCTCCCGGCCCCTCTCTCTCTCCCGCCAAGCTCCACGGGGCTGAGAGTCAAGCCGATGATAATCCACAGAATGAGGTTTTTAAATCATCATTCATCCATGCAAGGTGTCTCTTGTTTTGTTTTGTTTTACTTTATTTTCACCCCAGCCTCACTCCCATTTCCTTCATTACCATTCCACAGGTAATGACTATCATATTTTGCTTTTTTTTTTTTTAATTTTTATTTATGTTATTTATTTATTTTTTTGGCTGTGTTGGGTCTTCGTTTCTGTGCGAGGGCTTTCTCTAGTTGCGGCAAGCGGGGGCCACTCTTCATCGCGGTGCACGGGCCTCTCACTATCGCGGCCTCTCTTGTTGCAGAGCACAGGCTCCAGACACGCAGGCTCAGTAGTTGTGGCTCACGGGCCCAGTTGCTCCGCGGCATGTGGGATCTTCCCAGAGCAGGGCTTGAACCCGTGTCTCCTGCATTGGCAGGCAGATTCTCAACCACTGCGCCACCAGGGAAGCCCCTATCATATTTTGCTTTGCATGTAACATATATTTTATACAAGGATGTAAGTACATATGCATATCCTTAATTATTCATGGATCCTTGCAAAAGTTTTGTTGCTCTGTATGCAGGTTTTTAATGTTAATAAATTCCATTGCTTTATGAATCTAGTTTTGTTTCTTACCTTTTCACTCTGTACTATATTTTTACGATATACGATTTAAGATCGCTGTGTATGTATCTAGTTGGTGACTTCTCATGGCTATACAGCATTCTGAGTGCGTTCCACCTTGTTTTAAATAACGACTTGACAGATACTTCAGACGCTGACAACTCCTGGCTACTACAAACACTTCAAGAGTTCACTCCTGGCTTCAAAGTTTCCTCCTAGTCCTGCTGTACTAGATCTTAGGGAGTAGGCTCTTATTTAGCCTTTTTATATCTTTCACGACTTAAAAGCTTGCCCTTATGTTCCATTTTAGCTATTGCCTTCCTAGACCTAAGAATTTCATCTTCCAACTTTCCAACAAAATAAGTTCATTTTCATCATCTTGGCCTTTTTCATCTCTGCCACATCTTAATTTACATTTTATAACTTGAATTTCTAGATTTAGAAGAGATGACTAACTTTCTCATGCTTTGGTTCCAGGGACTTAAAAAAAATGTCGGCTTCATTCCTTTGGTGACGACTTCGCATACGTGTTTATTTATCTGTGCCAAGAGATTTTACTCACCTTGTACCCAGAGGATGAATGAAGACAAATGGAAAGATAATGGAAATGCAGGGGGAAGACCCAAAAACAAAAGCCAACCTTGCATTCTCTTCCTGGCAAACTGCTTTGAGCTGCGGTCCTTTGCAGGCATGTTGGCGTGTTTGTGGGAGGGGCATGGTTGCTGGTAGAAAGGAATCTTCCAGGGCAGGGATTATTTCGCCCAGGTTTCTCTGAATTCATGGACTTCAGAGTGACCAAGGCAAGATGTGCATATGTTAATGATGACTCCTATGATACTCGCTCTCAAGAGTTCGCTTTCAAACATAGGTTCTTTGGGGAGGACATAAACTCGTTTTCAAAAAATAATAGCACAATTGTTTCCTCTTTTCTGTCTTCTGCCAAGTCCATCAGGCCGTGTCATCACCAACAAAGAGTAAAATTGGATGTTTTCTTCAATGTACCTCTCCCCCCGCTGTTCTCCCTCCTACCCTTCTCTGCTTCCCTACTCCCCATTCATTGAAAAGACATTGCCTTCTGCAAAATAAAATCGCTGTCTTCCTGGAGCTTGCTGATCTTGGTGTCCACATGGCTGAGGGCAGGGAGACTGGGGAAGGCAGGAAGCATGTGGTGCTCAGATGCTTTTGCTGCCCACGGTAAATCCTCAGTTGGCTGGCTCACCCTTTTAAAATTCGTTTGTCATGAACTTTTACAAGCGCTGATTTTCTTTTCTCGGGGGACTTTCTGACTTTCTCCCCACACCTGTTGGATCACACTTGCAAATCCCAACAAAGAACCTCAGGGCAGAACGCCTTCTAAATAGACTTCAGAGTTATTTCTATTGATCGCCCTTGGGAATCGCTGAAGCACAGAGAGGTTGGGCTTTTAACTGGAGTTCACACTTATTTGGTGTACATTTCAATGCTTCACTGAAAGCTGATTAGCAGGAAATGGCTTCCCAGTGGTAACTGAAGACCAGAAAATGGGACTAAGAACTAAGAACTGCAGCCCTTAATGTACAGGAGTGCATTTAGAAAGATCTGCGTCTCCAGACACGTTGTAAATTCCTGTTACCTAGTTCACTGGCCTGGATCTATTTGTCCATGACCCAGCATTACTCCCTCATCCCAAACTGGGCTCAGAATATACTCTGGACATCATGGAGCTCCAACCATAATTCACCAAGCTGTGTGTAAACTAATCCAAAACCTTAAGACAATATCCATTAAGCCACTTTAAGAAAAATGGGGTGCAGGGAGGAACTTGCGGCAAATGGAGGTTAACGATGGATGCATCCACACGGGACCTTGTCTTTGTGGAGCGAGCAGTTCACCACAGCTTTTGGAAAGACTATATTCCAAAGAGATGTGTACTTCAGTGCCTGAAACTTTCTCTGCTGAAGGTTGAAAATAGCTTCTAAGAGAATCAGGTGGAACAAAACACAAAGAATCGCTTTTAGGATAATTAAAACTATTTTGGACTCTTTTATTTATCAATCCGGTTTCTAATATAATTTTAGTTAAATGAAAGACATTCACAAAGAATAGTAGGCACACATACATGATTTCCTTCTTTCATTCTAGTTTACATGCTGTTGCTTTTAGAGAGCAAAATTTCGTGTTATTTCACAGGGATGGAAGCCTAATTGGCTTTACAGAAAGAATATTAGCCCAGCTTTTCACAACCCTAACCTCTGCAGTTCACCATGCTCACTGAAAAAAAAACAAAACAGAAAAAACAAAAAGAAACCTGACAAAACAAAAAGAATCAGTAACAGTGAGAACTGCTTCTTGGCCTACCAGATGGGAGGAATCTCCATGTTTCCATAACCATCTCAGAGCCCAGCAGTTGCTGGAAAAATATTGAGACTCGGAAAGCGGTGCAGCCCCTCTAAGTAGACCTGCTCTTAAAGCACATTTTCATCTGGAAGATAAACTCGTAAGTGCCTGCTGGGTATTAATACCCATGTGCCCAGGTATCTTTATTACCTTTGGCTAGTCTTTGCTCCATGGGAGGTAACCAACTTTTCAACACGGTTTCCCTGTTTCATTGAGTTTCACGAACCACTTGCACCCAAAAAATACTGCTGTGAAATAAATTTAAAGTTTCCAACAACATCATGCAGGGTGTGTGTAGTGTAGGCACAGGGCCACTGGGCTACGTGAAACAGTCACATTTGCTTTTCGATGTTGTCTTATTTATAATCATACTGGGGCATGTGTAAGCAACAAGTCACACCCAGGTGGGAACTTAGGGTTTTATACATGTGGTGTTTTGATTTCTCTGGCCTTTGGCTGTGTTGCATCTCCCAGTGTTGACGGATTAGCTCCCTGGCAGTCTACCTGACTTATAATCTAGTAATTGTACAGCAATGCTTCATGTCTCTACACTCCTGGACATGGATGTGTGGTTTCTTTTGATGTGACTTACAACCACGAGCTGGAAAGTCAGTCTCCCCATAGATCCATTGACTTTGGCCTTTATATTTGGGTTTCAAAGTATCCACAGCCAAGAATCCACGGCACCTCACCATTGTCTCATGAAGTGGATAAAACAGCTCTATCTTACACATGAGGCAAAAAGGAACAGAGGTTCAGCGAGCTGGCCAAGGTTACAGAGCACCTCAGGGAGAGAAAAAGTGTTGACTCTAGGGATCAGCTCTCACCAAAACATCATTTTAAAAACGGCACCTATTGGGTTTTAGCCCAGATCAGTAAGAAACACTGTTTGCTTCTCATCTATTTCAGGATGAGGTGGTACTACTGGGACTAGCAATTTAGACCTATTTTTGGCTGGCTCATCAGAATTCAATAACTGTTGCCTTTCTTTTTGAAAACTGCTTGGCAGGATGGTGAAAAGGAAAAAAAAAATATATTAAGAGGTTCCAATCAGGTGCTAATCGTTTGGAGGTGTGAGACAGCAGGGGACCATGAAAACATTTACACCCTAAGAGAAAGGACAGGGTGAAAAAGAACGTGTGGAAGAGTAGAAAAGTACAGATCCTGTTATAGGAGGAACTAATAGTCTCATCCTGACGCTACACGGACACTGCATTTTCCTAGCGGGAGCTGTTAGCTTTTCCCTTCGGAGCTTCCTATGGCTTGTGTCTTTGTGCCCAGCTCTCAGCGCCATCTGGTGGCTGGTTCGCAGATGTTCAACAACAACATTGAGATCTCCTCTCGGGCTCACGCCAACTCTTTTTCCTGTGCCTCTGAAATCCTGCTCCTCTTAGTAAAGGATGCTTATTTGTCAAACACAGGGCAACAGGAAATTTTCCAATAAAGCCTCTCAAACTCTTATCCCCAGATCGTCAATAAAAACTCCCACACAACAGGTCTCTCTCTCTCTCACCTTTGTTTTTTTTCTTTTCTGTTTTGAGCAGTTGTTTGAAAGCCACAAGGGAAATGTTGTCTTATATACTATGAAGGGCCAGAGAAGAACTTAAGAATATAACCTCTTACCTCCCGAGCTAGCATCCTTGAGCTCAAGGGAGTACATTGAGAGCGTAGATGGGGACTGATTTTGCATTCATTTGAAGACCCCAATCCTAGCAACTCAAAACAGAGATGCTTGCTTTATACACGGAGGATGTTTCCTGCACAAACAACCCGAAATCAACCGTCAGCTTCTCCTGCAACTTGAAAACAACCTCTTATTTAAAGAAAACTTTTTGGTTTTGTTCTGATTCTTTTATTATTTAAAGAGACTACCACTAGCCTCTTTGTGCTTGATTGGTAAGGTATTGGGTTATAAGACACCAGGCTTTTGCAGGATATGATTGACAAAGCAGGACTGGGCCCTGAGCTTGGGTCATAATGTCATGGCTGCCTGGGGAGCTGGAAAAAAGAGCTGTCTTCTTTTCTGCACATAAACAAAATTATTTAGCATTTAAGAAGGTACTGTATGTGGCCTTCACAAATAAATTTAGGAACTTGGGTGAAGATTGCAGTCCCAAAGAGAAGATTTCCAGCACGCATTTGGCCCTTTACTTCATTACTTAATACCTCATCCACTTTTTCTGTGTCCTGTCCGTTGGCTGGGCTGTAACCCCCTTCAGGGCAGAGGCCGTGTCATGCGTCTGTAAATCTCAAACGATGCTGAGGTGGGAGAAACACTCATCCCTGCAGTCGTCCCGGTGCCCTACGTTTGAAAATCTGGGGAGAAGTGTTAAGGTTTTATTTTTCACTTTTTGTGGCAGGAAAAAGAAAAGAAGACAGAGAAGAGAAAGGGTGAGAACATTTTAGTATAAGGGGCTATGTTTGTTTGTTTTAATTTCTTAATCATTTTGGAAAGAAAGGGAAAGTGCTCAGACAATGTATAAAGAATAAAGCTCTCATGGCAAATGCAATAAATAATAAATTTCCATCTGGTGCTATTTGTTAAGCGCAAAAGTAATACCTATCAAATACGTATTAAGAAATCAGAAACATTTTTAAACATAATGTTTAAAATTTGCTCTTTCATTTTGAAAATATATAAAAGAATCACCATTCTTTCATTTTGAAAATATATAAAAGAATCCTTAATGGTAGTCTTCTTGGTCAAATAAATAACCTTTATTTTCAATATGTCATTTGTAAATGTTATGTTGTTCTAATATTTGGTCATTAATAAATGCTTTTCATGTTAAATGCATTTTATGGAAGAATGATGAAGACCTTTTTAAATAACGGGTGGTTATGACAGTGCCCGAGGTCAGCAACTGTAAAAGGGCACTAGGATTCTCTTTTGTTTTATGACCTTGACTTGAATGTGAATTAACTGGTCCACTGTCTCCTTTGGAATGTGTCAGGCACTGGTGCCATGTGCAGCTCTGGATAACATTTTCCATCACTCAGGAAACTGAGGTCCTCCAATAAGTCAGGCATCCCGAGTACCCTGAATATATAACCCAAATGAACTAGAATTTCCATTTTCTCCAGGCAGGCCATCAGAACAATAGCATCAGTACCTTTTTAACCTCATCTGACCTCCTTCCAGGGGGAGAAAGAAAAAAGGGATATTTAATTCCTCAAAATGTTGGAGTCTAAAAAAAATTTTGATGTACTTATTAAGTATAACAGCCTGAACTATAAGAATCATAAATGGTAGTCATTCTAGAAATAACTTTTGTGTAATCTTCTTTTAAAATAAATAAATGAAATTATTTTTTGGACGCTCCAGTAGGAGCATTGTCCCACTTGCCTGCACACACAGTCGATTATTTTTAAATAAATAGTTACTTGCTGGAATTAGTTGATCAAGGTTCCTGATTAAACTGAGGTCTGGTTGACCAGACATGTCCATTCTCTGAGAAGCAATAATCAGTTACCAGGTTGTGACGAACCTGAGCTTCAAATGTGTCTGCCAAAGAAGGTCCCTGAATCACGGCAGTGTGTCTATTTACGATGGAACAATACATGGAAGTAGATGAGTTAAAATATGGCAGGGTTTTCCACATGATTCCAGAGTAACAGCAATAACAATACTAGCAGTCACAACTTGGCTTTATTTTGGTTCATCCATTCAGAGGACACTGTCTGCTAGGATCTTGTCCCGGGGCTTAAAGACTAGAGATTTAAAGCAAAATAAGAAGAGCATCCTAATTTATGCATTTACTAGGAAGTATCCATACCCTTGCTACCAACTATAAAAGAAACAGAGCAGACAAATCTTAACATCTGGCTCTAATTCCCCACTGAGGTGCTTACACAGACGTACAATCTAACCCAATATGTTGTAGGTAAAGCAGAGGGAAAATTTTTTGTTAACAGCTGGTCACCAGGTATCGTAGCTGATAGTTAACAGACGTTGGATAGAGCTAAGACTGCAGACGTGGAACAGTATTATCTTGCAGAAACTGATGAAATATAAAACCAACGATCCCAACAGGAAACTGCTTCCTTGGTTCTGAAAGCTGGTCTCAGTTGTACCGATCATGTTGTCACACAAGAGGGGCCACACCCCCTCTTCCTCCAGCTGTTTCTGGTGGGAACTCTCAGAGAGCTGCACAGACTGAGGTCTCTATGAGAACTGTCAAATCGTAGGTTCTCTCTGCCCCATCTCTCCTTTTCCAATTCACAGGACACCAAAAGAAATATTACGTGAACACGAACTAGTTACTACAATAGCCCGTTAGAGGCTGACTCTATGTAAAAGGAAGAAAATGCTGGAAGCCATGTATACTGTACATCAGCTTTTCTCAAGAAAAAATATCCACATTCTAAGGGCTCTGAAAAATGTAGGAAGCTTGCCCTGTTACCATAGGTTTTTAGAACACCTCTAAACGCACAAAAAATAGGACAGATAGTACCTACAAATGTCAACCACTGCTTAAACTCTAAAAGCATTTTTTGTATTATTTTGTTTTGATACAGAAGGGGAAACTCAGCTATAAAGAAATATCAGAAAGTATTTCTTGTGGCCGTCAGTCTCAGGAGTTTTCTGTCGCTTGCCTCCCCCAACTTGTGCTAATATTTTTAGGATGTGCTCAGGAGTACGAAGTAGGGTGCTTCTGTCCCTTGCCCTCCTCCCCAGTCACTCCCCCTGCCCTCATCCCATCACCAAAGAGCCTCCCCTCAAATGAGCCATTCCTTTTTGCTTTCGTCAATGGTCTCTGTGAAGTTGGGGTCGTTGCTCATGATGGCGGCGTCCGCGCTCTCTGCTGACTCTGCTCCCTTGGCCTCGTTGGTGTGGTAGGTGCCCTTGTGACGGAACATGTACCGGATAAGGAAGACCAAGGTGCAGAGGATGGTGAAGATCACCACGGCGATGACCCCTGGTGGAGACAGCAGAGGAACTAGAGGTTAACCAAATCCTGTATATCCCGCCAACACTCTTCCCCTGCTTCACCATCGTTCCCTCAAGTGCTGCCCTCTCCCGTACGAAACACAGAACCCCAAAAGGACAACAATGATGTGGACTAACAACGTTGCTGCCACATCAGTAAACAGAGGATGCTGCAGCCGTCAGCCACTACAGCTGCCCCAGACGGGGAGCCCTGAGGGAACTCAGGATGAGAAAGCACAGGATACTGGCCCCAGAGAGCTGAGGTGCCTATCAAAGGAATGATTTCAGTGAGCCCAGACTCTTGCATCTTCCCATATATAGAAAAGCGCTAAATTCCTTAACTTGAGATGTCTGGTTTTCTTTAATGAACAGTAATCTTTTGATGTTCCGACTAGCTGGTCTTTGTTGCAAAAACTCCTCTGTATCCCGGCTCCCCGCGTCTCTTCAGAGCAGCCCCTCAGAGTTACCTGAGATGCTGTGTCCTGAGCTTAAGTCCTCAGTTTTGTCCACTGAATAAGACATAATTCTCAACTTTTAGGCTGCGCATTTTTTTCAGTCAACAACCACAACAAAAACTAACAGAACTGAAAGGAGAATTAGACCAAATCACAATTATATTTGGAGATTTCAACATTCTTCTCTTAGTAATGATAGAACAACTAAACAGAAAATCAGTAAGAATTTAGGAGACCTCAAAAACACTATTAACAAACTTGACCTAAGGAAGTAATACCAATCCTATACATATGTTTGGAAATAGAGGAGAAGGATATACCACTCAACTCATTTTATGAGGCCAGCATTATACTGACACTAAAACCAGACAAACACATTATAGGAAAAGAAAATGATGGAGCCATATACCTCCTTAATAAAATTTTAGTATCAAAGCCAGCAATAGGTAGAAAATAATATATTATGACAAAGTGGTGTTAATTCTAGGAACGTAAGATTGATTTAATATTAAAAAATTAAGCAATGTAATTTACCACATTAAACAAATAAAGGAGAAAAACCATATGATCATCTTAATAGCTGCACAAAAGCATACGACAAACTTCAATACCCATTCATCATGAAGCCTGTCAGGAAACTATCAAGAGAAAGACACTTTTCAACCCGATAAAGGGCATCTTTGAGAAATCTACAGCTAATATTGTACTGAATAGTGAAAGATTAAACACATTCTCCCTAAGGCAAGACTGTCAGGTCTCAACGCCTTTATCCATGATTGTACTGAAAGCCCTAGACAGTGCAATAAAGCAAGAAGAAGAAATAAAAAAGTGTACAGACTGGGAAGAAGAAAGAACACTATTCTCAGGTGATGGGATTGTCTATGAAGAAAATTCTAAGGAATATACAAAAAAAGGTTGCTAGAACTAACAATAAATTTAGCAAAGTGAAATTTGTATTTTTACATATTAGCAAGAAACACTGGGAAATGAAAGTAATAAAATAATGCCATTTATAACAGAACAAATTGAACACAGATGCTCTAGACTGTACACTGAAAATCATAAAACCTTGCTGAGAGAAACTAAAGGAAACCTGAATAAATGGATGAACATACCATATTTCAATGTCAATATTGTTAAGATGTTCATTTATAGATCTAATGCAATCCTAATGAAAATCACAGCAAACTTTTTTTTGGTAGAAATGTATAAGCTGATTCTGAATTTTATATGGCAGTACAAAGGACCCAGAATAGTAAAAATACTTTTGAAAAAAAAAGAGAAATGATTGTAGCAGTTACACTGCTTATTTCAAGACTTACTATAAAGATACAACAATAAAATAAGCATGGTATTGGCCAAAGAAAGACATATAGATCAACAAAATGGAATAGAAAACCCAGAAAAAAGGCATACACATATGCAGCCAATTGATTTTTGACAAAAGTGCCATGGAAATTAAATTGGAAAAGAATATAGACTTTTCAAGAAGTGATCTTGGAATAACTAGATATTCATTTGGCAAATAATAACTTTGACTTTTATCTCATACTATATATAGGTGTTAACTCAAAGTGATTATAGACTGAAAAATAAAAATGAAAACTATAAAACTTCTAGGAGAAAACACAGGAGAAGATCTTCACAACCTTGGGGTAGGCAGATTTTTTAGAAAGAATTAAAAAAATCACAAACTACAAAAAGGTTAGAAAAATTGGACTTTATCAAAATTAAAATCTCCTGCTTTTCGAAAAATACCACTAAGAAAATGAAAAGGCAAGTCACAGACTAGGAGAAAATATTCACAATACATATGTCTGAGAAAGGACTTGTATCCAGAATGCAAGAAGAACACTTACAACTCAATAGCAAGAAGTCAAAAAAGTCTAATTAAAAGATGGGAAAGATTTAAACAGACATTTCACAAAAGATTTGCAAGTGGCAATAAGCACATGAAAAGATGCTTGACATTACTAATCAGATAACTACACATTAAAACCACAATGAGTTACCACTATTCATCTACTAGATGGGTACAATTAAAAAGAATGACAATACCAAGTGTTGGTAAGATTGTGAAGCAACTTGATCTCTCAAATGTTGCTTACGGGAGTGTAAAATGGTTCAACCATTTTGGAAAACTATATGGGAATTTCTTATAAAGTTAAATATCTTCTTTCTATAACCCAGCAATTGCACTCCTCGGGATTACCAAAGAGAAAGAAAAACTTTTGTTCACACAAGACTTGGACAAGAATATTCATAGCAGCTTTATTCAAAATAACCCAGATCTGGAAACAAACCAAACACCTGTCAACAGGTGAGTAGATAAAACAGATTATAATACCTTCATACAATGGAATACAACTAACTTGGCAATAAAAATTAACAGACCACTGGTACATACAGCAATGTGGATAGATCTCAAAAACGTTATGTCAGGACTTCCCTGGTGGTGCAGTGGTTAAGAATCCTCCTGCCAATGCAGGGGACACGGGTTTGAGCCCAGGTCTGGGAAGATCCCACATGCCGCGGGGCAACCAGCCCGTGCGCCACAACTACTAAGCCTGCGCTCTAGAGCCTGCAAGCCACAACTACTGAGCCCACGTGCCTAGGGCCCGTGCTCCACAACAAGAGAAGCCACTGCAATGAGAAGCCCACGCACCGCAACGAAGAGTAGCCCCCGCTTGCCACAACTAGAGAAAGCCCACACGCAGCAACGAAGACCCAATGCAGCCAAAAATAAATAAATTAATTAAAAAAACCAAAAACGTTATGTTGAGTGACAGAAGGCACAACAGATTACATACTATGTGATTCCATTCATATGAAACCCTAAAAGAGGCAAAAGTAATCTATGTGACAAAACCAAGTGGGGAAGAGGGAAGGATGAATTACAAAGAGGGCACAAGAGAACTTTTAGTGGATGGAAATGTTCTGTCTTGACTGTACCTGTGGTTATGGGTACATGTGGCTGTCAAAAGTCACTGACCTGCTACACTTAAATAAGTGCATATTATACTTCAATAAAGTTGATATTAAAAAAACAAAAACAATGAGGATAAGGATTATACCAAAACTTTGAACAATGTGCTTTGAGCACCATTTTGAATGTATTCTAATTCCACAGTCACATATATATATAGGTGTTTACTTTCTTCCTGTGGAAAATAAACCTACTGACTCAGCTGAGTTGACTGGCTGAATTTAAAACCCTTGATAAGCTTACAATATTGGCCATACTTAGAGAGGCAGGAAACATTTTTATGAAATAAGGCAGAAGAAGCAGGGAGAAAAGAAGGCAACAGGCAACAGGGTTATCGATACTGATCCAAACACGAGGAACTATACTAGGAGAGTCGAATTATTCTGCAGGTATTCTGGTGAGAAGAAAAGACTGGAATATTTTAGATACTCTGGCTTATTAATTTTCTTTTTTAAAAAATATTTATTTATTTGTTTATTTATTTATTTATTTTGGCTACACCGGGTCTTAGTTGCAGCATGTGGACTTCTTAGCCGCGGCATGCGGACTCTTAGTTGCGGCATGCAAATTCTTAGTTACAGCATGCATGCGGGATCTAGTTCCCCAACCAGGGATCGAAGCCCTGCCACCTGTATTGGGAGCATGGAGTCTTACCCACTGGACCACCAGGGAAGTCCCTGCTTATTAATTTTCTGATAATTTTTATTAAGATAACGGAAACCAGACTGGCATAGTCCTTCCTGATTTTGTAGTAAGCTATTATGGACCATTTGGGATGCAAGGGGATGAGAGTGGGAAAGACTGGAGGCCATAAAGAAACGTTCTGGCTGTTGCCACGACTGCCTGCTTGCATGTTCTGATGCTGGCTAGCTCCCTACTGTTCTTCTTTTTTTTTTTTTTTAATAAGTCAGCACAAAAAGTAGCCAGGTTACACTGACCACACTTTCTCCACAAGGTGGGTGTACTTCTCAATCTTCAGTCATATTTAAACAGCGAAATGAATTAAGTACAAATCCAGATAACTCCTTTTCCCCCAGACTATGGTTTTATTGAAAATGACTACTCCCCACAGATGAGAAGTTACAGGAAAGCCTGTCCTGTAAGTCACCTACCTCCGATGATGGCCGAGTTTCTGTTGACTCCATTTCTTATAGCCTGGCCTTGTCCTGGGTTATACGGAAAATCAGCACTGGCTGTAGAGGAAGAAATGAAAAGACATATATATCATTTAACCCAGATAATTTTATACCTAGTTTTTCATACAACCCTTCAACAGCCTGTTTTCCCAAATGAGATCTCCTTTTCATCTAAACACATTTTGCTGTTGTTTCCCACAAGAATCACAGCCACTTCAGTGTCTGCTGTTTGCCTTTGTACAAGTCCCAGATGGACAGCATACCTCTTTGGGAGGAGTATTAACAAATCTTAGAACTACCTGAGCTGGCCTGCTTTGGTTCCACTGACAGACAAGTTATGTATTAGAATACTTTTTCTTAAGTTTGGCTGCAATCTGCTTCCAACCCACTTTTATCCTTTTCATAACTGGTGGCTCTGGATATACTCAGCAATGAGCTTTTTACAGCTTACAGCATTAGTTTAAAAAGTAATCATTAAAAAATATTTTTTAAAATTGAAGTATAGCTGATGTACAATATTATATAAGTTACAGGTGTACAATATAGTGATTCACAATTCTTAAAGGTTATATACTCCATTTATAGTTATTACAAAATATTGGCTATATTCCCTGTGCTTATTTATTTTATACATAGTGGTTTTACCTCTTGACCCCCTACCCCTATCTTGCCCCTCTCCCCCTCCCTCTCCCCACTGGTAACCACTAGTTTGTTCTCTGTATCTGTGAGTCTGCTTCTTTTTTGTTATATTCATTAGTTTGTTGACTTTTTAGTTTCCACATGTAAGTGATATCACGCAGTATTTGTCTTTCTCTGTCTGACTTATTTCACTTAGCATAATGCCCTCCAAGTCCATCCACGTTGTTGCAAATGGCAAAATTTCATTCCTTTTTATGGCTGAGTAGTATTCCATTGTATGTATATGTATATATATATATATATATATATATATATATATATATATATATATATATATATATATATATATGTACCACATCTTCTTAATCCGTTCATCTGTTGATGGACACTTAGGTTGCTTCCATATCTCGGCTATTGTAAATTACGCTTCCATAAATATTGAGATTGCTTCCATATCTTGGCAAGTGTAAATAATGCTGCCATAAATATTGGGGTGCATGCATCTTTTCACATTAGTGTTTCTGTTTTAAAAAGTAATCATTTCTTTAAATGAATTTTACATGGCTCTAGTCAAACATTATACACTTCGGGAATTTGTAAGAGGATAACATATTATGAGTGTTGAGAAGAATATCAACTGCCTCATAAATTTTCTCTCTCTCCCTATTTCAACAAGCCTTTGCAGAATGCCTACCATACGTCAGGCACTATTCTAAGTGCTGGGGATATACAGTAAACAATAAAAACGATTATCATTGCTCTTAATGAGCACTTTCCATGCCTCACTGAAGAGTTTGGTTTATATAGTCCAAATACTAATCTGAAGCATGGATGTGGTTTTCGTTATGACCCTATTTATAGTGAACTGCCTGAAATTATGGGGTAGCTTCCACGTTGTAACTCACACACTCATAGGACACAGTAAGATTTGGTCATCAATACACATAATTCCCCAACGTCAACCCCCCTTCAAAGACTGAGAGCTGTTTTTCAAGGATAAAGGCTTGCACCTTCACTGCTCCTCTCTGGGGCACAGTTTCTAGGTCTTTTGACGTTGTAGTTACCTTTCTCTGGACTCTGTTTGGTCTACATCCTTCTAAAAAGTCAAAGGCTTCGTAGCTTGTAACCGGCCTAGTTGGGATTAACACCCAGGTAGGGTTAATTCCAAGGTCAATAATCTTCCCTATCCTGCCTTTCAAGGGCTAGGAAGACACAGACGGGTAAGCTGTCGAGGAAATGCCAGCTTTCAGACAGTTTAGCTTACGTAGGGCCTATGGGAGGAAGAGCCTTTTCCCTGGGGTTCAGGGAGACAGACTTGTTTTGTTCGGACACGTTGAATCTGAGGTGCCTAGAGGATGTACGGTGATAACTAATAGACATTTGGGTGAGTGGGTCATATGTCTCATCTCCTTTTGGTAAACACAGAAATCTCAATAAATATTCCTTAAATATCAATAATATAAATCTTCAAAATATATTTAGTAACAAACAAATTACAGTGGCAATTTTGTCATTATTCTGTTGTTTGGTATTCATGACGCTACAAAACTGTTTGCTCTTCTGCTTCAGGTAACATGGATGGTGGGACACAGCATAGCTCCTGCTCCAAAGAGAGCTTTGCGTCCTTGGCCACAAAACTGCAGAAAAACACAGATGCCTAGAGACTGACATCCTCTCTCTGGTTCTCTTGAAGTTACTGATACAAACACTAGTGGAAGGTATGGATGTGACCTGAGATGACCTAAGGAGAATAATAAGAGCTAGAAAAGAACATTAAAAATACCCCAGGATCGCCTCTGTTATAAAATCTGAACTCCTTGACATGGGGAGGAAGGCTTCCCTTGAGATGAATTTCTCTCCTGCCTCTTTCCTCATGGAACCACTTTTCCAACTCAACATTCTAGGCACACGGATTCCTGATGCTTGAGGGGGACGTGTCTTTGCTCATTCACATGGCACTCTCTGCCAGGACACCTGGTTTGCCCCTCTTCTCTTTGTCCATTAAATCTTGCCTCTTTCCTGAAACCATCCTCGGCCACCTCAGATGAAGTGTCTGCCCTCCTTTCAATGGCTATCACCTTAATTCTCATCACTCCTTATTACATGGTATTCATCCTCTTAAAGACAGGGGCCAATCTTAATTATATTTGCAGCCCCAATGACAAATAGTGCAGACAAGTAGCAGAGCTAATTGGATGTTCGTAGACCGGTATAATTAAAATCAGTCCATTAAGATGTGCGTAAACATTTGTATAGCCTCTTCTAATAATAAAGTCCCCCATGCAGGTACAATTTTGAAAGTCAGCTGCCTAAACTCAACTCTACCCTTAAAGCAAGGCAGCATTCTTACTCTTCCCAACAAAGGAAAGGAACATATTGAATACAGAAAAGCTGCTGCTGATTCCTGTGTCCACTCGTCTGGTTATTATCAGAAAACAGTCAGTGGAAAACCCCCAGGCCCAGCAGAAGTCCTCACGAAATTCAAGGACAGGGTTCTCTGTTTGCATGAGCATCCCTATTTTCCTGGCTTTGTTTATACCTTGAGCCTGGTTGTCCTAATGCTTGTGAATGCTTACTCCCTGGAGGCAGATCCGTTTTATCCTGGCACGCAGACTGATTTGCTACTTGGACAGATATATTTCAAATGATTTCATTGTAACTGTCCTTTCCGCTGGGTACCAACATACTCTTGGAAATGCACATAAAGAAACATGGAGGCCAAGAGACACAGATGAGGCCAAGCCACAAACCTCATCCATGACACGTGCTCCATTCTGCTGCTGACCTTTACGCTCCCCCCACCTCACCTCCTCCAAGTTTGCTAGGAGAGCAGAGCCATTTTAGTGGTGCTGGAGTAGCAGGGAACCTATATTTTGGGAAACGTCATGAGTAGGTCCAAAATAGACTTTATTTTTATTTATTTATTTATTTATTGCCATTGAGCTGGACACTTTTTATGCATTTATTTATTGATTTATTTATTTTTGGCTGTGTTGCGTCTTCGTTGCTGCACGCGGGCTTTCTCTAGTTGCGGCAAGCGGGGTCTACTCTTCGTTGCGGTGCTCGGGCTTCTCATTGCAGTGACCTCTCTCGTTGTGGAGCACGGGCTCTAGGCGTGCGGGCTTCAGTAGTTGTGGCACACGAGTTCAGTAGTTGTGGCTCGCGGGCTCTAGAGCGCAGGCTCAGTAGCTGTGGCGCACGGGCTTAGTTGCTCCGCAGCATGTGGGATCTTCCGGGACCAGGGCTTGAACCCGTGTCCCCTGCACTGGCAGGCGGATCTTAACCACTGCGCCACCAGGGAAGTTCCAAAATAGACTTCAGATATTAAGTCTCAGGACCAGATTTGTGTCGAATAGGCAAAGACTGTATTCAATACACTTTTCTTCTGGGTCCCAAATGAGACTTGTGGACAAAGAATGTCACCTGTCAAAGGATGTTGCTGCCATCAAGCCATCAGCCACGCCCACCCCCACAGTGCACCCTGAGGAGATTCAGGATGGAGAAAACAGGATACTGGCCCTAGATAGTTAAGGTGCATATCAAAGGAGTGATCTCTGTGAGGCCAGACTCTGGAATTTTCCCATACATAAAAAATTGCTAACTTCATTAACTTGAGATGTCTGGTTTTTCTTTAATTAATAGTAATCTTTTGATGTACCAACTACTTGTTTTGGTTGCAAAAACTGCCATATATCCGGGCTCCTCCCTTACCTCTTCGGAGCAGTCCCTCAGAGCTATTTGAGAGTCTGCCTCCCGGGCTTAAGTCCTCAGTATGTCCACTGCATAAAACATACTCCTCAACTTTTTGGTTGTGCATGTTATTTTTCGGTTGACACACTACATGATAACACTAAAGTGTGGTGCTATTCCAGCTCTGATTTAGTGTCTCCTGGAAGCGTGTTCCTGCTTATTTCCCTTGCACACATCCTATTTGTCTGGTCATCCCCTTTCCACTGACAGACCATGTTTCCTTTGCCCCGTCATCCAGAGATCAGCTCTCCTCCCCGCCTCCCCCCAGCAGGGACAGGCAGACATGGTGCTGCAGGAACTGATGGTGGGAGATCCTTCTCCCGTGGACATGCTTGTTAAACAGCTTGGCCGACGCTGCAGAGCCCACAGAGAAGGCACATGCATCCCAGGCCCCTGAACACACTCGGACAGTTCCACACACAGACGGCCTCCCTTCCATCATCTCTGTCTTCAACCTGGGAAGCAAGCTGAGAGCTCAGCGCTGGTGCACCTGCCCTTTCCCTTCCTCCAACTTCAGGTCGGAAAAGAAAGGAAAGAACACACACACTCTGTAAGAGCCGGCCCAGGGGGAGTTGCTCCTCGTAATCATAGAGATATAGTAAAACGGTCAGAAATTAGGACAGGGTCAGTAAAAATACACCTTCTCACCCCCAAAGAATAGAAACCATGACTGTTTTATTCCCCTTCTAAAGGCCTTTGCATGCCCTTTGCTACATTCTAGGAAAACTTCATCAGGAAAGCAAAAGACAGTCTAATCCTTGCCTCTTCTGTCCGTGTGCCAGGCGGGGCGAGGGTGTGGCCCTCCTCGGGCAGCTAGTTCTGAGCCTACCCCATACCTGCTGCCAAGTGAGGGACATCACACAACAAAGACCCCCAATCATCACGTAGGTCATGGATGCGTGGTAAAACTCTAAATTTTAGGACTACATGAAGTTACTCATTACTTGGACTATACTCTCCTCACATATAAAACTCTCTGGGGCCCAGAGTAGCAAGTGTTTGCTGTGGTGGAATAAGCCTAGAAGCGTTTTCCTTCTACCGTAGAGCACAAAAAGTAAATTTACATGAAATTCAAATTTTGGGAGCAAGCTGTTTAGGAAATAATATTAATAGCACTTCCTACAAGTTGGGCACTGTTTTAAGTCCTTTTCATGGATTAGCTCATTTCAGCCTCTGGTGAACCTTGTGAGGTTGGTGTATTCATCCCATTTTGGAGGCTGAACACTTGGCTGAGGTCCCATGACCAAGAAGTGGTGGAGCCGGGAATTGGCTCCAGAAACCACTTGCGAGGCGCTAAGCTGAAGTGTCTCTGACGAGGAAGCAGGGGTCTACACTGGCTTTATCAAATCATCACCATCATTAAGGCGACCAACTAATTTAGCCCAGTTGTTTTCTCTCTGGTTGGTGGGCTGTCTGGGGAGGCCCACAGATGTCTAAAGGCTTCCGACTGCACTTGTCTGGCTTCAAAAGTGAGCATGTGAGGCATTTTACCTGACAAAGATAATTCCACATGATGATAGCGTCAGCTGAGCAATGTGATAAACTAAGAACTCTGAACCAACACTGTAAGAAGAGAAACCCAATATTCCAGATACAATTCCCTCATGGGCCCAAACACACAGAGAGCATGAGAGAATGGTTATCACCATCAGAGAGAATGGTTATCACCATCATGGTAACACTTGTGAAATCATGAACAGTGCGAACCGTGCTTTAAAACATTACTGTCAGATTATGATTTTGACTGCCTTTACCGAATGTGAGAAATTAAGAGAGGAAGTTTCAAGGCAGGTACTTAAGTACAATAAGCTGATTTAAAAGATATTCATAAGAATGGAATATTAAAAAGAGATTTGAATTCTTTAGCCTTAAATTTCTTGCCTGTCTCATTGAGCAGGTAGGGAGGAAAAGGAGTAGTAAAGCATTAAAAAAAAATAAGAGGCGGAGTCAAGATGGCAGTGTGGGAAGATGCGGAGTAAGAGTCTCCCCACAACTAGGGTGCCTGCCGGCTGCTGGTGGGGGACTCTGACGCCCAAGGAGATGGGAGGAACCCCAAAGTGAACCGGTAGGACGTAGGGGGACCGAGGGGGGAGGAGAAGTGGAGGCCAGACAGGATCAGCGCCGCTGAGGCCGGGGAGACCAGGAGGCGCAGGCGGGAGGGACTCTCCGGGAAGAGCGGGAGAGGAGAGGGCGATCGCCTGGCCCACTCAGGCCCGGGGAGCCTGCTGAGCTCCCAGGCCGGTACCCGTCCTCCAAAGCCCCATCCAGGCCGTGTGGGTCCTGGGGGCATAGGAGGGAGGCCAGGGAGATCAGGAGAGGCAGGTGGGGGGGGGGCCCTCTGGGAGGAGTGGGAGAGGAGCGGAGGGCAATTGCCCCGCACACTCGGGCTGGGGAGACTGCTGAGCTCCCAGGCGATCCCCTGCCCTCTGAGACCAGGAGTGGGGGGCACACCTGGGCCCCTTCTGTTCCTTGAGCCTAAGCCCCACCCTCCACAGCCCCCAGAGCCTTTTCCAGCCCTGTGGGTCCTGAGCATTGGTCCCATCCACCACACAAACCTCACCCTTGCTTAGGCCCCACTCTCGACAGCCAAGGCCTTCCTGCCCCCCCCCTTTTTTCCCCCCTCCTCCTCTTTTTCACTATTGTGATATTGTTGTACCTTCCGGTTGTTGATTCATCTATATTTTTATTCTTATATTCTTCCTAACATATCTGTTAGTTTACTAGTCTAATTTTATTTTTTATGTTGTTATTGTTTTTTTTTTTTTATTGCCACCTCAGGTGGCTTGTGGGATCTTGGTTCATGACCCCAGGGTCGGGCTGAAGCTCCTGCAGTGGGAGCTCCGAGTCCGAACCACTGGACTAACAGAGAACCTCAGACCCCAGGGAATATTCATTGGAGTGAGGCCTCATGGAGTTCCTCATCTCAGCACCAAGACCCAGCTCTACCCAATAGCCTACAAACCCCAGTGTTGGAAGCCTCAGATCAAACAACCAGTAAGACAGGAACACAATCCCACTCATAAAAAAAAAAAAAAAAAAAAAAAAAAAATGAGACAGCAAAAAAATATGTCACAGATGAAGGAGCAAGGTAAAAACCTACAAGACCAAATAAATGAAGAGGAAATAGGCAATCTACCTGAAAAAGAATTCAGAGTAATGATAGTAAAGATGATCCAGAATCTTGGAAATAGAATGGTGGCACAGATTGAGAAAATACAAGAAATGTTTAACAAAGATCTAGAAGAACCAAAGAACAAACACACAGAGATGAACAACATAATAACTGAAATGAAAAATACACTAGGAGGAATCAATAACAGGAAAACTGAGGCAGAAGAACGAATAAGTGAGCTGGAAGACAAAATGGTGGAAATAACTGCCAAGGAGCAGAATAAAGAAAAAAGAATGAAAAGAATTGAAGACAATCTCAGAGACATCCAGGACAACACTAAACAAACCAACATTCGAATTATAGGGGTCCCAGAAGAAGAAGAGTAAAAGAAAGGGTCAGAGAAAATATTTGAAGAGATTATAGTTGAAAACTTCCCTAATATGGGAAAGGAAATAGCAAAGAGAGTCCCATACAGGATAAACTCTAGGAAAAACACACCAAGACACATATTAATCAAACTAACAAAAATTAAATTCAAAGAAAAAATATTAAAAGCAGCAAGAGAAAAACAAAAAATAACATACAAAGGAATGCCCATAAGGTTATCAGCTGATTTTTCAATGGAAAACTCTTCAGGCCGGAAGGGAGTGGCAGGATATACTTAAAGTGATGAAAGAGAAAAACCTACAACCAAGAGTACTCTACCCAGCAAGGATCTCATTCAGATTTGATGAAGAAGTCAACAGCTTTTCAGAGAAGCAAAAGCTAAGAGAATTCAGCACCACCAAACCAGGTTTACAATAAATGCTAAAGAAACTTCTCTAAGCAGGAAATACAACAGAAGAGAAAGAAAACACAACAGAAGAGAAAGACCCACAAAAACAAACCCAAAACAATTAAGAGAATGGTAATAGGAACATATATATCAATAATAACCTTCAACGTAAATGGATTAAATGCCCCAACCAAAAGACACAGACTGGCGGAATGGATACAAAAACAAGACCCATATGTATGCTGTCTACAAGAGACCCACTTCAGACCTAGGGACACAAACAGACTGAAAGTGAAGGGATGGAAAATGATATTCCATGCAAATGGAAATCAAAAGAAAGCTGGAGTAGCAATTCTCATATCAGACAAAATAGACTTTAAAATAAAGACTATTACAAGAGATAAGGAGGGACACTACATAATGATCAAAGGATCAACCCAAGAAGATATAACAATTATAAATGTTTATGCACCCAACATAGGAGCACCTCAATACATAAGGCAAATGCTAACAACCATGAAAGAAGAAACAGACAGTAACACAATAATAGTAGGGGACTTTAACACCCCCCTTACACCAAGGGACAGATCATCCAAACAGAAAATAAATAAGGAAACACAAGCTTTAAATGACACAATAGATCAGATAGGTCTAATTGACATTTATAGAACATTCCACCCAAAAGTGGCAGAATACACTTTCTTCTCAAGTGCACATGGAACATTCTCCAGGATAGACCACATCTTGGGTCACAAATCAAGCCTCAGAAAAATCTAAGAAAATCTAAATCATATCAAGCATCTTTTCTGACCACAATGCTATGAGATTGGAAATCAATTACAGGAAAAAAACTGTAAAAAACGCAAATACATGGAGGCTAAACAGTGTGCTACTAAATAACCAAGAAATCACTGAAGAAATCAAAGAAGAAATAAAAAAATACATAGAAACAAATGACAATGAAAACACAATGACCTAAAACCTATGGGACACAGCGAAAGCAGTTCTAAGAGGGAAGTTTATAGCAATACAAACTCACCTCAAGAAACAAGGAAAATCTCAAATAAACAATCTAACCCTACACTTTAAATAACTAGAGAAAGAAGAACAAAGAAAACCCAAAGTCAGTAGAAGGAAAGAAATCATAAAGATCAGAGCAGAAGTAAATGAAACAGAAACAAAGAAAACAATAGCAAAGATCAATAAAACTAAAAGCTGGTTCTTTGAGAAGATAAACAAGTGATAAACCCTTAGCCAGATTCATCAAGAAAAAAAGGGAGAGGATGCAAATCAATAAAATTAGAAATGAAAAAGGAGAAATCAGAACTGACACTGCAGAAATACAAAGTATTATAACAGACTACTACAAACAACTATATGCCAATAAAGTGGACAACCACGAAGAAATGGACAAATTCTTGGAAAGGTACAATTTTCCAAGACTGAACCAGGAAGAATTAGAAAATATAAACAGACTTATCACAAGTAATGAAGTTGAAACCATAATTAAAAATCTTCCAACAAAGAAAAGTTCAGGATCAGATGGCTTCACAGGTGAGTTCTATCAAACATCCAGAGAAGAGCTAACACCCATCCTTCTCAAACTCTTCCAAAAAATTGCAGAGGGAGAACACTCCCAAATTCATTCTACGAAGCCACCATCACCCTGATACCAAAACCAGAAAAAGATATCACAAAAAAAGAAAATTATAGACCAATATCACTGATGACCATAGATGCAAAAATCCTGAACAAAATACTAGCAAACAGAATCCAACAGCACATTAAAAGGATCATACACCAAGATCAAGTGGGATTTATCCCAGGGATGCAAGGACTCTTCAATATAGGCAAATCAATCAATGTGATACCCCACATTAACAAATTAGGAATAAAACCCATATCGTCATCTCAATAGATGCAGAAAAAGCTTTTGACAAAATTCAACACTGATTTATGATAAAAACACTCCAGAAAGTGGGCATAGAGGGAACCTACCTCAACATAATAAAGGTCATATATGACAAACCCACAGCAAGCATCATACTCAATGGTGAAAAACAGAAAGCATTTCCACTAAGATCAGGAACAAGACAAGGTGGCCCACTCTCACCACTGTTATTCAACAGAGTTTTGGAAGTCCTAGCCACGGCAATCAGAGAAGAAAAAGAAATAAAAGGAATACAGATTGGAAAAGAAGAAGTAAAACTGTCACTGTTTGCTGATGACATGATACTATACATAGAAAATCCTAAAGATGCCACCAGAAAACTACTAGAACTAATCAATGAATTTGGTAAAGTTGCAGGATACAAAATTAATGCACAGAAAGCTCTGGCATTCCTATACACCAACAATGAAAAATCAGAAAGAGAAATTAAGGAAACACTCCCATTTAACATCGCAACAAAAAGAATAAAATACCTAGGAAAGGGCTTCCCTGGTGGCGTAGTGGTTGAGAATCTGCCTGCTAATGCAGGGGACACCGGTTCGAGCCCTGGTCTGGGAAGACCCCACATGCCGCGGAGCAACTGGGCCCGTGAGCCACAACTACTGAGCCTGCGCGTCTGGAGCCTGTGCTCCGCAACAAGAGAGGCCGCGATAGTGAGAGGCTCGCGCACCGCGATGAAGAGTGGCCCCCGCTTGCCGCAACTAGAGAAAGCCCTCGCACAGAAATGAAGACCCAACACAGCCAAAAATAAATAAATAAATACATAAATAAATAAATAAAGTAGCTATTAATTAAAGAAAAAAAACCTAGGAATAAAACTGCTTAAGGAGGCGAAAGACTTGTACTCAGAAAACTATAAAACACTGATGAAAGAAATAAAAGATGACATAAACAGATGGAGAAATACACCACGTTCTCGGATTGGAAGAATCAATACTGTGAAGATGACTATATCACCCAAAGCAATCTATAGAGTCATTGCAATCCCTATCAAACTACCAATGGCATTCTTCACAGAATTAGAACAAAAAATTTTACAATTCGTATGGAAACACAGAAGACCCCAAATCGCCAAAGCAATCTTGAGAAAGAAAAACGGAGCTGGAGGAATCAGGTTCCCCAACTTCAAACTATACCACAAAGCTACAGTAATTAAGACAGCATGGTACTGGCACAAAAACAGAAATATAGGTCAATGGTGAAAGATAGAATGCCCAGAGATAAACCCATGCACATATGGGCACCTAATTTATGAGAAAGGAGGCAAGAACATACAACGGAGAAAAAACAGCCTCTTCAATAAGTGTTGCTGGGAAAACTGGACAGCTACATGTAAAAGAATGAAATTAGAACACTACCTAACACCATACACAAAAATAAACTCCAAATGGATTAAAGACTTAAATGTAAGACGAGACACTATAAAACTCTTAGAGGAAAACATAGGAAAAACACTCTTTGACATAAACCACAGCAAGATCTTTTTTGACCCACCTCCTAGAGTAACGGAAATAAAAACAAAGATAAACAAGTGGGACTTAATTAAACTTAAAAGCTTTTTGCACAGCAAAGGAAACCATAAACAAGACAAAAAGACAACCCTCAGAATGGGAGAAAATATTTGCAAATGAAACAACAGACAAAGGATTTATCTCCAAAATACACAAACACCTCACGGAGCTCAATATCAAAAAAACAAACAATCCAATTAAAAAATGGGTGGAAGACCTAAATAGACATTTCACCAAGGAAGACATACAGATGGCCAAGAGGCACATGAAAATATGCTCAACATCATTAATTATTAGAGAAATGCAAATCAGAACTACAATGAGGTATCACCTCACGCTGGTCAGAATGGCCTTTATCAAAAAATCTAGAAACAATAAATGCTGGAAAGGGTGTGGCGAAAAGGGAACCCTCTTGCACTGTTGGTGGGAATGTAAATTGATACAACCACTATGGAAAACAGTATGGAGGTTCCTTAAAAAACTAAAAATAGAGCTACCATATGACCCAGCAATCCCACTACTGGGCGTATACCCTGAGAACACCGTAATTCAAAAAGAGACATGTACCATAAGGTTCATTGCAGCACTATTTACAATAGCCAGGACATGGAACCAACCTAAATGTCCATTGACAGATGAATGGATAAAGAAGATGTGGCACATATATACAATGGAATATTACTGAGCCATAAAAAGAAACGAAATTGAGTTATTTGTAGTGAGGTGGATGGACCTAGAGTCTGTCATACAGAGTGAAGCAAGTCAGAAAGAGAAAAACAAATACCGTATGCTAATGCATATATATGGAATCTAAAAAAAAAAAAAAAAAAAAAAAAGGTACTGATGAACCTAGTTTCAGGGCAGGAAGAAAGAGATAGACATAGAAAATGGACTTGAGGACATGGGTTGGGAAGGCGAAGCTGGGGCGAAGTGAGAGTAGCATCGATATACATACACTACCAAATGCAAAATAGTTGGCTGGTGGGAAGCAGCAGCACAGCACAGGGAGATCGGCTTGGTGCTTTGCGATGACCTAGATGGGTGGGATAGGGAGGATGGGAGGGAGGCTCAAGAGGGAGGGGATATGGGGACATGTGTATGTTGTATGGCTGATTGGCTTTGTTGTGCAACAGAAGCTAACACAGTATTGTGAAGTAATGATACTTCAATAAAGATCTGTTAAAAAAAAAAAGCTAAACATACAATTATCATATGATAAAGCAATTCCACTCCTAGCTATATATCTAAAGGAATTGAAAGCAAGCGTTCAAACAGATATTTGTGTGCTGATGTGTATAGCAGCATTATTCATAATAGCCAAAAAGTAGAAACAACCCAAATATTCGTCCATGGACAAATAAAATGTGGTACCTACATTGGAATATTTTCCAACCATAAAAAGGAATGAAGTACTGATACATGTTACAAGATGGATGAACATTATGCTAAGTGAAATAAACCAGATACAAAAGGACAAATGTTGTTATGATTCCATTTCAAGAGTTACCTAGAGTAGACAAATTCATAGAGACAGAAAGTAGATTAGAGCTTACGAGGGACTGCGGAGAGAGGAATGGGGAATTATTGCCTATGGTGAGAACTTCTATTCGGGATGATGAAAAAGTTTTGGAAATAGATAGTGGTAATGGTTACACAATATTGTTAGTGTGACTAATGCCACTGAATTAAACACTTAAAAATGTTTAAAATGGCAAATGTATGTTACATATATTTTACTACAATTTTTAAAGATTAATAATGTAATATACCAAAAGCCATTGAGTTGTACACTTTAAATGGGTAAATTGTATAATATGTGAATTATATCACAATAATAACTGGACTCCACATGCAAAGGAATGAAGTTGGACCCCAATTTCACACCATATATACAAAAGTTAACTCAAAATGGATCAAAGACCTAAATTTCAGAACTAAAATTATAAAACTCCTAGAAGAAAACATAGGCATAAATCTTCATGATCTTGGATTAGGTAATAATTTCTTAAATATGACACCAAAAGCACAAACAATGAAAGAAAAAGTAAATTGGACATCATTGAAATTTAAAACTTTTACGTTTCATAGGACGCCATAAAAAAAGTAAAAAGACAACCCATAGGTTAAAAAATATTGACAAATTATATATCTGATAAGGTATATATCTGACCTGGGCATAAGGGAAATAACATATCTAGAATATATAAAGATCACTTACAACTCAATAATAAAAAGACATGCCCAAGTTTTGAAGTGGGCAAAGGATTTGAATTGACATTTATCCAAATAAGATATAGAAGTGGCTGATAAACATATGAAAAGTCATTCAACATTACTACCCTTCAGAGAAATGCAAATCAAAACCACAGTGAGATACTTCATACCCACTAGGATGGTTATAATCAAAAAGACAGACAATAAGTGGGAGGTACAAACTATTGGGTGTAAGACAGGCTACAAGGATGTATTGTACAACATGGAGAATATAGCCAGTAGTTTGTAATAACTGTAAATGGAGTGTAACCTTTAAAGTTGTATAAAAATAAAAGATAAAAATAATTTTAAAAATACAGAACATAAACGAGGTAACTGTGACTCTTATTTACTAAATTTCAAAATACGTAAAATTCTAGACTTTAGGCTCAGAAACCAATTGCAAATAAAACACACATTTAAATGCATATAAAAATAAACTGAGATTGTCTAGCAGAGAACTCCCCCAAAATGAAAGGCACTAAATGCTTCAGGTTGTCATATACCAGGGACAAAAAAATTAGATAGTAGCTGACATCTAGAGAAAATATTGCCATGGAAACCACTTGGGCTTCAGCATCTAATGGGATAATTTGAGATACTTCAACAAAACTGCTGCTATTAATTATAATTTAATTTAAATTGCAACATTCTTTTTGCAGTGGAGTCTGCACTCCACGATGTAAATATGTCTTTGTTCTTCCCAGTTTCTTTGTTTCCTTTCACTTTATTCACTCTCTTCACATCTGAGCTCTATAGCAGAAAATAATGTTTTTCAAACTATTTGTTTTAGCCATTCACTATTGACTGATACTTTAGAAACTCATATGAAAACAAACTGTTGTCACGTAAGATGCTGAAGATCTCAGGGGACGCTCCTTTATTTTCAGAGAGGCTATCGCTGATCACATTTTCAGGAGGGAGAGATTTTTCAAGGCCAGCAGGTTTTTATCCAGGCAAACCCTATCTGGCAGGACCTTGGTGAGCCTCAGTTTTGTGTTTCTACTACACCCTTCACCTCAGTTTCTACAGAAAGATGACCAGCCAGAATTTCAGAGCCCCAACAGGGAAAAGAGTATGAATTTTGGGCTTCGACCTGGGAAGGTAATCAAGCCTTACATTTCCAGCTTCTTAAAAGAGCGGCCAAGTGGCAGCTGCTTGCTCCAGTGTCGGAGATCCAGTGACCAAAAGAGGTTAATTAGGTGAAAAGAAACAGAATAAAGGAACTTGCCATCCTCGACTATAGATCTTGATTGTTTAAATGAAGGTACTGAAAGAGCAATCGATTTTTACTAAATTCCCTCCTTCCATCGGTTTTTTAAGCCAACTTCTAAACTGTCTCAGTTGCCTTTCGGGAAAGAGATCCACTGATACTCCCAAACGAGGCTGCCACTGCATTCTTCTGTCTGATTAACTGTAAGGAGGTATTTGGATTAGAAACAGCTCGTTATTGACAGAAGCTCAGACTCCATGTAAACACAAAGACAAGATGTACGATATCCTTTTCACGTCAAAGATGTCTTGTTATTTTTCAGGTGGGCAAACTGTCGCTTCTTTTGTATTTGGTGCTAGTTGTTTCTAAGTCAACTGTCAAAGCTCTGGTTGGCTAATGTTGCGGGCACTGTGGATCATGGATCCTTACAGCCCACGTTTACAGGGTTGGTCTGTGACCTCTCCCACAGCTGAGGCGGCTGAAACACAGGAGAGCGGTTCGGTCACAGTCATGGGGCTGGTAGGTACCAGACCAGGGCTGCTGGAACCAGCTCTCTGGGCTCATTCAGGACGTTCTGTGCATCTTGCTGTAGTTCTAAGCTGAGCCTGCAAAGTCTAGATGGGGGAGCCCAGCGAGAGGGGCTGGGAGCCCGGGTGTGTGCATCTTTCTCCACTGGGGGGATGACTGCTCCATCCGTGCAGGGGCCATCACTCCTTTCTCTCTGCCACAGGGGTTTATAATTCCACGTTGATGTCAACAGGAATGCAAGAAGGAGGAAGCCCAAATCTGGGGGCATATGATAAATCTGGGAAGTACCATTTAAACCCCTTTCTGAGGGAAAACAGCTTCCAGATTGTATGCAGGCCTCCCCCTCCAGGTGCTGGCACTCACAAAGGGCTCCGGAGGTCAGGGACAAAGCACCTCTGCCTTGAGTAACTAGGAGGAGGGGGTTCATTGGCCTCGAGTGGGCTGCGTAGGCTTTGTCTTCCTCTGTATACCTCATTCTGATGCGCCTTTAGGAGAAAATAAATAAATTGATTCCTGAGTGCTTTGGTTCAGAGCTTTCCGACTTGAAGGCTCCCACAAACCACCTGGAATCTGGTTAAAATGCAGATTCTGACTGCCTTGGGCTGGGAGTCTGCATTTCTAATGGGCTGCGGGGGAGTTTGAGTACACGCCTCACTTTGAGTAGCAGAGGTTTAATTGAGACTCCTGGTGATTCACATCTCCTGCTCTTCCTGTGCATGTGTGTTTTCATTTAACGTGATGCCTGAGAAGGAACTGAAATAATTCCTTCTGAGACCTTGTCTTTTTTTGAGGGGTGGTGGTGTGCTGACTCATTGTGTGCTTTTAAATGATCTGCATGACAGGATGCCCCTCGGCTCCATTTCCTTTAATCCTATTTCTCTTTAGTCTTGTGAAAGCTACTAATGGAACCCTGCTTTCATTTCTGAGGACAATTCTTTAGTATTTTGAACGTAGAGGGGGAGAGTCTATTACTGCTCGATATTAAGAGCAGTCTAAGAAAAAGCAGCCAAGGAATTTAATAAATAGCTTAGACATGTCCTTGGAGACCTTTCCTGATTTAAAATAGGTGATTCTCTAAAGCATGCGCATCAGGGAGGAAAAATGTCAGCAGCTTTCGGCAGGAAAGAGCTCTCTGCAGGGGGCACCCTTTTGTCTTGTCACTAACCTTAAACCAGGCACCCATGTTCCACACATCTCTGGCCCTAGCACACCTTTCAAATCTTTTGCTCACACAATACCTTGCCTAATCTGTTGGTTCTTTCTGTGGATCAAAGAAGTGAAGAACAAGTAATTAACAGATGACCAGATCTCTTCGGGGATCTCATGGACAAACTGTGTGAACAAGGCAGCATCTAAGGAGATGATGTATCACGAGGAGTGGACAAGCCTGCACGCAGTGGCGGATGGGGACGACTCTGACCTCCCCCATCTCAGTGATTCACTGAGATGACTTCCTTCTTTCCCTTAAACTTTCATGGCCGAGCAGAATCTTCGGAGGTGGTTTTTGGGGGACACTGAGTCTGCCATCTCCCCAGCCTGTGGCATTCTGATTAAAAACAATTTTCCTTTCTACCAACATTTGTCTCTCTCGAGTATTGATTTTTCGAGTGGCGAGTGGCGGGACCCAATTTGGTAACATTGTGATGTCAGCACGTAGGTTCTTGATGGTACGGATGCATTCACAGGCATATATGAGAGAAAACAGACGTTTTTTAAAATACTGGGTTGTTGGTTTCTCTGGAGTTTATTGATTTGTTTTTGGAAAGAATTCTTGTCTCCTTGCTGCTGGTTCTTGCATGGGTGGGCTGTGCAGTGGCAGAATGCAGTCAGCTGGGTGGAAAGCCTGAGACCACACAGGAATATGGTGTGTCCAGGGTCCCGTAGCACCAGAGTGACTGATTCTCACTTGGTGAAATGCTGGGTCACAGTTAGGATGGTTACCAAGCCTGGTGAACACACCTGCTAATACAATTTGTGGGTTCCTTATCAGCAGGGCAGTCTTAGCCAGAATTGTCTGCTGATTCAAGGAAATGGCCTCAGTTTCTAAGGCAGGGGTAGTTGAGAAACTAACAATAGTGAGAAAGAAGAAGAAAGCAACCCAATCACAGTCAGTAAGCCAAAATATGTCTTTTAAAGACATTCCCTGATGTATTTCACCTTTTCTTCTAGACTGTGGTCAAGACTTGGCACCATTCAGAAGACCAACGTCTTCAGGAGACCCTGGAGCCACTGCCTTCAAATTTCTGCTCAGAAACGCATCCACCAGGCACTATGCAGGTCCCAGCAGAGGCTTTGGACTTGCAGAATTTGTGGTTTGGGAGTTCAGTGAAAATAACTTTTTTTTTTTTAATCACCTAAGATCTAGTCAGAAGATGAGTTTCATCATTTGTGAGAATATTTAAACACATTTAATCATTTGAGGAATCAGGCAAAGATGAAGGGTCTTCTTTTACTCCCCCTTTGTGGAAATTTCTAGTAAATTCAAAGGCCATAATTTGACTGTGGATGGCTCTTTTGGAAAGGCCTAGACATTACTGATTTTGTTATCATCCTATGTCTTTCAAGGTAGTAGAATGAATAATGATATGCATGAAAAACATCTAATCTTCTGCTACAACCTCTGTATCTCAACTTGCAGACAATGTTGCCTTCAGTGGAAGATGATGATTTTACTCCAGCTCTCTGTGGACCAGCTCCATCAACATCCACAGGGCTCTGGCTTTGCAGGATGTCTGTGTTGTAACTGCTATTTCATCTAAATGTAAAATTGACCCTTTTTGTTCCTAAGTGTTTGGAAACCAGTATAGAGAAGAGGACAGTTTCTGAGAACACAGTGGTATATGACCCAGATCACAGCCAGCCGACGGGACTCTGCCTCCTCTGGGGTCTATTAGACGGGAGAACAAGCAAAACTAAAGGGCTTTAAACATTAAGTCTCTATATATTTTAAGTCTTTTATCAATGTCCCGCTGGGCTCTTGCTTTGGAAATACTTTTTCCGGCTGCATTAGCACAAATGAAAGTTTAAAATTTCAGCCCCAAGACAATGTCTTTTCTTCCAAGGTTGATCTCAGAAGAGAGAATACACAACCCCCATGCTAGGTATTTTCATTGTTTTTTGAACTGTCCTTTCCTTGAATTAACCTCAGCTCTCAAAAGGCAGCTGTCTTTTCTGGCTGGCAGGTGGAATGGCCATCAAAGAGCATCTTGTGAAACAAACGATCCTCGTTCATGAGAGTTCCTGAGGTTCCCCCACAGAGAGATGCCTCCTTGGCGCTGGCTCACGTCAGTATCAAGATAGTGTGATCGTCTTCCAGGACCAGCCACGTTGCTCTGTCATAGCTCTTCTCATTCATGTCAACAAAGTGTGAAATAATATTTAATTGGCTCTAGCAGGCTTGGGGATGATCTATTCCAAATCAAAAAAGGGATAGTGGAAATAAACAGGAAGTATATTTAGTATCAGGGGTTTACCTACAGATATGCAAATTACTGATTATTTCAGACTTCTGCATTATACTGAAGGGATGATAGAAGATAGGAAAACAGTTCAGAGTAAAGAACTGGGATCTTTTTATATTTAGATTCAAATGTTTCATTGAGAGAAAGGAAAAGTGGGAAAAGCACTGAATCAGAGGTGAGGATACCCAAATTTTAGACCTGATGATGTTATTTTCTGTATACTTTTGAGCAAAGTGCTATAAATACTGGGACCCACTGGTTCACAGTCCTGACAGCACATCGAGACTCTCTCCGGATGGGGAGCAGGCGTCAGGGTGGCCAAAAAGCTCCGCAGGGGATGCGAATGCGTAGCCACTCATTAGATGTTTACTGTGGGGATGAATGCATTTTCTCTCCGAGTTGCACTTTTTTTAATCTTTAAAATGTGGTTAATAATGTCCACTCAGACCATGTAGAGCTACTGTCAGGATAAAACAAAACCATGCACTGAAAGCATTTCAGCAATCAAAGTCATTTACAACACTATCATTTCTGTCTTTATCCTTTCCCATTTCCTAAAAGTTAAAATTCCCAAGAAAATTCTTGAAAACCACTTTTAGCCTTTTCTCGTGGGGAAATTTTACAATTAATCTCATCCTCTATGTTTAAAATAACTACACTCCACATTCATATGGATGTTTATGTACATTTACGTTTTAACATAAAATTGATTTTACTTTTTTTTTTTATTTTTTAAAGCCTTTCAGGATTGTTCCCAGGCAGAAGCTCAACAGCAGAATCAAGGATCCACCTGATCTTTAGACATTTCTGAACAGTCTGTGCAGAGCACAGAGAATTGAGCAAAGATCTTCTCAAATGAGTAAAACAACTGGCGTTGGGTCAAAAACTTCATCTAGCATAATGTTTCTGCAGCTTCAGAAACCATAGGCAGGACACAGGCCCCGGACTGCCAGCAAAGGCAGAATCAGCACTTCTAGGTGGTGACTGGCAGGGATTCCCCGGGGAGGATTGACACGCAGGGATTTCCGTGACAGTCTTCTGGATGACAAGTCAGAAAGGGAAGTGGCACCAGATTAATTTGGAATATTGTGCTCCCTTGAATGGCCCAAGTGATATACAAGGATGTTCAAAAACGCAGTGTAGTAGGAAGAGTTAGCACGGGGCCCTGCCTTGACAGAGGCAATGACAGACACAGACGGCGGTGGACAACGCTGAGCTCAAATTGACTTCATTTTCACGGGCTTCTCGTAACATTGCCCGGCGTAAGAGCGAGACAGAAACGAACACTGTGACTCGCTGCAGTCGGTGGTTCTGCCATCAACAGAGAAGTTGCTATAGCAACGCGCACGCCTGTGTCACCTGCCCTTCCCAGCCCCACAGGATGGAGGTGACAGCTGAGAGTCCTGGCAGGCGTGGAACAGGGAGAGAGGTGTCTCTAAGGATGGTGCCAGGCAGGGGGGGTCAGAGGGTGGATGGCTTAGAGGGAGGGCTGGACAGAACCCCAACCTCCTTGGGCTTCAAAATCTATTGCATGGGACAAAGGGAAAGACAGACAGAAAGAGAGGGGGAGGAACTTGGATTACAGAGAAGCCCAGATGAAGGAGGAATCAAGGACCTGGGAAGTCACCCCAAAGCTGGGTGTTTGTGCTCTTTTGGATTTTCCCACAATGGTGTTGAACAGTCCTGGTTAGGAAAGAATAGAAGCCTGAGGAAGGCAGCCCCAGACACGGTCAGGCACATGGGGCGGTGTGCAGGGGGTGTCCGGTGCTGAAAGGGGATCAAACCCCACTGCCCTTCACTTTAGCCTCTTAGGTGATGTTTCGCCCCATCATTTCCTCACCTGCTCCACTGCTGTGGGAACACATGCCTGCCAAACCTGTTCTTACAGTGATGTCTGAAGGCTTTGTAATTTAAGGTGGCCTCTAAAGACTGTTCAGGTCCCTTAGATGAGAGTCTAGTTAAAAATATTCACGCCAAGACACTGCATCTGGCATGTGTGGTCCAGGAGGTGGGGTCAGAAGTGGCCAGAGACTTAGGCTTAGAGCTTAGATTTGTTAACTTTGGTTCATGTTCCTCTGAAAGAGGATGTTACACACATGCCAATAAAGACAATAAGGAAATATTCAAATGACACAGTTAAAGAGTAGCAAAAATAAATTTAAAGAAGTCAGGATAAAAGCAAGTGGTAAAAGAAAACAGAAAAATGATAGAACTAATAAATAAATCCAGAACTGGTCCTTTGAAAAAAAAAGTTGTCCGATAATCTAAGAAGAATGGGGGGAAAATCTAAACCTACAATATAAAAATATATGAATAAACATTTTCTAAGGAGAGAACGGAAATTATTATAAAAACTTATTTTGCTCAACTCTATGGAAATGAATTTGAAAACTTAGACTACATGCATTAATTTCTAGAAAAATGTAAAGAACAGAAATTAGAGTAGATGAGAAAGAGAATCTAATTAGACAGATTCTCATAAAAGAAATTGAGAGAGTTGTCAAAGAGCTCCGCTCACACACACAAGAAAAACGGTAGACTCCAGTGGTTTTGCAGGTGAAGTTTACCCAGCTTACAAGGTACAGGTGGGTCAGGCTCCAAGTCTGTTTATATCCTTGCCACACAGTGTGGCCCGTGAACCAGCAGTACCAGCATCACCTGGGAGCTTGTTAGAGACGCAGAATCTCAAATCCCACCTTTGACCTCCTGACTCTGCATTCATTCATCTCGCCAGGCGATTCTGAGCACATTCAAGTTTGGATGGCACTTATTTGAGTCATTCTACTAGTTAGAGAGTGATGGAGAAGTCCCCCATGGTGTGACTGGGTATCCCAAGACTGAAATCAAGGTGTCAGCAGGGCTGAGTGCCTGTGGGGAAGTCCTGGGGGAAAATGTGCTTCCAAGGTCATTCCTGAGGCTGGCAGAATTTGGTCTTTGAGGTTGTAGGACTGAGGTCCCAGGTTCCTTCCTGGTCTGTCTGGAATGCTGTCCTAGGGGCCTCCCACATTCCTTGCTGGGTGGCCCCTTCTACTTTCTTTTTATGAAGCTGGCCTAAGTAGAAAATCCAAATCTGCACTCCTCTCAAAAGTAAAAGGATGCTACAAACCCATCTTACCCAAGAATTACTGATGTAAAAAACAAAACTGAAAAGAGTTTCAGTAAAATGACTTTAGTTATACCTCAAGAGAACGCCTCACCATGACTAAATGTGGTTAATGCTAGGAATGAAAGCATGGCTCAGTATTTGGAAATCTATTACTATGATTCACCGCATTAATCTATCACAGAAGGAAAAGCACATGGTTAGTAGATGTTGAAGTGGCATTAGATACTATTTAACATCCTGATAACCCTGATAAGACCCTTATGAAAACAGGAATCCTCTAGGTAACATATACATATAAAAATCCTAAAAAAGAGAGAGAGAATAAAAGGGAAATTAGCTTTATGAGAAATCAAATGCTATTACAAAAGCTCAGTCATGACCACAGCTTGCTACTGTCTCAGGAAGAGTCAGATCAATGCAACAGATCAGGGAGTCTAGAAGTAGACATAAATATAAAGGGCAATTTGGAATGGGATGAAGGTGGGGTAAAGGATGGGTCCTCAACCAATAGTGCTGGAACTATTGGCTGGCCAGGGGGGAAGAATAAAGTTGGGTTTCTACCTTACTCTTACTACCCAAGTAAATTTCAAGGGCAGTAAATATGTGTATCTTACAAATAAAACATAAAATTATTAGAAAAAATGTACAATCATTAAAAATTTTTTTCTGAATGGAGAAGGCATGACACAAAACCCAAAAGCCATGAAAAACTTTATATTTCATCATGTAACATTTAGGAATTTTTACATGGGGAAAAAAACCCCATAAATTAAAAAAAAAAAAGAGCTCAAACTGAGAAAACGTTCAAACATATAGTAAAATGCCAATTTACTTAATATATAAAAATTCTATGAGTCAATTAGTAAATGACCAACAGAACAATGGGAAACAATGTAAATATACAAATAATTCTTTGGTCAAAAAATATAAACAGGCAGATCGGGGGGGGGGGGCGGAAATAAATACAAGTGACTTATGAACATATACAAAGATACTTAATCTCACTCATTATTAAGTATCTTTATTTATCTCTACTTAATTTGGATGAATGAAATCCAAATTAAGACAACAAAATTTCATTTTTCAAATAAAGTATAGCAAGATTTAAAAGAATATTATATGTGCTGCATTGATGAGGGTGTGGGGAAAAAGAGATTTATATCTTATTGAATTGGAGGTACTATGTCACTGGAGGGAGATTTGTAATACAATCAAAATTAAAAATACATCCCTGACTCAACAAGATCATGTGTATAAAGCTATTCATTATGGAAACAAAAGATGGAAACTTAAATGACCATTAGATCAAAAACCGGTAACTATTATTATATTTGACTTAAGCTATATATAAATGTGCTTAGTGCTTTTGCAGAAAAGCAGAAATTGGATCATCTGCAGGAAAAGTGCATGTCAGAAAAGAGAAGATGATAATGTTTTTTGGACTCGAATAAATGTCTGTGTCGGTCACAGAAGAGAACAAAAGACACAAAAGATAATAAAAAGATTAGGTATCAGAGATTAAACAAATTAATCATGCAACCTTAGCATAAGGATGAAAGACGGGATCTGCTCAGAAATAATTAAGATGTAATTACAAGAGCTGGAAAGATTATTTTAAGTGCTTGCAGGTGGTAAAGAAAACCAACTACCGGCTTATAATTATGATAGAAATGGAATAGATATATGCAGTTTTTAAATGTTCATCATATCCATAATTCTTTCTTCACATGTGAAGATATAAAAATATTTTATCCTCAGATGGCAGAAAAAAAATGTAGAACATAGATAAGAAATCAAGTCACTAAAAATCATAGCAATAGAGAACCGGGTGCCTTTAGAAATCAAACCCATGATTTCCAGTGGTAAAGTGTCTGACGTGGCACGCAGAGCCCTTAATTCTTAGTTCACAGTACCTGGGCAGACTGTATATTCTGGAATCAAACTGGGGCATGTGGTTGTTACACTGAGTGATCCCAGGCACCGTATTCCATTTAGTTCCCAATTTATTTGGGATGAGAGCCACATTCTTGAGCGCTGGTTTTTCCAACTGCTCTGTGACCCTGAGTGAATCCACGGGACAAGTTTGGGTTTGGATTCCCGAATTGCTGACAATTCTCAGAGGACTATTTTCCACTCAGTGCTTCTGGATTTTCCATGTCCTTCCCACTTTCCTCTCAGAGGGGCTCTGAGAGTTCCTGGTCCAGACCCTCTCAGTATCAGATGCAGGTTAGATTTAGGCAGGGAGCCAGAATCTCTAGGTTCCAGTAACTCGTTATAGTCTTTATAACGAGGAGATTCCTTGGGAAATGAAATCTTACATCTTAAAGTGCCTTGTCTATCTTAATGCTATTAAAAAAAAACCTAGGATGTGGCCTTTGGTCTGATGTATTCTGTATTCAATATCATGAATGTGATTAAAAAACAAACCAACCCTAAGACTTAATATGAATGCCTCATAAAACAGCTTGGTATACAGTTCGGAGTTGTTCCTTAGTGCAGAAATTTACGGCATCAGATTCTTATTTTTTTTCTGGTGTTTGTTTTGTTTCTACATTTTACAGAAAGTGCATTGCCATTTGTAGTCGTCTCTCTGCTGGCAAATCCTTGCCATTCCAAGGAAATAAGCTTCCCTGAATCTGACAAAGAGAAAAAACAGAGCCCATAATTCTGAGAGGTGAATCACAGCAATTGTCTGGCGCTCTGTGACCTTTAAACAAACCAGAACTCAGGGCCAGGGATTGCCTTTTCTACCTTGTAACTACTGTTCTAAAAGGACCATAATGATGTGGTTAAACAGGCCGTACCTATTCTCCAAAGGCAGAAAAAATTAGGCAGAAAAAGAATTGACTAGATGTTTCTAATAGAGCAGAATTGGTTTAAGTCAAATCAACATAATTTTACCATTTCCCCCTATAAAAGATGCACTCTCACAGCTCCATGCCAGGACCGTGTGTTTGTGGTCATCCTGACATACTGTCCACTGTTTGCCAAACTCCAATCACATAGGAACTACTGTCATATCTTTTTGCTATATCCATGGAAAACGTAATTATTATTTATTTACTTATTCACTAAATTGACCTGATTTCTTATTTAAACAAATGCAGTGATAAAACTTTATAACCCTACTGAGTAATTCTATGGCCTGTCAAGGCTTTAAACAGAAGCCTGCTCTCTATTAAAGGATGAATAGCATGGGTGAGAGAGCTATTAAATGCATGCCAGAACCAAATGGAGACTTTCTCTTTAACAAAATTAGAAAGACTGAAAAAGAAATGAACAGGAAATAACTTTATATTATGCCACGTGATGCTATGTCTATTTTCTTCCCATGATGATCTGATGACCCCCTATCAAGGCCACCATGTTTCAGGGCTCCAGGAGCCACAGACTGCAATGCAAATGGAATCCTCTGGAGTTGTGCAGTACACAGCCTGACCAACTGTAAATGTCCCCCACTTTGGAAAACAGTGATGGAGCCCAAAGGGCATTAGAGAGGCAATGAGCAGCTCAGTCAGTGGTGTTCCAGAAGAGAAAAGGAATCTTATCACAGGAAGCCAGCATACCTTGGAATCCATTTTCTGTCTTTATCATTTGATATCATCTAAGATATAAGAAAGAAATATAAGGGAGCAGAAAGAACACAAGACCTCAGGGTAGATGTCTGGAATTCTAACTTCCAGGTGTCTGCGAAGCAAATACTCCACTGTGAGTATGAAGTAAGTAGCCCTTGGTTGATCGCTAAGTTCCCGCTAATACTAAAGCCAGAGACTTCCTATCTTCACGGCAAGGGGCCTGCTTGATTTTAAAATAAATGCACATACTTCATTTTAAAGCAGCATTTCCTTCCTGATATCCTTTCAAATTAAGCTTGCAGCTGATTAAAAAAACTGATTAATAATTTGACATCTTCCTCAAATTGAAGCTCCTTCCTGGGGTGTAACAACTTCAATAAAGATGCATTTTCATGGAGGCCCCGAGTCTGGCCCCGCACTGTGGATCTCTTGTTTGTCTGTTTCAAGTCTGTTTTTCCAGGCAGACTAGCTCTTTTCAAGTTCAGAGAAAACTCCTCTGTCTCCCTGAGCTTCCTTATGAAATGGTCAGAGGAGCCCAACCTTTGGCAAGCTTACTGCTATAGCCTTTCAATTTGGGATTTCACCACCTAAAGACTTCACTGTTTTTCATAAACTGGTTTTTGGGTATTCACCTTTCTTTTCTTTTTAGTAACCTTACTTCAAAGGGTTTACCAAAGGGGCCATTATTAAGCTTCTCTCTTATTTAGTGAGTGATTCTCCAGCTTGGCTACACATTAGAATCACCTGGGGAGGTTGTACATCTCTGGACATCTCAACCCGAGTGCCTGATTTAATTGGTCAGGGGTGCAGCCTGGATACTGGGGCTTTTAAAAGCTCCCTAGGTAATTTGAAAGTGCATCTGAGATTGAGAGGAGTGCTTTCAGACTTGATGGGCACATGATAAGTCACAGGGGAATCTTGCTGAGCCGTAGATGCCGATTCAGCGGGTCTGGGGCCTGGGATTTGCATTTCTAACAAGCTTCCAGGTGATAACTCGTACTGCTGGTCGAGGATCACACTTCCCAAGGCACCAGATGAAACAGATCTCCTTCCAAATGTCCTCTATCCAAACCAGGACTAATGAGCTCCCACCTTTATTTTCTTCCCTCAGGTACCTATACAGACTCAAGTAACATGATTTATAGCTAGAAATGGCATTTTTCTGTATGCTCTGTTGTTTTGTTTCTGAATATCTGATAGTGAGGATCTTAGTCAGACATGAAAGATTATCTAAAAAAGCAAAACCCCCAAATCAAAATTCAGAATGATGAACTTAGGCTCACAGAAACTAGGGTGCAATTGCTGATGTGGGGACACACTAAGAACCCCAGAGCTGGGATGAAGATTATTTCAAACTGATGACATTTGGGATTCAACAGATGCAGAGAGAAATCTTTTTGGAACTTCCTTATCTGACTAAACATAGAAACTTCTGAGAAATGAGACCATAAATCCCCTTTTTTTCTAGGAGGCTTTCAGGTCCCAGGAAGGAGGCCAAGAGCAAACCTACCCTAAATCACCCTTTCCAGGGGAGTTTTAAGGCCTTGAAAAAGACAAAGACCACTCACACAGGCATGAACAAACATAATCACTAACTTTCTTATCTCCTGTTTTTTCTTTTAGAAACCTGTTTGTTCTTCCCAGAGGCCTTTTATCCTCTCTTCTTTTTCTCTACTAAGAAAGGTATATAAGCCTCTAACCTTTACCACTATTGAGCTACTTCTTTTGTAAGCTTCCATATGCATACAAATAAACTTATTCTCCTGTTACCTGCCTTTTATGAGTTTAATTTGCAGGCCCCCATTGCCTGAACTTAAGCGCCTAGAGGAAAAGTTTCTCCTCCTAGACACTAAGCCACTGGAGGCTGATATTAAGTAACCTTCCCTTATGTCTATTTCTTTCTTTGTCCCCTGTTCATCCCCCAACCCCCATTCTCTCTCATTTTCCCATTCACCTGAAAGAAAAAAAAATAAAACCATGTTATCTAACTGGACAGCTACATGTAAAAGAATGAAATTAGAACACTCCCTAACACCATACACAAAAATAAACTCAAAATGGATTAAAGACCTAAATGTAAGGCCAGACACTATCAAACTCTTAGAGGAAAACATAGGCAGAACACTCTATGACATAAATCACAGCAAGATCCTTTTTGACCCACCTCCTAGAGAAATGGAAGTAAAACAAAATAAACAAATGGGACCTAATGAAACGTCAAAGCTTTCGCACAGCAAAGGAAACCATAAACAAGACCAAAAGACAACCCTCAGAATGGGAGAAAATATTTGCAAATGAAGCAACTGACAAAGGATTAATCTCCAAAATTTATAAGCAGCTCATGCAGCTCAATATCAAAAAAACAAACAACACAACCCCAAAATGGGCAGAACACCTAAATAGACATTTCTCCAAAGAAGATATTCAGATTGACAACAAACACATGAAAGAATGCTCGACATCATTAATCATTAGAGAAATGCAAATCAAAACTACAATGAGATATCATCTCACACCGGTCAGAATGGCCGTCATCAAAAAATCTACAAACAATAAATGCTGGAGAGGGTGTGGAGAAAAGGGAACCCTCTTGCACTGTTGGTGGGAATGTAAATTGATACAGCCACTATGGAGAACAGTATGGAGGTTCCTTAAAAAACTAAAAATAGAACTACCATATGACCCAGCAATCCCACTAGCGGGCATATACCCTGAGAAAACCGTAATTCAAAAAGAGTCATGTACCACAATGCCCATTGCAGCTCTATTTACAATAGCCAGGACATGGAAGCAACCTAAGTGTCCACCGACAGATGAATGGATAAAGAAGATGTGGCACATATATACAATGGAATATTACTCAGCCGTAAAAATAAACGAAATTGAGTTATTTGTAGTGAGGTGGATGGACCTAGAGACTGTCATACAGAGTGAAGTAAGTCAGAAAGAGAAAAACAAATACCGTATGCTAACGCATATATACGGAATCTAAAAAAAAAAAAAAAAAAAAGGTCATGAAGAACCTAGGGGCAGCACGGGAATAAAGATGCAGACCTACTAGAGAATGGACTTGAGGACATGGGGAGGGGGAAGGGTAAGCTGGGACAAAGTGAGAGAGTGGCATGGACATATGTACACTACCAAACGTAAAATACATAGCTAGTGGGAAGCAGCCGCATAGGACAGGGAGATCAGCTCGGTGCTTTGTGACCACCTAGGGGGTGGGACAGGGAGGGTGGGAGGGAGGGAGATGCAAGAGGGAAGAGATATGGGGACATATGTATATGTATAACTGATTCACTTTGTTATAAAGCAGAAACTAACACACCATTGAAAAGCAATTATACTCCAATAAAGATGTTGAAAAAAAATCATGTTATCTAAACAAGCCTTCTATGTCATAGCTCATAAGCTCTTTTCTGTTCTTTTAATAAAGTTCGTGAGACAGATACACATTTCTTTATAAGCATTTACCCATTATGGAAATTAACTTGGAATTCCAATCATGGAATAAATTATGATGATGAGATTGATACAGCAACTGGTCAACACCAGGTAAGAACTTTCTGTCCAAGTACAAGTGGAAATTTTCTGTAAATGGACCTATGTTATATAGTACAGGCCTACCACAATACCTGGATTGTAGACTTTTGATCTGAACATTGAATAATAACAGAATGTTCCCTATATACATTATTACATCAGTCAAAAGAATGAAATTGTCATGTATAAAGCATGATTTTTTAAAAATAAATGAACTCAAACTTTGGCCCATACACCTGTATCTCACAGACCATCAAGCAAATAATTTGCTAATTAAGGCAGAATGAATATGAACTCCTATTGGCCCAAAGTAGCATCTAGAGGCTTTTGAAACTGATTTCTTGGCAACCGACTTGGACCACACACGCTGATGGCCTCAAGCAGTGAGAACCTCTAACAGCAAGGAACCTGCCTATTTCAAAGATTAGGCTTTGTCTCCATCCACCCTGGCACCTGGAGGAATCTATCTGAGAAATCTCTGTTCCTCTGCAGCCCTGGAAGTGCTTTTTCTCGCCTCCTAACTTCACTCCTACTTTTCGTCTTTCAGCACTAGGACTGCTTTCCTTTGTTCAAGCCATCTCATGAGGAAAAACCAGCCCGCTGTGTCATCCTAACAACTTCATAAAAGGCAGTTCTTTATAAGTACCCTGGGCACACATCATCACCCTCATCATGTTACAGGACCCCATGTGTGAGGAATGAAGAGGATCGTTTAGTCTGTAAATTGGCTATTCTGACAACGGGGCAATATCGGCTTCTTTTCGAAGCTTCACAGAGTTTTGCGGGCAAATCCTGGCAAGAGTTCACGATGACGAGAGCTTCACGGGAGCTGATAAATACTGTGTCCGGGGCTGGAATACATGTAAAGCAATCAAACACACGGTGTTTCCATGATGAACTGTTACTAACTAGAAGTTAGGGTCGGGGAGGATTTGGGAGCCTTTACTACTGGACATTCAAACATCATAGCAAATTGTGCCAAATATAATAATAACCACTTTGTTAGTATTATTGCAGCTAAACTTTTGTACAGCTTGCTCCATGTCTGTGACCGTGCTGTTTTAAATCCATCGTCTTGCATGGAATTCTCTGAGTTAGGTCTTATTATCTCCATTTCAGAGGTGGGGAAACTGAGGAATGAGATTAAGACACTTGCTGGGGAGAGGCAGTGATGGTATCGAACCCAGGGCTCCCCCCTCGTCCCCTTCCTGTCTTTGGCAACAGCAAAGTCAGACGTTGCTTTGGAGATCCATCGGATGGTAGATTTGGAGGTGTTTTAGAGATCACGCCCCACTTCATACCTTGTGGGTGAAAAAGCAAAGGCTTGGAGAGGTTACCCGAGTAGCCTGATGTCAGTCTGGATAGAGTGAGGAGGGGGACTCCCCACCATTCGGGGTCCTGTGGACACTGAATCTGCATCCAGTTAATTTCACAGCCAACAGCTGCATCCTTTTAGTGCTGTGATTTCAAATGACAAGTCTTATCACCTGCAGAAGTGGAGCTAAATCCACGGAGCTTTCTAAGCCTAAATGCACCGCTAAGACCTGGAAGGCTGTGGGATTATATGTACAAATACAGTGTCGGGAGATGAATCTCTGTATGGTTTTAGGCAATCTTTTGATATCAGAACTTGGACAGTGGGGCTGCTAGGCAGCTGAGTCACAAAGGCAAAAGCGAGGAAGTGATCTGACCAGATCATCTGACAGTCACGTTGCAGACATTGGTTTAGGTATCTCATCATTTCACTTAAATGCAGAAGAGTCAATAATTCCTATATTCCTTCCCTTTGACTTTATTTACTACTGGCCCTGAGCACGAATACGGCTGTACCTTTTGAGCCCTTGATGTGCTGAGAACTCTGTGCTCACACATTCCTTCGTTCCCTTAATCCTCCAACTACATCACCGGCGACGGTCTGCTATTAACTCCATTTTACAGGTGAGGAAACTGAGGCGTAAAGAAATAAAGCATCCCACCCAAGACACTGCTTTAGACTTTACCTGAATCCAGGTGGTCTAAGTGCCAGGGGTCGGTGGCAGACGACATGGGTGACAGGGTGAGCGGGGAGGCCCCGCAGTTGGACTCTACCAGCTCGCCCTGGACGTGCACGTGAGCTGAGGCGTTTGTTTGCCTCAAGGCTGCCTTGAGAGGGGCGATCTGGTTGAACTGGACTCTGGAGAGGCACCCAGTGAATCCTGGGGTGTTGTACTTGTGAATCTCCTGGTCAATCTTCCCTGTTTCTAAAAGAAAAAGAGAAAGTAAAGATCGTATCCCACTCACTGTATCACAGCTGTAATACACAACTCCCCTTTGAATGTTTGTCTTCAAATCTTCCTCTTAGGTTTCAGTTAAAGATATTGTGTTCTTTTAGGTGAAAAATTAATGACCTGATAAGGCTTTAGGGCTGGAGGCTTCACTTTAAAAGAGTCTTCTGTTGCTAGAGAACATGGTGAGGAGAGTAAGACTATACTTGGGAAAATGAAACACATTCCTAATCACCTTCCAGATACTTGAGATATTGCCGACACTAACAACACTCGCTTGGTTCTGACTGACTTTTCTCCCCTTTTCTGATGCTTCAGTGACCCTCATATACATTGAACAGCCCTCCCAGCCCTCCTGGTAGATGATGGTTTCATTTTGTGCCTCTTATTTTCTTCTTTAGAATTCTTTATTTAAAAAAGAAAAGAGAAGGAAAGAAAAAGCGTTCCCATAGCCTATAATGGGGCATTTCCTTTCTTTAGAATCCAATCCCCTGGGAATTCTGGGGTTTCCAGAATCTCAGCTAGCCTCAGATGGGCATTTTGGAAGTCAGGAAACTTTCCCAACTCAATCACAAACATACATAAGCATTTAAGGATCACCACCTGCCCCAAACCTGTAGTCAGCATCTTCTTCCTAAACAACATTCAAATCAGGGGTGAGTCTGGGTGGAGGCATTTCCAAAGCACTGTTTCGATTACTATAAACACACACTGTCATACCAGTTATATCAGCAAAAGCAAGTGTCTTCTTGACCGCAGCCCTGGGTTTTAGAATCTACCTAGAACAAACGACTGTGGAAGGAGTCCTAGACCCTCCTGATGCATGGTTCTCACCAGTGCGGCTCCTGGACCAGCATTAGAGTCACCTGGGAAAGCGTTAGAAGCGCACGGGGTGGGGCCCAGCAATCTGTGTGTTGCAAACCCTCCAGGTGGTCCTGACACCGCTAAGGTTTGAGAACTACTGCTATAGGCAACGATGGTGCAGGGCTACAAACTCAGGGGATGGGCAAATGGCACTCCAGAGAAGAGCACAGCACGTGTGTTCTGGGTGGGAGATTACGTTAACATGATGATGACCTTGTAAACACAAGGACGAGGAGGTGAGACATTTACCCTTCTGCTTGAACTGTGAAAAACAGACTTTGGAAAACAGGGGGCTAGCTACTTCTTTGAAAAGTTGGATTCTAACTGGGGAATGAATACAGGTGAAATAGTCTTGTATAAAAATTTACTCCCCATTAATTAAAGAATAGATCAGTGGAGAAGGGAGCTTTTAGGTCTTGGGGGCAGAAGAAACGAATGTACTGATTATTCATCACATTAAAAAAAAAATGTGTCATGACTGACCTGTACTAGTCCCATGTGAATTTTGATTAACAGAGAGCTATGACGATGGGGATGATGAAGAATGGTAATTCTGGGGATTTAATAGGGTCTTACTTAGACAAGTACATAAAGAAATTTTAATTGATGGTTCTCCATATTTTTCTCCTGCAGTAAATTTCAGCCTGTGACTTTGAGCTAAAGCACATCCCATTTAGGATGCGGAGGTAGGATGCACCTGCCACCGAGTACTGAAACCCTGCCGTCAGGATGTATCCTGAGGCTTCCATGACGACCAGGAAGAGGCTCTGGTCCCACTGACACCTGCGCTGGCTTGTTCCCCTCTTCCTCCCTTGCGTTTTCCTCAATGACTGCAGGCTACTCAATGATTCACTCTTTGTCTCCTTATCTAATATCAGAACCCCTTGTACGTTCACCAACTTGCCTCCCATGCACACACTTCCAGTATTTGGTTTCCATCCCCTCCCTCCAGTGATCTGCCTTCCCTCGAAACACCCTCAGGCCAAGGAGACTCGGGATGACTCTGATCCCAGCACGGGGAGGAGGACCTCAGTTCCTTGCTGTCCTGAATTCCTATCTGGCTTCACTGGTGGTGGAGGCACCAGAACAAATAGCCACTTGGTGGCAGGAAACTGGGGACACCTCAGCTCCATCAGCTGCTTCTTGCGCATAAAAGGAGAGTCCTTTTTAGCCCGGCTAGCTTTGAAGGAGGGCTCCAGAAGGAAGCTTCTGGGGCTGGTGGCTACTGCCATCTTGTGGGACTTCAGGTCAGGTCAGTTCGATTCAATTCACTTCATCGCAGGAATTGGGTGCGCGCAGCAGTATTAGGAAGGTAGACAAATACAGGGATTTACCCAGAGCAGCTCACAGCCTTGCTAGGAAACAAGCATACAAACAACCAACTAACATGGCTGAACACAAGCTGTCCAGTAACAAGAGTTAGTATTTGTTGAACCATTAAAATGTGCTAGTTGTCTTAGACAAACTGGATATTTAATTCCTAGAACAACCCTTGGAGGTGGGAGCATTTATTATCCCTCTGTAACATGTGAGGAAATGAGGCTTAAGATCCGTCAGCTGTTGAGGCCAGGCAGACTGACCCCAGGCCTCCTAACCCCTACAATGCTCCTAGCTAAGAAACAAAACTTATGTTTGGTAAACTTACTATTATTTTTAAAAAATTAATTAATCCGTTAATTTTGGCTGCGCCAGGTCTTAGTTGAGGCATGCGGACTTCTTAGTTGCGGCATGCATGCAGGATCTAGTTCCCAGACCAGGGATCGAACCCGGGCCCCCTGCATTGGGAGCGTGGAGTCTTACCCACTGGACTGCCAGGGATGTCCCCTGGTAAAATTATTAAAGTCTATGGTAAACCAGGGTAGCAGGTTTGCATGGGGTTCTGGAAAGCACTTCAGGAGGGGTAACACTACAACTAGGTTTTTTTTTTTTTTGGTAAGAACACTTAACATAAGATTTACCCTCTTAACAAATGTTTACATAACAAATACAGTGTATTGTTAACTACAGACACTCTGGGACTTATCCTTCTTGCATAAGGGAAAGTTTGTACCTTTCACCAATGGCCCCCCAATGCCCCTCCCCCCAACCCCTGGAAACCATGATTCTACTCTCGGCTTCTATGAGTTTGACGATTTTAGGCGCCTGACATAAGTGGGATCATGTAGTATTTATTCTTCCGTGTCTGGTTTATTTCACTTAGCATAGTGTCCTCCAAGTTCATCCATGTTGTAGCAAATGGCAGGATTTCCTTCTTTTTTAAGGCTGAATAATATTCCATTGTATGTGTATACTATATTTTCTTTATCCATTCACCTGTCGATGGGCATTTAGGTTGTTTCCATGTCTTGGCTATTGTAAATAATGCTGCAGTGAACATGGGAGTGCAGATACCTCTTTGAGATCTTGATTTCAATTCTTTGGTGTACGTACCCAGAAGTGGAATTGCTGGATCACATGGTAGTTCTATTTTTAATTTTTTGAAAAACTTCCATACAGTTTTCCACAGTGGCTACACCATTCCACATTCCCACCAATTTCTCCACATCCTCACCAATGCTTGTTGTCTTTCCTAGAACTAGGTTTTGAGGATGAAAGGAAAGAGAACTCCAGGCTGAGTTTGTCAGGAGGTTTTTGTGGGAGTCAGATGGGGTCAGAGCTCAAGGCCAGATTGGGAAGGGCCTTGAGCACCATGTTAAGATGTCTGTATTTCAGTAGGAAACTCAAAGATATTTAAGCTGCAGGGGATGATTGTGGGAACCGTATTGGAAAGATAATTCTAGAGCAGCACAGCAATTTGCTCTGAGCAGGCGACCTCATTGGCCCCTCAGGGCCCTGCAAGCTCCCTGGGTGAAGACAGGGAGGGATTCTTCTTTTTGCTGCAGGGCTGAGGCAGAGTTAAGCGCCTTGTGGATAAAGCGCCTTGTTCGTCACCAGCATCCTCTTGTCTTTTGCACAGCCATTGTAGAATCTATAGAGAATCCGTTTTGAGTTTGGTTCCTCTGCTAGAGATTTGGGTAGGAAACTTCTGACTCTGGCTGCATTTCATATGGTCCCTGACACGGTTTTCTAAACTTTAAGTCGGGCCGGCCTTCCAATCACACCACAGAAAACGAACAGTTTCAAAGCTGTATTTATCTGAGGGTTCCCAATTTAATGCGGGGTCCCCGCTTATTAAACAGCTGTCCTCCCATGAGTGTTTCCCCCTGAAGTGACCCCCAAAGAGGGATTACAGACACAAGGCAGATGGCCAGAGGGGAGCCCCAGGAAGGGGGTTCTGATGAGGACCAGGGACCAGAGGAACGGTGGGAAGTAGGGGTTCTGAGGCTCCCGCCGGGGTGGGGGGTCGCCATGAGCGTTGGTGGAAACGTCCGCTAAGTGGGCAGAGGCTGGCGGCTGGGCTGCAGGGACTGCCCTGGGGGCTGAACTGCTGCAATTTTCCCTTCTCTTAGCAGCTTGTTCACTCAGCTCACGCTCTTCTTTACCCCAGTGTTTCAACTGCTGTTCCTTTCCTGAAAGGCGGCTAGGTCACAAAAACAAGGGTCCTGATGCCCAGGAGAGCAGACCGATAGTTCCAAACCTGGACAGTGTTCCAAATCCAGTTGATGTGCCCCTAAAGACTCTTGGCTGAGACCCATTCCCTGGGGACCACAAATGCAACAGACACTCTGGTCTCTTCAGGGCCAGATGGTTCCAACTCTGGACCATGTGATAATAATAATATTAAAAGCTTCCACGACAAACCACAATTGGTACATGTGTGAGGTACTGTGTTTTAGTACACTTTATGCAGTATTTCACTGTTTCCTAACAACCCTCTGAGCTAAAAAGGATTATCCCCACTTCACAGATGGGAAAACTGAGGCTTAGAGGAGTTAATAACTGAATGAACATTTATGTTTCATAAAAAAAACAGAGAAGTCAAGTGTTTTATATTCTCAATTTCTCTCTGAAAAACAGACTATATTATGTTGCTTTTATATTCATTTGGATTTTTGGCATTTCTCTTCAGGGACTCTTCATAAAAATGGCACAGTGAGGTTTTGTTTTGTTTTTAAAAAATTTAAATGGCTATTAGAGTCTGCTTTAAGACCATGTTTCATTAGTGACCAAGCCAATAATAAAGATTTTAAAAAATGCTGTGAACTGATGTCAAAGCTTTGCCAGCATCAGTTAAAGAACCAGCAAGTGCTGTAAACACTTGTGTGCAATAAAAATCTATACTTCTTAAGAACATCTAACAAATAACGGTAAAGCTATCAGTTTAGTGCATTTGAGCTCATTAAAAGTAAATTACGTTAATCTGTAAAATTGATTGCACTGATCTCATACTGAAACCACATATCAAGATATGATTTACTGTAAGAAACAACTTTCTGCGTGGAGATGTCTTGGCCGAGGTGTAATCTGGGGAAAGCCTGCTCTAAAGCATGCAAATTTCAGAAATGCAGTACAGTCACTTCTGAAATTAAATTCTCAAGCTGTCATTAGTACTTTAACGGCTTATTATTCATAGTGATATGGGTTATAGAAAATAGCCCACTTAAACTACTGATGCAATTCCGGGTGAAAGCTTAAAATGAAATGCTCATGACAATACTTTTAAGGAGGATGCAGCAATTTACACTGGCAATGCATTAGCATGCTTTCCGGGCTCATTCTTACTAAATGGCTGAATACCGAGTGACAGGCAGAGGTGCTGTGAGAAATGAAAAGAGAAAAGAGCACTTGAGCAAGGAACGTGGGGAGAATGAAGCCAGCCCAGTCGAGGACCCCGTTGTGCCAGGGCCTCGTGGACACCCAGGCGCCTCTGCAGCGACGGGGCAGACATTCAGATGCTGACTCACAAAGAGATTTCTCATTTCCCTTTGAGACTACTCAAACTCACCGATATAGTCTTCTTGTGTATCCCATAGGATCTATTCATCAGCTGATTTTTACGTTTTACACTTCTTAGAATATTCTATCAATATTCCTTTCTTGGGGTGAATGTGATATTGTGAAATATGAAATTTCACCATAAACTTAACTTCTTACTGTTTATGAAACAGAGCCAAGAGATCTTAGAATGTCAATGGGACCTGAGCTAAGACTTTTTATAAGGCTCTATTGCGTGCCCCTCACTGTGCCAGGGGCTGGGGGATTCAGCCTCTTAGAATTTGTGGGATCACAACGGGATGGCAGACCTCACCTTTGCTCAGCAGAGGCCACGGCCACAACTGGCCCGAAGCATTGTCCCTCCTCTATTCCTGCCCTCAACTCTCGGGGAGAGTATGTCCCACCAGTGGCACTGGAGGCGGTTGTAGGTTATTCACAGACTGGACGTTAAACAACATCCAATCTCACGGTGACGAAGTTATTTCCTTCTCAATTTTATTTCAGTCCTTCAAAGAAAGCATCTCGGGTTGGCTCTGGTTGGGACTGGACTGTCTTTTCCACCACCTCAATCCCTGCTGCGTTCCCTTTTTAACAAAGAACGGACCTGGACCCTTCTGCAGGCAGCAGTACGGAACTGCATGTTATTTTCATAGAATATATTTTTTATCACTGCCTTATCGTTACAGCAAGTGCTACTGGTATTTCATTTTATGGTCGCGTTACAAAATTTCCTCTGAACATAAACATTCTCTTTTTAGCATAGATCTATTTAAGTAAAAATGGTGAGTCCATTTAAAGAAAAGTATTAAGTAAATAACAGTAAAGGAGGTAACCAGAAATGGAAAATAGGTAACTGAAAATGGCAAAAATTGTATCCTGGTCCTCAAATTACTCTTCTTCGGGGAATGTTGTTGTGGAAGAACTTGGTCCGTCTCTGCACCCCTTGGTTTTCGGCCTTAGGGGCCTCGTTCCATTCAGATGGAAATCCATCTTCCTCCCTAATAGCTGTGATCCTCCATCACTTTAGAACACAGGGGTCCCCAGCCCTGTCAAAAGAAGAGCTCCGAATGGCTTCCTCCCAGGTCCCGCTCCCGGCTCTGACTACCTGGCCCAGGGGTGGTCATTTCCTCCCCATACGGGCCAGAAACCTGAACTTGTGCCTCTACTAGATTTGCAGTTTCCTTGAGAGCTGAGACAATGTTGCTCACTCAGTCCCTGTGTCCACGGAGTGTCTACAATAGCACCTGGCCGGTGACTGCATGCTGACCACCCCGGAAGCTGTACATTAAGCGTCTGTCCTGCAGAGCCTGCTTGTGAGGGAGGGGCCGAGCACTCTGGAAGTTTAGGCACAGCAACGTTCACTGCGGGCAGAGTTTGTCAGCCTCATGTGGTAAAGAGCTGTGAAATGTGGCCTTGAAAGAGGAAGGGGAAGTAGCAGATTTAGATCCCATAGATCATTATATATTTACTTCCAGAAGTACTATTACCTGGAGATCTGTCCATCTCACTGAAAATGCACTCATCTTTGAAAATACTGTCATGTGGCTCTTAAACTGACAGATCTATTAATGCTGAATATCCATTGCTACATAAACCTCGGGCCTCCGGCATGGAGCACGGGTTATACGGGACCTAACGGAATGAGTAGGAAGTGGGTTTGAAATCACTGCTGGGCTGAAGATTTATGTAATTCTTGGAAAAGTAGACCGAAATGAGATTGGTGAGTAGTCACCTGATGTAGACTTGAAAACATGACCAGGGTCCTGCTGGGCTGGCAACCATCCTAAGCTGCGACTCTCAGGGTTATTGCTGAGCATCTGAGTAGCCGATGTGGGTAAGGAGGGTGGCTACAAGTCGCCCATTTGGCCATAGTTGTATGAACGGGAGCCTGAATGGGTTCCAGAAGTTATTATTCCCAGAATAAATAAATGGGAAGTAACCATAACCAAAAGAGACCAAAAAACAAACAAAAACAAAAAAACAAACAACAACAAAAAACCAAACCCCAAAACCCCAACCAAAAAAGCCAAGAGCATTAATCTAAAATAGCAAAACAAAACCAAGTAAACCTCATTCCTCAATTCTAACATGATCAAATGATAAACACCAGGCAGGGCCCTGAAATGTTGGAATCTAGGTTCAATGTCAGCTCTTGCTCTTACGGGCAAAATTTTCTGATCAGTGACGTCTTGCTGACCAGCTGCCTTTCAGAAGATGAACAACTAGAATTAAATCCATATACATAGCTGATGTATAAACTATACACTCTGACATTTTATTAATCCCTGAAAGAAAGACATTAATGAAATTTCATTGTATCTATTATATGCTTTTCTCTTTTATGAAGGAAGGCGGGACTAAAATATGCAGGTGTAATTTAAATAGCTCTTGACCTGTGACATATGCTTACTCAATTACAAAGCGGCAAGCTGCTGGGAGAAGCAGAATCTTCTTGTCCTTCTACATTGTCTGCGCTGTGTTTTAATTTGTAAATCTTTTCCCAAGGATTGAGAAAACAAGATTGTATTTTTTTCTGAAACATCGATAAAAAGAGATGTCTTAATGTGAAGATGCTAGCTTATTATACTGTTTTGCAAAAAGAAAGTATTACACTTTTATTTGCATAAACCGATCACAGTACCTGAGCTTTTGGGGATATATCTATATATCTATATATAGATATAGGTTAAAATTGTCATCCCCATTCCTAAAATCTAGTCTGAAAACTGCAAACTTATTATGATTGCTGGATAATATAATATAGCTGTGATTTCAATACAAAGGGAAGGATATGATCCCTGTTAAAAAACAGAAGACCCAAGATGGAGTCACTTATGCTAAGCTCCAGGTCACCAAACTGAGACTTAATCACAGTTTCGGCTCTCCCAGCAATGAAACCTTAAACCAGTCCATCAGGAATCACCTGATCAGCACTAGTTAGGTAATCTGTCTGATTGACCCCTGACACCCCCTAAAGGAAAGTAACTTTGAAATAACCAACCTGTCCTTTTGCCAGTATAACGTCAGTGTTCCTATTCCTTTCTGCCTATAAAAAGACTTTCATTTTGAACAGATCCTTGGAGCTTCTTTTTATCTGCTAGATTGGATGTTGCCTGGTTCAAATCAAGTTTTGCTCAAAAAAACTCTTAAAAGTTTTAATATGCCTCAGTTTATCTTTTAAAATCCCTTAGCTGTTTCCAAAACACCAGACATTTGGCACCATACAGAGTTCACACATCTGAAATATGGATTTCCCTCTTTTCCCTGAATATTTCAAGTTGTCAGACATGAGACAGAAAGCCTGGTGCCCCTCTTCTGCAGCCTCAGGTGCCCTGCTTACTCGCATGATTTTTCAGGGCGAAGACTAACAGGGTCTGCTGAAAGTAGCAAGACCTTTCAGAAAAATGGATGTATCCGTCAGTCAAACCACAGAGCTGGGTGCTGTGATTTACTTCATTAGAAATTCAGGTTGGATTTTACCTCTCAAAGTCTTGGTAAATATAAGCTACGTGTCCCACCTATTTGCTATTGGAGAACAGAACACACATGTATCGTCTGAATGTCCCATGAGCTGGAAGTGACAAACCTGATTCTTACTCACTGGGTTTTATTCCACTTTTCCTTTTGCGTTTTAACTTGTAAGCAGCAGAAATAGAATCCTGTGTACAAAATGACCAAATTGTATGCCCTGCTTTTGCTAAAACTTTTTTTTTTTTTTTTTAAAGCTTTGGAAAGCCCTACTAAACTGTAACCAATACTATATACGGAGACTGAGATTCAGCTCTTAAGTTTCTTCCTTAATTCTTCTCCCAACCATTGAAGAGTATTCAGCTAAGACCAGCCCACGGTCAGCTGAAGCTAACTCCCTGGGAAACAGGGGAATTTGGGGCAATGGGAAAAGGAGGAGAGGAGGGTGCTGACCTCATACACGTCACGAGCAGCATAAACAAGTACAGGCTGGGCTTCCCTGGTGGCACAGTGGTTGAGAATCTGCCTGCCGATGCAGGGGACACGGGTTCGAGCCCTGGTCTGGGAAGATCCCACATGCCGCGGAGCAACTGGGCCCGTGAGCCACAACTACTGAGCCTGCGTGTCTGGAGCCTGTGCTCCGCAACAAGAGAGGTCGCGATAGTGAGAGGCCCGCGCACCGCGATGAAGAGTGGCCCCCGCTCGCCGCAACTAGAGAAAGCCCTCGCTCAGAAACGAAGACCCAACACAGCCAAAAATAATAAATAAATAAATAAATAAATAAAAAGAAAGATCTCCTTCAACAAGCTCCACTTAAAAAAAAAAAAAAAAGAAGTACAGGCTAGGAAAAGCATAGGAGTATTTTGAAAAACAAAATTTGTAATTTCCCAATAATGTCAAATTGAATGATTCAGTAAAATAAAAAGTGGTTTCCTTCCTTAGTTCTCACTTGTATTGTAATTCTTACCCCAGGAGGCCACTAAAACTATCTTACCGAAGAGAAAAAAATCCTTCAAGGATTAAGATTGCGGGACAGCATAAACGGGAAAGCATTAAGAAACAGACACTGGGGCGGGGGTGGAACGCACTGGAGTTCCCAACAACGAGACTGTTAGGAACACACAGAACGAGACAGGAGCACTGTGGCCAGACGTGCACTGGAGGGGGGGGTCCCCTCAGTTCGCTCACCACGTTGTATAATTCACATAAGGATTCACATCTTGGGGCCCTGACTTATGAAATGCTGTCCAGAAGACAGAGCCTAAATGCTGTGAGGCGGAACCCCAAACTAGACTGGATCAGCACACGAATCTGCACGCTACAACTGTAACCACGCTGGATGCCACAGGGTCCAGACCTGGATGCTGGAGTCCAGATGTGGCCTGCAGGCGTGGGCATATCCAAGTGTGTTTCTCCCTCAGCACCTTTTTCTCTCCTGTTCCTCTAAACCCAACTCCCTTCTTGTCAGCTTGGAGTAACAGCCCACTAGGTTGGGGAACATGGGCAGAGGGATCTCGTGACATTTTCATGGTCAAGGCAGATCTGTGTGGGCTCATGACAGTAAGAGTAGTATTTTAAAGGTAGACGAGATGAACTGTGGGTGGAATTTGATCAATGGTGGATGTTAGCTTCAAGGGAGAATTTTAGGGGTAGGACTCTAGGCTGGCGTTTTATTACTATGGCAGTTTGGATAAGGACATCCATGGCACATTGACCAATGTGTCATATGGCATCTAGTGGAAAGGCGTATCTCTACATGAGATGACAGGATCACGCGCCAAAGGGACATTGAGGGGCTGAAACGATTGCCTGGATTCAACCAGAGAAGTTTAGCAGAAACAAGTACTTAATCTCTAAAGCTGGAAATACCGCCCTCCCCCCATCACCTTCAATGTCAAGTTGGACAGGACACACCTGATGACAGCACACACCCTCCCCCCTCCCTCCCCCACCCCAGCCCCAACAGGACGAGGGTATTTTAATTATAAGCGGTCTAGGAGTTAGGAGTGAGATGGGGCCGAGTCAGGGAAAGGATGGAGGGTAGATTCTAGTCTAGGAGGTGTTTCTGAGACTGTCCCTGCTGTGGTCAGAGGAAGCCCAGAGAGGTGCTGAGCTCAGGGCAGATCGCTCTGAACCAGGCAGCAATAATAAGCTAGGGTGTGTACAGCGGAGGCCACCACTCTTGAAACCACATTCTATGACAGATGAAGGAACTGCAGATGTTACTACCCGACTTTCAGATAATACATTGTAACTGATCAGATAATACACGGTACCCGAAGACTTAGCCCGTGTGAATTGTCAGGTACTCCCCACGGCTCTAGTCTAAACTGTTCAAAGTACAGGAGGTAAGGGAGGCCAGAGCTGATCTGAGCAAGGCGCTGAGCCCGCATCTGTCCCTAATTTACCTAAATCAAATGACTTCAGTGACTCAGGCCGGGTTTAGCGGTCTGCTGAGTTTTCCTTTTCCTTTGAACAAAGGACAAGGGCCTCTTTCTGCAGTCGTTGCTCAGGGGCCTTCATTTCAGCTCGGATGGTGAGAGCTGCATGTGCTTTGCCTAGCTGGGCACCTCCTCCTGTCCTGTTATTATCTCTTCTCTCCCAGCTGCCTGTACATGTGACGGCGCTTCTGTCTCCCCTTCAGAAGGTGCAAATTACACTGGTGGCAGCACCTTGAAGAAAACGCATTTTCCCAGCACTGGTAGTCATTTTCTCTCGGAATCACGCTGCGGGCTTTGTTTCAGAGATGATTGGGGCTTAAAATATTTTATGGGGCAAATGCATCAATCTCTCTTCTGAAATATGTTATTGTGAATCCTAGGTATCTTGGGAAAATGAATCTGCCTGGAAAAGCTGTTTTTCTAGGTAACTGAGGATTTAACTCTTTTGACATGAGCACACTGCAGTGTTTCTAACGGAATACGTGTCTAGAAGGCTTTCTTAACCCCAGGAGACTGACAGCAGGGCCACAACTTTCATAGCCCCTAGGCACTTTTGCCTTCCAGGGCCTTTTTGCTCCATAACAAAAAATAAATAAATCAAACCAGTATTGTAGGACCATGTTGATATAAAGATGAATATATTAATATAATATATTTAACCATTTTCTTCCTCCTAAAAGTTCATTTTTTCCTTCGGATTTTTTAAAAGAAATTCAAATATTTTCATGAGTCCCTAAAAAGTACGGTGGCCCCAGGAACTGTGAATACTGGGCCGAATGGGCACATCAGCCTCTGCAGAACACATCTGGTGGCTTTTCTTGGTGGCTTGGGGATGGACTGGGAACGCTGTTTTACCGTGTCGTGGAGACAGCTGGAAAGTAGCCCTGGATTGTGCAGTTTTGAATAAAGGTCTGAAGTTACCTTTCTTTTTGGTCATTGGCCTCCGTCTTATAAAGGTGGAGTAAGAACCTTTATACTGCACTCTGTAGCATGGCTGCCTTCCTGCAGGAGTAACTAGAAATCACAAACCATCTGATGCTTGCTCCCTTCGGAAAATCATCTTTATCTCCACAAGCATTTTAAAAATCGTGAGCCATTTTAAAAATAAAAGACTCATCTTCTTCAAAAGATGACATTTCTTTAGCCATGATGCTATCTATTGTTTGTACAACTTTTTCTCAATGTTTGGTCTTGGGCAAGATTCCATGGAAAAATTATGCATTTAATTTTACAGCAAGATTGAGGTGAAAGTCTTATACAGATCAACTTCCTCATGGAATCTTCATTCATTCACTCATACAGGATTTATTGAATAACGACTATAGGCTAGGTGCTAGGGATTCAGTACTGAAAAAGAGTTCCTGCCTTTAAGGACTATAATTGCATATAATATTGTGTATTCTGACAATATGCTGGACAGTAATATTATTTGTTGTGTGAATTAATGACTGAATGAGTAAGTGAAGATAAAAGGGATACTTTTTAGGGTGAGCTCAGAAACCAGGTCAGCAATTGGCAAAATATCATTCTTTCCTTAAGGAAAGCCTAGGGCTCCGAAATATTTCACTAAGAAAATTAAAGCAGGGGAAGGGATGGAATGAGAGGGGGAGATATTATTTCAGACAGGACAGTCAGGGGAGGCCCCTGCTGAGATTATATCTGAGTTGTGAATCAATTTAAGGGACGCTATGGACTTATCTTGGGGAAAAGCATTCCGGGCAGAAGGAATAGTAACTACAAAGGCCCTGAGGAAACACAGGCACGTGTGTCCTGGCTTCCCCTTAAAGGCTGAAACGAAGGGCTGGAGTGAGGGTGGATCCTGCTTGCCCAGGTGCGGAGGGGCTGTCAAGCTGCCCGTGAGAGCTTTGCATCAATGTGGCACGTGACCTCTGCGGAGTCCTGGTGAGCACACACGTGTCTGTTGGATGGGTCGAGGCAGCACTGTGGCCCCGCGGCCTGCCCACAGCCGGACGCCGGAAGGACGAGTGGGCCGACAGAGGCCTGGGGCTTGGCGCGGGCACCTTAGGATTGGAGGGAAGCGGTGTGACCTTTAGTAACCTGCAACATGACAGCCCCAAACCTCAGCACCTCTGCAGACAAAAGTGTCGGGGTCACATCAGATCCAGAGCCACCAGAGCAAAGACCTGTAAGGATGCTGTTGTGGGTTGTGTCCCCTAAAAACTTACGTTGAAATTCCAACCCCTGCACCTGTGAGTGTGACCTTATTTGGACAGGGTCTTTGCAGATGCTGTCAAGTTCAGATGAGGCTATACTGGATTAGGGTGGGCCCTACTCCCATGACTGGTGTCCTTATAAGAAGGTAAGAAGACACACACACACACACACACACACGGAGAAGGCCATGTGGAGACAAAGGCAGATACTGAAGTTGTGTTACCACAAGCCAAGGAACACCAAGGACGGGCAGCAACCACCGGAACCCTGGTGGTTGAGAACAGATTCACCCCCTGAATTCCCAAGGATCCAGCCCTGCCGGCACCTTGATTCCAGACTCCTGGACTCCAGAACCGTGACAGAACACATTTCTGTTGTTTTAGGCCACCTCATTGGCGGTACTTTGTTACAGCAACCCTAGAAAACTAAGACCAACCCTGAAGACCATGTATAACCCCAGGTCCCTTGCATCCTGCAAAGGAGATAGGAAGTGGAGAGACAAAGCATTTGCCCCAAAGACCGAGTTAACCTAAAAGCAACACTTTAAAAATGAGAGTTAACTTTAAAGAACACAGAAATGAGTGCCCAGAACAAGGTGAGGCCATTACAGAAAAGGTAAACAACGACAGTGCATCTTTCTGCTCACCCGAATTGTGTTAATAAAATTTTCAGCCTTTTAAAAACTAATAAAAATATTTTTGCCCACGAATATTGGAACAGAGACAGGGATGATTCTGGTCTTCCTTGGGGTCCTTCCTACACATCCATGTCCGTAGCACGCAGCCCCATATGCTTTAATTGACTCAAAATCTTTAAAGTGCTATTTCTTCCGAGTTGAGAAATCTTACAAAGAAGTTGATCCATTCATTTTACGGGTTTGTCGCTATTCCTCCTGGTCTGTTGGGATCTCTGTTTCCATCTCAAGGTTGGTGTGCTTTCGGCCATGGGTGGGACTGTTCTCTGAACTCTGGGTTTGGAGAAGCAGTTTCTTTCATTGCTTCAGGCCTGTTCTCTTCACCACCCAGATGCTTGGTAGCCTCTGAGTTCCTTCTCCTCCTTCTCCCCGGCCTCCTCCTGCATCCAACTTTTCTCTATACCTTATGGAGAGTCTGCAGGCCCAGAATGCTTCATTTGAGCTGAAGAAAGTGACCTCAGTCCAGATGAGGCCTGAAATCCATGTGTTTATTTCAGAGCAGTTAGCCAGGAGTTGTTGCTTGTTATTCTGTTTTCACTGCATTATTGTTTAGCTTATCCTGACGCTTCAAATTAAATGCACTGGTTCCCCCATAGTCCTGCCAGCCCAAGGCTGCCGAACTGCAGGACTTGCCAGTGCTTTAAAGGAGTCCTAAGAATCTCCTAGAAGCTACTGAAACACAGGTCACCATTTCTAAAGATTCCCTTCGCTAAGAAATGTTATTGCATCTTTCACATCTGGAGAGAAGTCCTCAATGAAGGATCAAACCACAAGTCATTTAAAGTAATGGCAAATTGGGACTTCCCTGGTGGTCTAGTGATTAAGACTCCACGCTCCCAATGCAGGGGGCCCAGGTTTGATCCCTGGTCAAGGAACTAGATCCCACATGCTGCAACTGAGATCCCGCATGCTGCAACTAAAAAAAGATCCTGCATTCCACAACTAAGACCCAGTGCAGCTAAATAAATAAATAAATAGATATTAAATAAATAAATAAATAAAGACAACTTAGATGGTGGACTTCAAGAACATTCCTCTCTTTATCTTGCTCTCTGTTAAAATTCATAACAGCAAAAAAGGACTAAAGACAACAAAAAATATCCCTGAGGGTTGAACACACCAAAACTGTCCTAGTGAATGAGTTTTCTGAAGGGCCTTACAAAAGAAAAGACAAACTTTCCTCAAAGGAAACTTTCAGAGGATGACTTAAATATGCCATCTCTCTAGCAAGTTACCTGCGTGCACCTTTAGACCACAGGACCTACAGGAGGATGGCACCCATACGAGAATGGATGTTGAGATGTTGTATGCAAGTCACTTGATATTACAGCAGAATTTCCAGATCTTCCTATCGAAAGACAAAACCCTTTCTTCAAATTTGGTAGAATGTGCATCTAAATTGAGACTTCTCCTTATTCATATTTAAGAAGGAAGGCTTTGCCTCTGTTGCAACTGTAGCAAGGATTCAGAGCTGAGAAGCCTCCACATTTCCTCCTCTTTCCTCATCAGAAGGCTAACACAGGGAAACCACAATAATAATAACAGCTGACATCTTGAGCATGTATTTTATGCAAGGCCCTGTGCTGAGCAATTTCCATGCATTAGGTTAATTCTTGTAGCTTCTCTGTGAAATAGAGCTATTGCTATTTTCCTTCTCATTTTACAGAGGAAACAGGCCCGGAGAAGTTAAATATCTTAACCCTTCTGTTACTCTGATCTTAACTGCTTTTCTCTAATGCACTCCTGATCTCGTGCTTGAAAGGACCGTATCTGAATGCTGACTAATAGACTTATAGTATAAAGGAGGCCAGTTCTAGTTCCAGAAAGTTAAACGAAAGTAGAGTCCCTAACTGTGGTTTCTACAGGCGTTGCCGCTCTCCGGCCTGGACAAGCCAGTAACTGGATGAGACCGCCAGACTCCTGGCTTCACAGGTCATGAGCGAATGAGACGTGTTTTTCCTAGTTATACGTCTTCCTTCTTGTCTGAATTTTTGTTTTGAATTTTCTGTATACAAACATTTGCGTGCTGACTATAAAGTAATCGTTTTGATTCCATATGCAGACACTTAATCATACTTCCTCCTTGGGCATACGAACGTTTAGCTGAAACCAGGAATATTTACTAATACTTCTTGCTAGAGGGCCCTGTGTTGGCACCGTGAGACAGAGAGAAACAGGCACACCGCAATCCCCTGCAGAGATCTCACTGTCAAGAATAAACACTAGCCAAGGCCGAACGAGATAAAGGCCGCGATGCACATTCAGATGCACGATCTACAGATCTAGACGGGGGTAAAAGGGTTGAGGGACGCCCACAGGAAACATTCAGATGCACGATCCACGGATCTAGACTTGGTTTACCCAAAAGGGTTGAGGGACGCCCACAGGAAGGGGCAGCTGAAAAGATCACTGAAGCAGAGCAGTCTGAAAAGAAAAGGAGGATGGGAGAGAGGGGGCCGGGCATATCCCCAACAAGGAAACCAACGGGGCATGCTTGGGAATGGGCGGTGCCACAGAGGGGTGCTGGATAAAGCCGGAAAGCTCTCCTGGGGTGGGTGGTGGGTAGACCTTCAAGTTTCAGATCAGTTTCTACTTGATTGGGTAAGCATCAAGCATCTCTATAGGATTTTTTTTTTTTTTTAATTGTGGTAAAACACACATAAAATTTACAAGCACGGGAAAAAATGTAATCAGCGTTGTGTGTAAGTCTGGTCTAGTTGGCATTGGTGGACGGGACAGACTGGAGAAGACACAGGAAGTGGGGAGTGGAGGAGGAGACCGTCACAGCCGTCCTAGGCGAGGGGTGGGGAGGGTCTGACGGGAAGGACAGTGGAGCAGACACACAAGAAGCTTCGTTTATAAACGAACACACTTCTATAACCCTGCTTTTCATCTGCTATGGTTTGGCAAATACGAGGAAATGCTGATAAATGTCAGGAAAATACAAAGACAGGAGAGTTAGTATACTACAGGATACTGCTTGTTAAATAGGCAAAAACACCATTGTTTTCTCCAGGGGGCTCTATTGTTTGACGGTTCACCTCTTGGGTCTTGGTTAAACTGGAATTCAGTCAAAAGGCATCCAACACTCAGGAGCCAGAACTTTCCATCTGTATTATTCATTCTGATGACAAACCCCCGGTGACTGTTACCATCTGTGAGTTCATGAGCTGCAGAAAGCCTGGTCACGCCAGATGCACATGACATGTTTTTACATGATATAATTCTCTTAACTTCCAGTCCTTTATCGCTGATTTTATAAGAGTGAGTGAATGGAAAGGTCACGTACCAAGTGAAGTGGAAAAAAGTGCAAATTGAAGAAAATGGATGCTGTGGGTTTTTTTCTTTTAAATTGGAGTATAGTTGATTTACAATGTTGTGTTAGTTTCAGGTGTACAGCAAAGTGAATCAGTTATACATATATCCACTCTTTTTTTTTAGATTCTTTTCCCATGTAGGCCATTACAGAGTATTGAGTAGAGTTCCCTGTGCTATACAGCAGGTTCTTATTAGTTATCTATTTTACATATAGTTGCATGTATATGTCAGTCCCAATCTCCCAATTTATCTCTCCCCCCTTTATCCCCTGGTAACCATAAGTTTGTTTTCTACATCCGTGACTCTACTTCTGTTTTGTAAATAAGTTCATTTGTACCCTTTTTTTCAGATTCCACATATAAGCGATATCATATGATATTTGTCTTTCTGTGTCTGACTTACTTCACTCAGTATGATAATCTCTAGGTCCATCCATGTTGCTGCAAATGGCATTCTTTTGTTCTTTTTTATGGCTGAGTAATATTCCATTGTATATATGGGCCACAACTTCTTTATCCATTCCTCTGTCGATGGGCATTTAGGTTGCTTCCATGTCCTGGCTATTGTAAATAGAGCTGCAATGAACATTTTGGTACATGACTCTTTTTGAATTATGGTTTTCTCTGGGTTTATGCCCAGTAGCGGGATTGCTGGGTCATATGGTAGTTCTATTTTTAGTTTTTTAAGGAACCTCCATACTGTTTTCCATAGTGGCTGTACCAACTGATATTCCCACCAACAGTGTAGGAGGGCTCCCTTTTCTCCACACCCTCTCCAGCATTTACTGTTTGTAGATTTTTTGATGATGGCCATTCTGACTGGTGTGAGGTGATACCTCATTACAGTTTTGATTTGCATTTCTCTAATAATTAGTGATGTTGAGCATCTTCTCATGTGCTTTTTGTCATTCTGTATGTCTTCTTTGGAGAAATGTCTATTTAGATCTTCCACCTATGTTTTGATTGGGTTATTTATTTTTTTGATATTAAGCTGCATGAGCTATTTATGTATTTTGGAGATTAATCCCTTGTCAATTGCTTCATTTGCAAATATTTTCTCCCATTCTGAGGGTTGTCTTTTCGTTTTGTTTACGGTTTCCTTTGCTGTGCAAAAGCTTTTAAGTTTAATTAGATCCCATTTATTTATTTTTGTTTTTATTTCCATTATCCTAGGAGGTGTATCAAAAAAGATCTTGCTGGGATTTATGTCAAAGAGTGTTCTGCCTATGTTTTCCTCTAAGAGTTTTATAGAGTCTGGCCTTACATTTAGATCTTTAATCCATTTTAAGTTTATTTTTGTGTATGGTGTTACGGAGTGCTCCGATCTCATTCTTTTACATGTAGCTGTCCAGTTTTCCCAGCACTGCTTATTGAAGACACTGTCTTTTCTCCATTGCATATTCTTGCCTCCTGTGTCAAAGATCAGGTGACCATAGGTGTGTGGGTTTATCTCTGGGCTTTCTATCCTGTTCCATTGATCTATATTTCTGTTTTTGTGCCAGTAGGATGCTGTGTTTTAAACAGGAAAATTTTTAAAAAGTGAAAGTTGTGAATACTATTAAAACACGAATGTCATTATATTCTGAGTGTGCATGTAACCACATAGGGACATCATTATCCTTTCAAAATGAAATCATAATGGTAGGTATTAATATTTTCAGTAAGATGAGGAAACCAAAGCTTATGTCCATTAAGTAACTTGTCACACAGCTTGTCAGTGGCAGAGCCAGCGTTTGATACTTAGTCCTGGTTTTCAGAGACCTAAGTTTCCATGGAATGAAAATGTTCACCCGGATGATGGGGATTAAGTAAGCACGTGGCGTGGCTCTCCTTAGTGATACAGGCAGTCCTTTGCTGGATTCTATTCCCCTCTAGTTGTACAGTATACTACTTTGTTTCCAAATTATGTAAAGTTTTTCTGGAGGAAAAGTGAAAGAACTCCAGATACAGCAATGTTGATTCACAGCACAAGGTAATGCCAAGGGGATTCATGATGTTTGCACAGAGTATTTACTGTCAGCGCTCACAAATGCGGACTCTGTTCTGCCTTATTTCATAGTCTGCCTCCCAGGTTAGAATCTCTGAGTAACTGGAAGCAGACTGATAAACGGAGTCTGACACCAGGCTTGCTTCCCAGTAAAGGAAGAGCTCTGGCCCGGGATTATGTGAAATCACAGACATTAAGAGTATATAAAGTGAACTTGGCAAACTCCTAACACTTAGAATGGAAGAGAGAAAAAGCTGCCAACTGAAATGATCTTGTAATTAACTCTTTTAATGCTATTAATACTGAAAGAACGTTGGGAGGATCTGGGCAACAAGTGTCCGTAAGGAGCAGCTGGGGGCTGATGTGTGGAGAAAGCGGGTTTGCGTTGCTGGTACTCTCTGTGTCTCGAGCTTCATTACTCACCCTCAGGACAATAGTAACAACACCTGCAAAACTTCCACCTTCCAGCGATGCATAGATGCTGACTGTTTTACATCCATCTCATTTAAGGCCAAGCTTTCCTTTGTTTAACCTATTTTGAGGTTTGGGGGGGGGGGGTTTGTTTTGTCAGTAATACTGCCCCTTCCTCCGCATCAATGTGGGTCTGAACTCCCCGTGTTAGCCTGGGGCCAGGGGCACCCAAGTGAGCCCAGGGTGGGAGTTTGCTACCACGTGTCCAAAGGCACATCCAAGTGGGGAATGTGAATTTCTCACCAGCCAAGCAGGTTGGTGCTTCTGGGACGCGAGGGAGAATTGGAATGAAAAGGACAGAGGGAAAAAGCTGGACTTTGTTCAGAACCTGCGTGTTTCTGACTTTGGAGGAGCGGTGGAAGGAGCTGCTTAGGGAAGGGAGGTGACTCAGGAAAGAGAGGGGAGCACTGCCTCCCCAGAGCTCCCCTCCCCGGCACAGCATCCAACAGAGGCGGCCAGCCTGGGCTGGGATGAGGAAGGCTGCCGTCAGGCTCCCAAAGACCTGAGTGGGTCTCAGTTTCACAATGAGCACATCCTGGATTGGACCAGCAGCACAAAGGCTGCCCCAAATAATTTCCTGGGCCAGTCCAGGAATGCATCTAAATCCCAACAGGGCTGGACAATTCGGGCCACGTCAACGATTTTTCTACAGAAACAGTTCAAAGAACGAAGATTGCCTTGGTTATCAAGAGGAACCAGAAGAATGCAACAGACAAGAAATACTTGGAACTGGGATTTGCTTCAAAATATTGAATGCTAGTATTTGTTTGACAGGCTTAAAACCAGGCCTTTTCAGTTTATCAAAAACTACAATGGACTCCTTGATTACTTCTCACCACCTGCTAAGGCTCACCACGGAAAGCCTTGGTTTCCAGGCTTTAGCTGAGTTTTCAAGTTGTACAAGCTGCTGTGTGCTGTACAACTTTGTTATTCAGAGATCTGCATTTGTTTTTTTCTCAAAGTAACATGAATTTAAGGCTAATTAAGGTTAATTTTCTGGCTAAACTTTAGTCCTAATACAGCAAGCTTTTGATAGTAGCTCTGCTCATTCTGACCGTACTCAAACCCAAAGCCTTGGGAGTAAAAATACCAGAAGCTGGAGGCAGATACACAAATATGAAAGGAATAGAAAATTGAAATTTTTTGGTGTGCTTTTTACTTTGTGAATCAAACTTTCTGAGATATTAATTTGTATGCAATAAACACACCTATTTTAAGTGTAGAGTTTTGATGAATTTTGCCAAATGTATTCACCTATGTAACAGCCAGCGCGATAAAAACATGGAACACTTAAACTGAAGGTCTGTGCGGATCCCCTTTTTTGCTTCCTGATATCTGTGTGTGCATGTGCAGGGGCGTGTGGGAACACTCATGCCCGAAAATGAACCTTCACCCTAGTGGAAGACTCCTGAGAATAATTCTATTTGAGATTTTTTAATAGCAGTGCCATTTGTGCAAGAAAATTTGTAGAACTATATGGCATTGTGCTTAAAATCTTATCAGACAATGTTGATGAGGAGCAGAGTTTTTGCCGCAAGTTTTTGTTTTTTCCCTCAGGTCTTTTCAGAGACAAAAGGGAGGGTTTTATAGACGGTGGAGCAGTATGCCAGCCTTAATTTCCAGTTTCCGGGTACATAAATCACTCCAGAAGCCATAGTTTTGCACAATGAAACATGCATCCATGACTGCAGAAAAGCGTTATTTGTAGTGTCTTTAATGAAATCCTCACTGGCTCTGCCTCTTCCGTTTCGTTTCCTCCCACCCCCTCCTCCCAACCACAGCATTCTGAGGGGGCACCGCACTTGGGGTTCTCAGAGGCACCACGCGTTACCTAAAGGACTTGGAAATGGCCCCAAGCAATCGCTGGGTGCCTGCCCTGCTGACCGTGGGGTCTGAGAACAGGCAGCCAGGGCTCTCCCTAGGGACCTTTATCAGCATTTGCATTCACAATTAGTGGTACTGTCTTGGGACCACAGTTCAGCCAAGTTGAGTTATAATCCCTCAGAATCGCTTCATCTACCCTCGGAATCTGGCCAGTCCTGCTCGGAAGGTAACTGATATCGTGGACTGACATGCAGGGCAGCGGGCTGTGGAGACAGGTCAAGAAGGGAACCTGTTCTAAGGGAGATGCTGGCGAGGAGACGGAAACCGTACCTGGTCACCTGGGATTCAGGAGGAAGCCTAGGATCAAGGGACCCCTCATGCATGTTGCCCTCCAAAGCCTAGAAGAGCACCGGGCGTGTGCTGGGAGCTCAGTACATATTGATGGACTAAACGAACAGATGAAGCCACAAGTACTGGGATCCGTATTTCCAGTTTTTTTTTTCCAGTTCGTGGATCTAGTATAAAAGGTCTGGAGATATGTCAATCAGAGCTCAGAGGTGAGAGAACTTTTCTGTATTATTTGGCAAGTCAGTTGCAGAATAAAGATCTGAATTTAGAGCATTTGCTACTCACAGGGAGATTTTAAAGGACATCTTGTCTACTAAGGCCAATTTAACAGAACCGTGGAACGTATTACTGCGATGAGAGCCCTTACAGGGATAGACTCGGTCTGCTGCCTGGTATCCCTCTAATAATTTATGATGTCACTAGCAAATGTTGGTTCTGAAAATAAGACAACCTCTGAAAAGAGTTTAGCTGAAGCACACGTTGTGGTCACAAACGTCCACTCCCAGAAGCAGCGCGTTGATCCCAGTGGATATGACGGGTTGCAACGGACCACAACTCGACCAGCTGGTTGAATGGATTTTACACACAGTCTACTGCATACAGCCTCCCCCAAACCATTACATCAGTATCAAGAGGAGTTCACAGGACTCAATTCTCATTTATCCTTTTTTTTTTTGGTGCAAATTTCATATTGTTATGCAAGAACGGACAGTAACGTCATTTTGGAATTAGAGCATTGGGTTGGACTCCCTGCCCTTAGACAAAGGTTCCTTAATCTCTCTGAGCCTCAGTTTCAACACACCCATTAAGGGTTTGAGCCTCTCTTCTCCACACTCCTTGAATCGAATCCCTCAGCAGGTACTATCAGCTGGACATCCAAAATACAGCAGGAATCTGCCCATTTTGGTCCCTCTCCATGAATTACCGTCCAGTTCATGCCACCATCTCTCTCACCTGGAGTCTTGCAGTCGCCTCCCACCTGGTTTCCTTCCCTCCACGCATGCTTAGTCCATTACCCAGAGGCCAAATGATATTTTAAACTCATACTAAAATCCACGCTTCTTGCCAAGGCCCACGAGGCCCTCTATAAACTGGCTGCTGCCGCCTCTCTGACCCCAGCTTCTACTTTTCTCCTCCTGGTCACCAAGTCAGCCACACCTGATTTCCTTCTGTTGGGAGACCACCAGCCTGTCTGGCCTCAGGGCCTTTGCTCCTGCTGTTCCTAATAGCTGGACACCCTTTCCTTACATGTGGCTCCTTCAAGTCCTCCTTAGAGAATCCTTTCTAGAGATCTCACCTCCTCCTTGATGACTCTGTATCATATTACAGGTTTTATATTCTTCATAGTATTTATCAGAGAGTTAAAGCATTTCTGCATTTATTTATTCTTGTTTGCTGTTTCTTCCCTCACCAGAAAGTCAGCTCCATGAAAGCAGGGACTCTGCATCCTTCTTCACTGATGCACCCCCAGCACTCAGCACAATGCCTGGCACTTATTTAGAAGACACCAGTAAAAGAGGGATGAATGCATGAGGATGAAAAAGAGTATCTATTTCCAGGGGTTGATGGGAGGCTTAAATGTCAAAAATGTGCAGGGTTATACGGTTGTTGGACTTTATCAATCGTCTTTTGAGCCTCTAATTAGAAAGTATTACACTGACATTCACAAATTTAGGTCAGAATCAGATGAAAAATCTCTCATCATATTAGTTTATCTGCCCAATATCTGTGTGATTGGAGCTGTCCATGCTTATTGAAATGAAACCAACGAGTAAGGATTCATGATTTGTTTCTGTTTTATGGGGCACGGCTAGGGCATGAAAGACACAGAGTCCGTATCTTTGCCTTGAGGGTGCTTACGAACGAATGAATGATGTGTGCCTGGCTGGTCTGTCCTCCTCATCTCCTGTAGTGTTATTATCTGCGCTCTTCTGCCCCACTCTGTAGTCATCTCCTGTGCTGGGGCCTCGCCTCTCTCGTAGGGAGATAAACCCGTAAGCACAAAGCACGCTCTCCGTACTCATTTTGAATCACAAGGCACCCAGGAGAGATGCGGAAGTAAACTGAATGATGGACCATTGCCCAATATCTTTTTTTTATGTGTCCTGCAAATATATCCACTAATAAGGAGGGAAAATACACTATTTGAGGGAAAAATGTCGCTTTACTGATAATGCGCTCCCATCAAATGTAAAGATAAGGCTGCTGTACTGGAGGGCTTTTTCTCCGCTGTTTTCTAAAGCAGGGCTGGGTTGCCGGGAACACTTCGCAGGCCTGTGCTGGGGCCCACTTGGGACCAGCGGCTTGAATCCGTGAGGTGGGTGGAGGTGGCTGAGAGCAGAGCTTTCCCTTTGTCTGAGTCGACCGCCAGAAGAGAGACACTCTTAGACTTCAATGCTTAGAAGGGAAAGAAAAAGAACTACAAGCTGAAAAAAAATATTGTCAGATATAACCAGCCAAGGAGTTTTTGTAAGAAAACACGAGAGGGATTTTCTGAAGTTTACCCAGACACAGATGCACTGGGCAACACAGGAAGAAAACAGTTGGGGGTGGGGTTTGAATGGACGAAAACTCCAGAAGGTTTGTAGCAAGTAGCTCAGCGCTGGAAAGCTTTCACGCAGGTCAGCATGCCTGGCTTCCACCAGAGGGGTCCAGGCTGGATGACGCAGCATTCGCTGCCCACCGTTAGTGAACAGAGTGACGGGCTTGCTTCAAGTTCTCTTCCCGACTTTGTGCTCCTGCCTTTCCTCATGCTGTGTCTGAGCCTCTCTCATTCCCCCTCTGAGTCACCACATGTAGCGCGCTCCGCCTCCTGATCTGTGTTTCACAATGTTTTTAGGATACTAGGATTCTTTAAGCCTGCAATCGTGACGGAGCACTAGATAATGTCAATTCCACCTGGAAAGGCCCTAATTTATTTCCTCCGTGTGACTCTGACAGTCAAACAAAGAAACAACTGGTCCGTGGAGTTAAAAAGTATGACACTTCTACATTTTTCAAATAGCTATTGAATAGGTGGCATAATAGGTTGCACCAAGGGTGGGAAAACATAATGTGTTTAAGTCTTGTTTAATTCTAGTCTTGAGTGCTTCTACCCACATTCTAAATAATTTGGGTTCGTCCATTTGTAGCTTGCTGTCGTCCTTTATGTATTTTTTCCTGAAAGCCTTACAGAGACAGTTTTCTCCTATTGTCTTGGAAGGTTGGTTTTTCTCTCTTTGCCATCTTTGGGAGAGAGAACTGGGAAAACACTACTGGGTTCTCTCCTTTTCTGTGAACCTGGAGCCTGTAAATGAAAGGTGGCCATCTGGTATTATTGCATTTTTATAAGCAGAAAATTGTTCCCTGGGAATCAGACTTTCTTCGTAAAAATGTATTTTTAATCACAGACGTTATATGCTATATGAGTAATCATAATTTTCTTTTGTTTTTATCATAATTTCTTACATTTCACATTAAAAAAGAAATGAAATCGCATTTCCAGGTATTCTGAAAATATTAAAATTCTAAAGAAGCAGGGAAAAGAGAAAGAGGGAATGCCTTAGAAAAGCATATCCAAGCCGCATTTTTCAGTTGTTTCAATTTTTCGAGGTAAAATGCGCTCACTCGATCCTCAGGGTTCAGGCTGGACTCAGGGCATCTGGGGAAGGCTTGGCACACAAGCATCACTTAAAAAGGTGAAGGGATCCACCGTGCAGAGCTCAAGGGTTGCGTTCAGAGGGTTTTCAAGGACCCGAAGGTGTCAAACTCCAATTAACTGAAAGGGCAGGTGACAGAGAAAGCAGAGCCACTGCAGAGGGATGGGCGGGACTTGCTCAGCGCGCAAGAGGAGCAGAAACCCCAAAGCCCCTTCGAGGAGGGGAAGCTAGGTGTGCACAGCAGTATCTCAATCAAACATCAGACCAGGCAGAAAAAGACTGTCTGAATGGAATGAAACCACTGAGGTTTGGAACAGACAGGTGATGTCAGAGTCAAACAACAAATTCCAGTTGGTTCAGCTCTTGCAGCTCCCTCTCCGTCGTCCAGCTTCTCTTGAAGTACCTCTAGCAACAGCGAGCTTGGTCCCCACCCAGGTTACAGGGTGCCTGCTCTGGGCTCCGGCCATTCTCCTTCCCTGGATGGAAATCTGTCCCCCAGGACCCAGCGGTTCTAACTGCGCCCTCAACGTACACACGAAGCTCTCCTTCTCCACGTGAGCACCCGACAGCAAGTTAAAGGATGTCACCTCCCCAAGCCCCCTCTCCTTCAGCTAAGCGCCCTCAATTCCCTCTGCTGTTCTCTGGGTGTCACCCTCCGCTGGCCATTTTCTGGTTTGTCAATGTCCCCTTCACGACGCGGCTCCTCAAACCAGATGACATTCCAAGAATGCCCAGGGATAGCCCAGCCACCTGGGTACCGTGCGTTTGCCACGGCAGCTCTAAAATCGTCTTCTTCTCCCCGCTAAGTCCCTCTGGGCACAGTGCTGTCCCCCAGCTCCTTCTTCTTGGACTCGCGTAATTGATTTTTTTGAACCTAAATGCACGAGCTTGTATTTAACCTTCGTTTTATTGGTTTGGGCTCAGAGTTATAGCCACTTAAATAATGAGAATAACTTACACTTAATTATAATTTTCCAGTGATCCAAGTGCTTTAGCATATGCTACTAGAATGAACTTTGATCCTCTTATTTACCATATCAGCTCTCCCTCCTAAATTTCCATCATCTGGAAATCTGATTAGCAGGAATGGCAACAATTATCACTGATAGATAAACAGGTTGAACAGCAAGGAACAAAAGGCCCAGCCCTGTGAAATACGCCCCCCTTCTTCCCACCACATTCTAAGGAGACAGACAATGGGCAGCGCCAGGACTCCATCTGCAAGATAACCGCAAAGAATGAAAAGTGCAATGAAGAGAAATCAAGCAATGTAGGAAAAGAGAAGTGGCTGGTCGGAGGGGCTTTATAGAGCTGGTGGTCAGAGGACCCAAGCAGAGACCTGAGGGAGTGTGGAGCACGCAGTGCACCCAGGAGACCAGGAAACACGCCAATGAATGAATCGATCGACTTCCTGCTTTGTCGCAAAGAGAATTTCAGGCAATCAATTTTCAACTTGGTTTTGTTCTCCTAGCTCTCAACTAATTCATAATTTGCTTCTGAGTCAACAAACACTGAATAAGCACCTAATACAACGCTTGGCCCATAATGCACGTTTTAATGAATATTGGTTGAATACGTGAAAAAATACACCATGAAAGATTGTGTCCAATGCTTGCTAAAATTAAGAAACACTATGTCAAGACCATATGACAAGGCTTTATGTTTGCCCTGAGATACCACTCACCCAGGCAGTCCCAGGGGTGTAATTAGATTGCTATCAATTGGCTGTAGCCCAGTTAAGACAGCCCTCAGGCTATTTGCATTTTTTGATATAGAAGCAACGATTCCACAATGATAGAACACACCACTGGGTTACAAATCTCTAGCCTCTAGTACCCATTTTTCACTAATCTCAGAAAAAAGAAATATGGTTAGCTTGGTATAGCTTGATGCTGGGGAACTCATGTTGGGTTATACAAATCATATTATTCTCTAAATCTTCACATATCACCTGTTGAGTAACCTGCTCCAGAATTTTGGCAATCATCGTTTCACCAGCCTATGCTTTTTGGAAACTACTTTTTAAAAAGATATTTTTGAAAGTTGGCATTTCCTTGCCTCCATTTTAGCACCTCTCCAGATTGACAAAGTTTCTCCACCATTACTGATTGATCAAGTCTACAAATGCTTTCAGCATTCTGAGGCTATCTGTCTGCACCTGGGGAAATGAATTCTGTAATTAAATTAATTACTGATTGATGGAGCAACTACCATGCACCAAGAGATAATCAAATAGGAGAAAGAGAGATGGATGAGGGAAAGCATGAAAGGAATAAGGAATATAAGCTGGCTCCTGTCCTGAAGAAGGACAGACTAGATATTGAGACATAAATAAGATACATTGACAGATGTTGAAATAATCTAGTCTGAGAAGTACTAGGATATGCGCGGGTACCAAGCGCCCAGTGAGTGCGGGGAGGGGCTAAGCAGTGAAGGACAAGTAAAGGTCACAGTGGACGTGTGGCAGGTCCCGGGGCTGCAGGATGGACGCTCTGGTAGAGTCTGGGCCAAGGGGTGCTTAGGAAACTGAGGCCCTACAGGTTCTCAATCCCGGAGGGGCTGGGCCAGCTTTGTGCTGTAGAGACGGAACTTTCACTTTGTGGAGGCTTAACTGGAGATGAGGGCATGTGGGCCTGGAGCTGCGGGGCTTTCTCATTCTCTCCTTTTCCACATGGAGTTTTACTTTGCCTATTTGAGAACACTTTCTTTTTTCCATCGTAAAGAAATTCGGTCTGGTGTCCTCTAAGCAGATTTACCTTGGTGAGGTTTAGGATTAGCATTTTAACTGAAACACTTTTTGCTTCCAAAAGTGCTCACTTTACGTGGTTACAACCTCTCCCTTTCCTCCATCATTGCATAGAATTGATCAAGGTTTTTGTTTATTTAGCAGACACTTGTCTTCCTCTGGCTGCAACTAAGGTCAGGGGTGAGGTTTAATTTAGTCCCTGTCCAAATCGTCACCAGTTCCAATGAGTAAAGGATGAACGACTGAGCTAACAATACGAAAAACGTATTTTGACTACGATTATCTGTAAAAGCCGAACAATGACTGAACTATGTGTGCGTGTATGCACGGACATACGGAGATTTCAGGAGGAAAAGTGTTGACGATGGAGGCTGTTCCCTAAATCCTCCCAAGTAACATAACCATGTCTTACCGAGAATCAGCAAGAACACTTACAGGATAAACTAAAAGGAGAAAATATTAAGTATCAAGGAACTAGAAAAAAATGGAGATATATTAGCTTTCAGACTAGCCTCTCACTCCTCAATCACTCCCTTGGATTATACAGACAGAAATTAGAGGCCAGTTTTCAGGAATATAGACTTTTCAATGATGAAAATAGCTAAATGGTGATCATTTCTGACTTTTTATTGAGGATGAACATTTCACGTTTCTATTGTCCTGTTGGAAGCTGGGTGGAGGGTCGAGTTTGATTTAGAAGATGTAGGGCCAGGAAGAAGGGAACATTTTTCTGCCCCAACAAAGACATGATAAAATACTGCAGCAGAACAGTTTAAGCGCCACTGGAAAGGTCTCTCCATGGGGGACTCACCTTCTCTTGGCATAAATAGTTAGCTCAGGGCTTGGTTGATTAAAAACATAAAACACTCTTCCCTTTGCACTAAACCTCTGCTCAATCAATCCCCTGCTCTCCTTCTAGCCCACTGGACACAACACAAAGGCCTCTGGAGGAGCGGAGGTTCCCTCTCCGGGGACACGGAGGCACTGCCTCTTCCTTCTTGCCATCCATCCCAACCTCTCACTGGGAAGTGAGAGACTGGTCTGAATATGGACTATGGTTTGGGGCAGTCAGCTTAGTTGTCAGTGTACCAAGGTTTCCTATAATTCCAGTGCATTTTGTCTAAGTGGTTGTATACCCCTTCACTAGTGACAGAACATTAAGGCCACGGTCATTTATCTAAAATTTATCTTGTCCTAGGAAGTCTGTGTAGGTTATGTGTAGGTTAGAGCAATCGAGTGGTACAGAAAGACCCTGGGCTTAGGAGTCAGACAGACCTGGCTCCTTCTCCTCACTTAGGAGGTGAGTGATAACAGGCTAGTAACTTCATCTTTTGGGAGCCTCAGTTTTCTGATCTGTAAGGTGGGGATAATATTAGGTAACTCTTAAGAATGTCATGAGAATCAATTGGGACGATATGAGTAGAGCCCTTAGTATAGTTAATGGTGCACAATCAACTTTTGAGAAATGGCTGCCATTCTTAGTTCTATTACTGATTTTCAGCAGCCTTGGGATTCAACTACTAGCCAGCAGCCGAACATAAAAGAAAGTCTGTCAAATACACATACGCTGTTAGGGACTGAGTCTAAGTAGTTCGGCTCCAATATTGATTTAAAAAGAAAGAAATCCCTCCTGACTAGATTAAATGTAGTGAACTTCCAACTTGAACATTCCAAGTGAGCAGGTGTAGTCTGGCGAGTGGTGTTATTACAGTAGAACTGAAAAGAACAAGAGGAACGAGCCTTTCCAAAGTCAGGTTTGTGCTTTTTGATTGGCCAACGTGGCATTTCTTCAGGCTCAGAGCTACCTGCCTGTGATACACGCACTGAATTCCTAGGTCAGCAGTGACCACGGGTCAGAATCTGCAGACTCATTCGGAGGAAATGGCCATCCGAGGGCTACCCGGTCCTCCATCTGTGAACTGACTGGACTTGAACAAGAGGAGCTCCTAGTTCCCTTTCAGCTGTACAAAGGACTTCCCAATTCTCTCGTTCTGGAAAAAGTAAAGATGGACCTGGAGAAGCAGTGGTTAGACTTCCTGTTCTCCCCGGACCCCCCATCCCCCATTACATAAGTAGCACAAAACAGGTGGAGAACCCTCTAAATGAATAATCTGATGGAATCCATGATTTCCCCAACTCTTTGGCTTCTAAATCAAAAGAAGAGCTTCCTTGCGATTGTTAATGATGTGAAACAGTAGAAAACGTGGGAAGAAATGACGACACCTATTCAGAAGACTGTGAACTTCTGGAGGGCGGATGGCGATGATTAGGTATTGTGCCAAGGACGAGCGAGAATCGGTTCTATTCTTCACCCACTGCCGGGGGGGTGGGGGGTGGGGGTGGGAATCCAGTCCCCACTCGGAGTTAAGCAAAGCCCTGAGAGCTGGCTGCCAAAGGAGAGGCAGACAAATTAAAGCCTCTTTCAGGGAGAACCAGACACCACGCTAAGTTTCAGAAGCGGAAAACCAAACATGCAATTTGATGCTCTTTTTACTCCTTAAGAGAAAAAAGCGAAATAAACAGAACCAAGGACTTCAAATTTAACATAACAATTCGAGGAACCTACGTCCTTTATCTTTCCTCCAAAGGAAGGCAAGCCCCTTTTTGGTGATGTTTTCCAGTTTGGGGCGTGTGAGTGTTTATGCTTATGGAAAGCACTGATGATGATGATGATGATGACGACGATGATCTTTGTTATGTAACAACAAATTAATTTGCTCTAAATTAAAAAGAACCTCCTCTTTAAACAAGTCTCGAAAATGCTACACGTATAGCAGCTCACACCAAGTAAATCTCAGCTTTGCTTTCACACACACACACACACACACACACTGCACGAAGCAATCTTGTAGCAGGTTTTCCTTATTTTTCTTTACTCGCTCCCTGCTCAGGGGCCCCGCGGGCTGCAGGACTGGTAGTGTAGCTACAGCACCCCAAGCACTCTAAGTGATGGAGTCCCCCCGTCATCCTGCTCCCAAAAGAACACCAGACCTTGCAGAGACCAGATCAGAAGTCCCTTTCCCAGAAGCACTGCTTGCTGGGGGTCAAAGCCCCGTTACAGCACCCGGGCTCGGCACCTGGGCCCTCTCGCTCTCTCTCACACATTCTCTCTCTCGCCCTGCGGACCGGGGCAGCGCGCACCCTTCCAGGGATTCCGCCCCTCAAAAGTCATCAGCCTCCAGCTGGCAGTACTTGCCTCTGGCAGTCAGCCTGGCACAGGTGCTCCCCTCGCTTTTGTGATGCAGGTGGAGTTCTCACCGGCCCAGTCGCACTCCAGGACCCCCTAGGACTGTCCTTTGTCGGCGGCGGCAGCTGGAACTCCTACGGGCGACCGCCGGCCCCGGGTTTGCAGGACCCAAGCCCGGACTACGGAAGGGCAGGTGAAGGGAGGATGGAAAACACGGACTGGAGTCCCAGGCTGGCGGCACAGATCGGACCGCGCGGAGACACCGCGCCATTCAAGGAAAAGTCTAATACATGGACTGGAGTTTTTTAAAAATATAATTTAACTTGCAGCCTCCCGCAAGTTGGCAATAGACGCAGCACAGGAGTGAGTCTGCCTCTTCTGGGGTTTGGGCTTGGAGCCGATGCCTCATAGACTATCTGGGTCAGAAACTTCAGATACTGCTGATCTTCAAGGGCTTTGAGAGCCTGGCCTTTTGGGGGAAACCTTTTGTCACTGACCGTTTGTTTGTTTCTTCCTTGAAAATGATGTCTGTTCTTGTTGTGGATGGCATGAGTCACGGGATTAGTGTGGAAAGGATGGTTGGGTTTGATGCTCTAGACAGGAAAAGAACCTCGGGGCCTGGTTCGGGAGGGATTTTGTCTGAGGGACGTTTGGTAACTCTAGGATCTGGGAAAAGAAATTTAACGTTTGCTGACTTTCCTTGAACCCCGAGTGGCCTTCTCTTGCCTCCCAGTCTCGCTGCAGACTCGCATGGTGACCCCCCCACGGCCAGGTACATCCTCTTCACCCTGAGCGCGGCAGTTACCTGTCTAGTACTCATTTGCTGAGCGTGGGAAAGCCCACCTGCTGTTTTCTCTTCTGCCACCTTCTCCTCTCTTCTCCTTTGGGAAGCGTTAAATCATCCCACGCTTTCCTGGAGCATCTCAGTATTCTGGAATGCTATAAATCAAGTATTTTTCTTTTGTATATATGTTGTTTCTCAAAGAAAGAGAAGCCAGGAGCGATAGGAAAGAGGCCAGAAGATGCTTACTCAGATCAAGCGGTAGCAGCTGAAGCCTTTGGCAGCATGAACCTTGCAATGCCTCGCGGTCCAGCGGCAGGGAATGGTCCCTCCCCCCCAACTACTGGGCATGTCAGAGAGAGGAGTTTGCAAAGGGTAGTAGGTACGGTGGGAGGGGAAGTGGGAGGAGGGAATATTTTGGCCATGGGAGAGAAAATTAGGAAGCTACAACTGACCTTTACAAAGGGCCTTGCTAGTCTGTGTTTACCCACTGAAGGACAAGATGACATGCCTGCTTCATCTTGATTTTCTAATAGATCACATGTGCTGCAAAAAGGATTAAGATCCACAGAATGATACATCATATCAGATTATAAGTGCCAGAAAGCAAAAAATTTAGAAGAAATCGCCCCTTCTTCAGTATGTACTTAAATATACAATCTTTCAAAATGCTGTACCTAACATATTGTGTGTTTCCATTTATATGACATACTACATTCGGGGAAAAGCAAAAATATAGGGACAGAAAACAGACCAGTGGCTCCCAGGGGCTGAGAGCAGAGGGAGGGGTTGCTTACAAAGGGAACAAGGGAAATGAGGGGGATCCGTGTGTTGATTGGGGTGTTGGTTACCTGAATATGTATGTTTGCCAAAACTCATTGAACTCTACACTAAAAGGGGTGAATTTTACTGCGTGTAAATTAAAGAAACTAAGAAACAAACAAAAACCATGTTGCAGCTATAATAAAGATTCAATCAATCAAGTTTAAGGACTTTTAAAAAAGTTCCTGTGTTGCCAACCAACACATGAAAGAATGCTCAACATCACTAATCATTAGAGAAATGGAGGTATCACCTCACACCAGTCAGAATGGCCATGATCAAAAAATCTACAAACAATAAATGCTGGAGAGGGTGTGGAGAAAAGGGAACCCTCTTGCACTGTTGGTGGGAATGTAAATTGATACAGCCACTATGGAGAACAGTATGACGGTTCCTTAAAAAACTAAAAATAGAACTACCATATGACCCAGCAATCCCACTACTGGGCATATACCCTGAGAAAACCATAATTCAAAAAGAGTCATGTACCACAATGTCCATTGCAGCACTATTTACAATAGCCAGGACATGGAAGCAACCTAAGTGTCCACCGACAGATGAATGGATAAAGAAGATGTGGCACATATATACAATGGAATATTACCCAGCCATGAAGAGAAATGAAATTGAGTTATCTGTAGTGAGGTGCATGGACCTAGAGTCTGTCATACAGAGTGAAGTAAGTCAGAAAGAGAAAATTACCATATGCTAACACATATATATGGAATCTAAAAAAAAAAAAAAGGTTATGAAGAACCTAGGGGCAGGACAGGAATAAAGACGCAGACGTAGAGGATGGACTTGAGGACATGGGGAGGGGGAAGGGTAAGCTGGGACAAAGTGAGAGAGTGGCATGGACATATATACACTACCAAACGTAAAATAGATAGCGAGTGGGAAGCAGCCGCATAGCATAGGGAGATCAGCTCGGTGCTTTGTGTCCACCTAGACGGGTGGGATAGGGAGGGTGGGAGGGAGGGAGACGCAAGAGGGAAGAGATATGGGGACATATGTGTAACTGATTCACTTTGTTATAAAGCAGAAACTGACACACCATTGTAAAGCAATTATACTCCAATAAGGATGTTAAGAAATAAAAAGTTCTTGTGATCAGTTACTCCTCTTCCTCCTTCGTCCTAGAAGATACTGCAGAGTATGATTAAGAGCCTATTCACTGTGGAGAAACCACAGACCTAAGCTTGGAATTTAACAGTGAAGTGTCCTTAAAATCCAATCTACAGCATATCCTCTGCATGGTGCAGGGCCAAGAGCTGGCTATAAACACACAAAATCCAATCCTTTTTTATTCTGTGCAGCGATAAGTAGAGATTTCTGTGTGTGAGATTAGAAAGACCTGAGAGTAAGGCTTTGGAGAGATGAGTAAGAAGCAGGTAAGAATGGTCAGATTTTGGAAGAAGGAGCAGAGGGAAAGGCCTGCTGATTCTGAAAAGACCAAACAAAAATAATCCGGTGACCGGAAGCAGTGGTTCCCAAACCTGGCTTCATTATCAAAATCATCTGATTCCCAGTAGGCCTGGGCAGGGTCAGAGAATCTGCATTTTAAAGGAGTTCCCTGGTTATTCTTTGTAGCTGCCCAGCGCCAGTGCTGGGAATGTGAGTTTGGGAACCACCAACTTAGAGCAACAAATCATCTCCTAGGAGAGAAGGAAAGTCCTTCCAGGCTCGGGGAAGAAACAGCCTGATGTTCCTGGTGGAGAGGCAGGCAGGGCATCAGGGGGAGAAGGGTCTTCCAGGATGTGCGGGGGGAGCGCTTTCTCTGGGGACTGGAGAGACGCTTCCCAGGGAATCAGAGGGCAAAGCAGAGGAAGGTGACCGGAGGTCGTGTGTCCAGCAGGGGACCTGGCCAGGTTTAGTGAGCGTCCAGGTGCAGCACCAGGGAAGAATGAGGGCAAATCCAGGGTGTCCTCCAGTGCTGTTTGTCAGTAGATTCCCCTGCACCCAGCTCAGTGCCTGGGCCAGACAATAAACATTTGCTGACTGAGCGAACACATGAAAGAGTCACCTTCATCCCTCTACCTACCTAAGCATGTAAACCCAAAAACCACCCTGGGAGACAGAGATTATTATCCTTCCTGACTGGAACACAGTCATTGCTCAGGGAAGTGAAGTCATTTACCCAAAGTGTCACAGTTAACAAATGCAATGGATGTGTTCCAGAAAGAGGAATAAAGATAAGCCTGGTAGGTTTCTTTCCGCACTACTGGGATTCTGGCAATGAACTTGAATATTTTACATTTGAAAACACCTGAAAAATGATTTCCTAATAAATGATTAAGTTTTAAGGTCAAAACCAGTAACTTTAAAGTGTTCCCTAAGGGACATTTTAATGTTCCTTAAAGTGGACATTAAGGAATGTATCTATTTTGGATTCAGGTTTTACGGCATTTAGGTCCTCAAGGATGGCTCTGGACTGGAGGAAAATGGGAAACTTGCCCGCATTTTTTTTTTTTTTTTTTTTGCCGCTAGGAGTTGTTTAAGTGACTTAACACTTGATTTGAAATATATCTCTTCTTTTTGACTTTTTTCTTTTTTAATCAACCAAACAGGAAGTGTGGGTTAGATAGGAGCCAGTCAGTACTCACAGACTGCCCACTGGAAAATCTCTTCTTAAAACAACTGAAACTTGAAAATAAAATACCACCGGCGCTATCGCTTGTTAATAAAAGACGCCTCTGAGAATCGTGTCAACCTCTGCACATTTGCAGCCCTCCTCCGTCACCAGTGTGGGGTTTTCAGCTCCTTTTGTCTGGATAAAACTTCCATATTCCTCTCGATAAAACTAGATTAAACTGTATTAAATCATTTCATTAGTATCACCATCTTATTCAGTAAGGACTGGAATAAAGCTATTAATTTTTATAAAATTATGTTTGTATGTGGAATTCATATAAAGTCTGTGAAATCAGAACCAATCAGACACAGTTTTGATATTGGATTCAAATCCAATATCAATATTCTTTAAGTTTTTGTAGAATGAATGAATAATGAGTCTAGTCTCATAAGGAAAGGCAGATATTGAAACCAAACAATTTAACAATGCCGAGATATACAGATACAAGCGCAGAAAGACAGACATGAATACAAATGGGCAAGCAGGGAGAAAGGGAGTGGACCATTCTCCCCTGCCTTTGTGTTGGCAGCTGCATGAGAGGTAAAGGAGTCTCAAGCCAGAAGAAGCTGAGCGCCAATTTGTTCAAATCATGAAAAAAACGTTAAAATAATTTAAAACTTGAGAGAATACTCCAGTTGAATGTATCAAAAAGGCTAAGGTAATGTTAAATAAATAAAAATCTATAAAGCTTATCAAATTGTCTCTAAATATAAACAAGAGTCACTACAGGGAAAGAAAGTGCCAGTCGGATGCATTAGGAGGCAGTTTTCTTTTCCATTTTTTGGGAGTCTGTTAGCTGGGAAGAGGCTAAAGATTGATACCAGCCTTCACAACTCAGTTTCAGGGGGTTGCTAATATCTGCCTGATCTTCTGTCACCTGACACGTGATGATGAGCGAGGTGTGTATGTGATACCGCAGCTGGTCCCACTCCTTCCTGGTGTCTGGGAGGCCTCCGGTCTCTGCTAGAAGGCGTACGCTCAGAGCTGCACAAGCAGCAGGGCCTGGTGACGGTCCCCTTCCCCTGGGGGTGTGAGCCCTGACGGCGGACCAAGCAGCAGGAACCCCCACTGCTCTGCTGGACGCCTGCCTTCACTCCCAGAGGCAGAAGGTTCTTCCTGGCGGCCTGGCTGCCAGCTTTCATACTCTTCTCCCTTTACCGACTTGTGGGCAGTGGAGAGGAGACACACTGTGGGACGAGAAGGGTGGCCTTGTCTTTTCTCTGATATCACCTTGAGCTGCGGGAGCCCTTTCCTTCTCGGCCGTTCCCATGGGCTTTGCTGAGTCGAGCTGCCGTGTTAATTGTATTTTCCCTTAGTTGGCAGAATACAAATCAGCTTCGTCATGGTTCTGTTTCCTCCAGACCCAGTGCAGCTGAGAGGGAATTTGGCCAAGTGCAGACGCGAAGACCAGGCGCCCTGGCTCCTGGCGCCTCATCTTTGAGTGATTCCACCTCAAAGGTAGATGGATGGACAAAGGGACCATTTGGTTGGTAGGATCTGCCAACGCCGGCCTGGGGGGTAAAGTAAGAGTCTCAACATCAATAAAGCAGTGTTTTCCTGGCTGTGTCTTTTCAGGAGCCTCTGTCTCCCCAGCTCCCAAAGTGTCCCCAGCCATTGCTGGGATCCCCAGGCAGTGCCTTGTGTGGCCAGGCCTCCCGTCCGGTGCCAAGGGCCTGCTAACCTCTCTCTCCTTGGGTATGAAGGCAGTGACGGCACCTCTGGGGCCTGGCAAAGACGTGCCCGCCCTGGTGCTCGATGCTGGTGCAGACCCTCTGAGCCTGGGCGCCCTCTGCCATCACAGCCAAGCTGCTGGTGCAGCCTGGCGTCCCTTCCCCAGAAGCAACACAACTGCGGGGCCACCAGCGTGGGCTCTCTATGACCGCCGACATCCTTTTCCTGACATTTCTGGCGTCTCTTAAGAAGGCCTGCAGTGCTGCCTGCCGCTCCGTTGCCTGCCGAGTTTTTCGCAGCAAATCTCCCTCTTAGCTTGTAGTCGTTTCCCGAGGACTTACGACGTGTTCGGCCACTCGACGGACAGTCACCACCCTGCACCCAAAACCTGCGCTGCCCTCAGTCATGAGAATGGGCTTCTTATGTCGTCCTCTCTTCCCTTGAATGAGTTCTGTCCCCAGATGCCCTGTGATCACTCAGGGAAACAGACTCTCGAACTCACACCGGCCTTTCCCCAGACATGCCTGAATCCTGGGTCAGGTGCAACTCAGGAATCTCTGCTAAAGAAGTTCATGGTCACATCATTCATCCCAGTGGGAACGTACAACGTCCTCCAAATGACACTAGAACGACTGCTGTGGGTTGTCAGGCCCATTATTATGAACATGACATACGCTCGAGCAAATGCTTGTAATGCTGAGAATAACTGAACACTAATTTTCAAGGATGGAGAAGACGGATGCAATGGGAATGTTTGAGCAGAAGTCAGGGCAGCCTCAGACACCAGCCAGTTACGGGACTTGAGCAGCCCAGATCTTTCCCCGGGGCCCGATTTCCTCTCTTGCAGAACGAGGGGTCTGGATGATCTGACCTCTAAGGTCCTTTCCTTCTTTGCCATTCACGCCCCTGCCGGCCTCCTCCACTGAGTGTGCGACAGGGGTACTCCTCTCACACATGGCGGGACGGGGCGGCTCTGGCCGTCCACCACCTGCGTTCCTCCCCTGGGTCCGGTGGACAGAGAACCCCGCGTCTCCGCACGGCGCACAGGAGACTTCCAGACGTCTCTGCTGGCTGCGGGGAGGCTTTTCTGCTGGGGCCCATGTTTTACAGCCCGACCAGTAGGAGCCGCTTTCCCTTTGTCTGGTGACCTCAGTGACATTACTGAACTGGATTTCTGGAATTCAGGTTGAATTCGCCCAGGTAAGTGATGCTGTGTGTGGTTTCATGGCAGTGAACCTGGCAGCCTTTTCCTAGCCTTTTTCATGCCCTTCTGTTCAAATTTCCACAGGAGGAAAAGACACCAGAATGTTCCATAAAGCCCTCCCAGTCACTTACCTGATAAATGAGGGGTGGGATGGCCTGAACTCTGACCTTCCGTGATCCGGGTCAAGTGCAGGCTACACAGGTGCGTGTTCAGTAGCATCCGTGTCCACATATGCACAGGCACACGCACACGCACGCGAGCGTGCATACACAAACACTGGTGTAGAGCAGAGACGCTCTGACCCAGGAGCTGGGACCTGGGTTCTGGTCAGAGAGCTGGCATCAGCTGCTGCTTCTCCTCTGCTAGATCAACCTCGTGTGGCTCCCGTGAGGACCTGGGACCCAAGGCCCCCTCCAGCTTGAACATTCTGACTTGCTTTGATTTTAGATGATGATCTCATAGCCTTTAGAAGTTGCTCAGAGATTTGTGTTTCAGATTTGGGTGTTCTGTCATGCTAGGAAGCCCTGCTCCTCCATACAAAGCTGTGTGGAGGGAGATGTTCGTCACAGAGACACTTGTTAAAAAATACCGAACACCCAGAAAGGCACGGAGATAGAACGTTAAGGAAGTTACGTCCACGTAATGGAATACTGTACAGCCATCTCGACATCAAGCTCTGTAAAATAATAATATCAGGTCGGCTACCATTCACTAATTAATCCATTTATCCTGTATGTGGGGGGCATCTGTCATGGGTCCTGTGCTGGGGTCAGTCCTGGGGTCCAGGACGAGCAAAGCAGACAGAGCCGCACGGCGCTTACTCAGCGTTGTTAGATGCTGCTTTATGTGCTAAAAGCATCACATGCTTCATTTTGTTTAATTTTCTCAACAGCCCGATGAGGTGGGTCTGTCGTTATTCCTCATTTTCTGGATGAGGAAACCCAGGAACAAAAAGCTGACGGGTAGCAGAGCAGGGATTTCCACGCAGGTTTATCTGATTCCTATAGATACACTCTGCTTCCTCAACGACGTTTACAATTTCATTAACATTTTGTATGAGGAGTATGTCAAAGTCCAAAATTACAAGCACACCATTGTACAAAGGTGCTCTTAGGAGGGTCTGGGATTCTATTTCATACTTGATTTGAACCCCCTTTCTTTTTCTGCAGATTTACAGTTGAAACAATTAGGCCGACAAACTGTTTTACATCTACCATCCCCCCGTTTCTAACACTGATCCCCGCAGCATCGTTCAAAAAAGGACAAACAGCCTGAGATGAATTGGTGGCCTGGTTTAATTTTAAGTGACATGAATAATGTTGCTTCTCTCTCTTCCCCCAGAGCCTATTTCAATGTCTGATTATAGTAATTTGTGAAATTTTTCTTATTTAGCAGGGAGAATTAGTCTGTTTTAGAATCCAGAACACGTCACTGTATTTTGCTACTAGCTAAATCCAGCTTACAACGTATTACCACAAAGCATGAACGTTGTGGGAATTCAGAAGACCTAGATCTAGATCCTTGCTCTAGATCAAGAGGCTTATAAAACAAACTGAGACTCATGCTCTAGATCAAGAGGCGTATAAAACAAACTGAGACTCATGGACATTTCCAGAACAGCCAGAGGCCCCTGCCCTGACTGAGCAAATAATTCTTTTCTCTCTGAACTCCCTGTTTACAATCCATGCTCCCTTTAATTGTGAGCAAAGCACCATATCATGTCATATTATCTGAAGAATAAAATATGAAGGTGGAACATATAAAAACTGGAATATTGTGTCATAAGCAAATAAAACTTACATGGTTTAAAGATACATGTGTTTAATGCTATGCAGTAGTTGTGTGATTAAGAACAATGGTAGTAATTATGATTTTTACTCAGTTGAACCAAATGTTTATAGGGCTTTTTTTCCTCTCTCAGTTTGTCATAATTTTACCAGGTAAAATGTGATCCTTCTACACATATTTTAAAATACAAAGACTCTGGATTCGACTCAACTACTAGAGCAATTTCCCCCATCTTTCCTCTTTCCAGTCCCTAGACTGTGCCCCCCATTGCAGCTTGGAGCTTGGAGTTTTTTCACTTGAGCGAGTCTTCCTTTCCTGTAAGGGGGGTTAGGGTATGCAGAAACTCTGGGCACGTGGAGCGGCGCTGGAGGTTGGGTGGGTAAAGGCACAGTCAGAACGTGCTGGGGACCTTGCCATCCAGGACTCTATCTTTGCAGAAGGAGGAGATGGCGGATAGAAGAGACTTAAACTACTGCTCAGGCTTGGAAGGGGAGATGGGGTCTGGAAGGAAGGACGGGGCCAGCCTAGGTGTCCCCAGACCAGGTCTCCAGCCACTGGGCAGTGTGTGCCCAGGCCCCGCTGTGGTCCAGCGCTGCAGCCCCTCCCCGTGACACTGGGTCAGTCGTGCCCCCAGGACCAGCCTGTGAGGATCTGTAACACCCTCTATGCCTGGGGAAGAAGGCTTCCCACTTCTGCAGTTTCCTCCACTCAAGACAGATGTCAGAAAGGGACACTGCCCTTCATTTCATAATCATAAATAAAGGGCTAAAAATGCCTGAGAAATAACAAATCTCAGCTTCTTCATACACTGTGCCATGGTGCCGTGAACCTAAAGTCATGATACAGCCCACACTTACCACCAGGAGTTCGGTGATTATTTGCACCCAAACGTGTGCTTGCATGACTTCAACTATTTAATTTCAAGAAACAAATTATGGTGGGTTACTTAAAAAGTCTTTTACACTAAAGGTCAGTTAACCAATCAACATCTCCAAGAGCCACTGTCAGACCGTTCCTTGACCAAGATGTAGGGGGAGAGGGCAGAGGGGTGTGGTGTGTCTGAAATTGTGGGCCAAGGTGGTCAAAGCATGCATAGGAGGTGAGCGGTCAGTTCCGCTTTCTCCTTCCTGCCCTCCCACACTTACTGAACGCTGTCATGTGCCAGGCAGTGTGCTGGTTACTGGGGAAGTTGTATCTAATGGGGTTTTAGGTAAGCAGGCAGGCCATTCCATCCGCCCACCTTTCAATTCATATTGGCTGAGGGTCCCTCCTGGCGCAGATGCCGGCTGGCACAGGGAGTGTGGTGGTCACTTCAATCAACATGGTCCCACCTGGCAGGGGGTTAAGGGCTTGCACTGGGGAAGGAGCTCTGCGGAGGGGCCCTTGCCCAGCTTTGGGGCATCAGGGAAGGCTTTCCGGATGAAGGGATGTCTAGTCACTTGGAAGGTGAGTCAGAGGTAGTCAGGCATAAGGTTGGAGGAAGAGCATTCCAGTCAGAGGAAACAGCACACTTAGCGCTCAGGCGTGTGAGAGGAGGCGCGAGCACAGCACTCACCGTGACTCCTGGCATTTTTGACTCCCATAGTCCAGGGGGGTACTGCGTCGGGGGGCAACTGATCACCCTCAAACCACCAGGAGCCTTGCCTCACGACCTTCCCCTTTGAATCCTCTTCCAGGACCCCCCTGGTCGCTAACCACACAATGCCACTGCCTGTGTGTTCACTCCCCGCAAGTTTCATGGGTCTTCTTCTCCATCCTCGCAGTAAAAGACTGTCCAGCGCTCGCCACGGAACCGGGGACACAGGACGTTCTCAGTAACCGTTAGTTGAATGAATAAAAGAACGAATGTGCTTCAACCACTCAGGACTTCCTGACGGTCCTGACCCCCTTTCTTGAGCCTCTGATGCCTCTCAAGTCTCTCTTCCTCTCTTCCAATCTGGGCCATATAAAAATGGAGTTTAATTTTTTTAACTGACTAGCAAGAAACTTAACAATGACCTTGGAAATCTTTCAGCAGTTTCCAGAAACACCAGAGAATCCCAAGGTCATTAGACTCCTCAGTCCTAGGGAGCCTCCGGCGGGGGTTCTAGGCTATGCTCAGCGTTCCAAGTTCACCTGCAGATGGGGAAGGGACAGTCTCAGGATGGACCCTACCTCTCCCTCAAGTAGCATGGAGAGCACAGTGGTGGAGAAGTGGGTCCAATCCAATCTCCCTGGATGGTTTAGGTTTTTCTCAGCACATCACCACTGGGCCAGGTGGCCCGGAATGCTTGAGGGAACCCTCTCTAACCCAGCCCTGTTTGAAGGGTAATTGGTCACCTCTGCTGTTTCCATTACCCACATCCTGAGAAAATGCTCCCTATGATTCCATGACCCCCAGGCCGATGGAGCTCAGAGAGACTGAATATACAACAGACAACATATGTTGTCATATGTGACAACAGAACGTTGACCCATGACCAGCAGCCAGTTTGAGCAGTCAAACCACAACTTCTGTAGCCATCAATCAACTTAACCAATAACTGCCAGCTTCCTTAATTTTTGCCCCCTTTTCCAACTGAGGACCAGCCAAAGAAAGCCAAATATGTTCCCCTGACCAATCACCTAGGATGCCTGGCTTCTCGCTAGCCTGATCCCAGCTTCCCCAGGCCAACAAACTCCAACCAGGGCATGCTTGAAGCCTCCCCTTTTCTCCACCGTAAAGCTTTCCCTCTTCTCCACCGTAAAGCTTTCCCTCTTCCCAGCCTACCTTTGAAACTCTGCCAAACACAAGTGATGGTCTCTTACTCACTTACTAAAGCAGTCTCTGAATAAACAACCTTTGCTTGTTCTCACTTGAGTGCTCTTTGTTTATTTCCGCAACACTTTTATTCTGGAAGGTTTTTTTTGTAGTACCTGGAATAGGATGTTTGTGGAAGTCAGAGTTAAAGGAGATACACCGTTCCTTCACAACTTTCTAAGACCCCAAACGCCTCCTATCAAACAGAAACAAGATTCCTCAAACAGATGAGCATTAAAACATCTTGGGAAGATATTCTACTCTTAAACTCTGGACCAGTGTTGGAAGATCCATGTGGGTGGACCCAGAGTTGAGAAGAGCAGGTTTCCATGAGAACGGGAGTCGGGAGGTGGCGAAGGGCTGGCTTTGTGATCCAGCGATCAGATGCTCTAATTCTGCTGTAACTCTCGAACTTCCATTCAATGGAAACCCATAGACACTGAGAAGTAATAAATAACTGTTAAATTTTCCTGCCCAGGTTAGGTGCCATGTGTGAAACAAAAGCAAATGCAGCGAGTATCTATTGCAATACCAGTTCCAGGAGACACAGGTAATCCCACTGTAGGGTTGGGGATAGTCCAACACCTGTGACTCAGGCGTCTGGAATTTGAAGTTGAGTGCTACATTGTTTCTCACCACTTCCACGGCGTGTGATTTGACTGGCCACGGGAAGGTGGAATAATGAGGCAATTTCTAACAGGGCTTTACTAGACAAGGTGTGTCAAACATCATTTTACAGTATCGTTCTCTCATTACACGGCGGTAATAGGCAAAAAATGCAGTGAGGGTGCTTGAAATGCAGCATGCTCACTGGAGGCAAAGCTCGGGGAGAGATCTTCAAGCGTTAAGCCGAATTTTGAAATGCTGCAACAATTCTCCTGGAAATCAATAAGCAAGTGCTATACGTGTTCGACCTCCACTTGTAACAAGGTAGAGAATGGGGCGTCACACAAGGCATCCATCTGGGCCCATCAACTGCAGGCCAGCCCACGCTGCCCAAGGGCCCAGCCCCCACGGCGAGAGCAACCCCCTCCTCAGTGGTGGCGTTCTTCACTCGCTCACGTAATCCACCTGATGGCTGGGCTACGCTAACGTCGGGGAGAGAGACCGACCCCGCCCCTCTGCACCGGATGCTGTGATGATCGGAAAGCTGCCCCGAGCACACTGCACACCTGGCTCTCCCGGAGGTGGGCAGGTGGAGGGGCCCAAGGAAGCTGCCCTGCTTACGCAGGTGTGAATGTTAAAACTGTGACCCACATCTGCCAAAGCTCTATGGGGGTTCTTCATCCCTTTGTGTCCAGTTTATTTCCTTTCCTGGAAAGCTGCTTTCCCATTTCAATCCTTCCAAGAAGAGACCAGATTAGGAATGCCTGCTAGTTTGGTCAAGAATCACAGGACTGGGGAAGCAGGATGGCAGTGCAGATGCTACGAAGGAAGCCCTGAAGGGTATTAAGGGAATTGTATATGGAAAAATATGCTTCTTTCTATTGGAGAGGACAGATCATGAAGACCATGTATAATTAACAGATGAGGACCCATCTGAGGGAACCTCGCTGAGAGCCTAGACCTTCGATTTAGGCTCACACCAGATGATGCAAAAGGTTTCCAAAGGATGGTCCTGAGCTCCAAGTTCTCCCAAAGCATCTTAAAGACTGAGTCAGGCTACTGGGGTTAGTATAACATTTCTTATCCCTGGCTGCACATTACAATCACCTGGAGAACTTTGAAAAACCTGGACGCCTAGGTCCCACTGAAATAGGCTTCCTCCGGGTGCACTTGGGCATCTGTAGGATTTTAGAAACTCTCCAGGTGGCAGTAGTGTGCAGTGAGGCGTTCAGGCTGGACCAATGCTACAGGGAACAGGAAGTCCAAAAGTGAAAGGTCGGTAACTGGAACCAGTTCCACTCGGGGCATCCTCAGATGGTGAACAGAAGTCTATTGATGGATGTATGGCTTCTTGGTAGGATCCACCCATAAACCTCTCTCTCGCGCCTTCCATTCTGCGCACCCTAGGGCCGGGGAAGAACACAGCCTCCCTGGAGTTCTTGGCTGTGTGGAGAAGCGTGAATGCCTGCAAAGAACTGGGGTTCTAGGAGGGAGAAGAAAGAGGAGCTGGCCCTTGGGAAGGCACCTACCAGCTTTTGCCACGTGAGAGCAGATTTACTAATCCTGAGGTTTCCCCAAATTGCTAATTTTACGAGTTACATGTTGATATGTTGCTATCTTAAAATCTGTTGTTTTGGGGTCAAGGCTTAAAACAAACAAACAAATGAAAATAAATCTGTTGGTCTGGGGGTTATGAGTAGAAATGTGGGCACAAAGGGTAAATAGTTGGAGCCTTTGGGCGTCTCCTAGGCAACTTTCTCAATTAGATACTGAAACAAGTTTCTACGAGAACTGGGAGTAGCTTGGACGTGGGAGAGTTTCTCATGTACCTGCTTCTCTGGAATGTCTGTCCCAGACATCCTCTGGAAGGAGGGACAGCAGCCGATGGCCTTTGTTAGTTGTGACCTAAGTCCTTAAGTTAGAGAAACAAATGAAGTGAAAAGCTAGTTCTGGAACCTCAGGTTAAATCTATCCTGCTCTGTTTCTGAAGGTCACACGACGATAGGTCTTGATCACCTACTTTTACAACATCAATAGGGCAACGTTTTCTTAGGAAACTTTAAAAATAAACAGACACTGAGGCTGCTGTGAAGGTGAAAAAATACTTCAAAATTGTATTGAAGAACGTTCTGTGCTACTGCTTTCTGAGGCTCTGGAATGTCACACGTAATGTCCATCTATTTCACAAGAATGACTTCACTCTGGGTCAGACTTGCCACCGGCTGGTGTGTAGCGTTTGCTCTGTATGGTAAAAGCTGACTCTGCAAAAATGAGGCAATGGGTCCCTTTGACACAGACACTTTCAATGGTTTCAACATAACTGAGGAGTACATGACACAAACTTTTAACTGTCTTCTCTGCCTGATTAGAATGGGCTATGGCTTCGTGAGACAATGGAAAATGTATATATATTGGACTCCGCCCCTGATTTCTGGCGCAGAGCTCCTAAAACCCTTGCAATTTCCTAAGTGATAAGAGCACCAGGAGTATTTTATGTTCTAACACTTGGTCTTTGATCCTGGGCTCCAGACACAGAGTTCCTAAATCCCTTAGACTTTTCTGGGTGATAGCCGTGTCTTTTGTGCTAATGAGGTGACTCTGGGTGGGCTCCTGGATGGGGGCTGGTCACCAGAAAGACCAAGTCACAATTAGAAGGTTGGAATTTTCAGCCCCTCCTCCCATTCTCCAGAGAGGGGAGAGGGGCTGGAAATGGAGTTACAGCAATCATGCCCATGTGACGAAGCCTCCACGGAAATTCTAATCAGGGTTTGGTGACATGTGAGGTGCTGGGAGAGTAGTGTGCCTTTAGAGGACGTGGAAATGCCACACCCCTTCCCACATACGCTGCCTTATGCATCTCTTCCATCTGGATGTTTATCTATATCCTTTATCATAACCTTTTTATAATAATCTGGTAAATATAAGTGACTTCTCTTCCAGAGTTCTGTGAGTCACTCTAGCAAACGAATTGAGCCCGAGGAAGGGGTTGTGGGAACCTCTGATTTTTAGCCAATTGCTCAAAAGCACAGGAGACAATCTGGACTTGCAATTAGCCTCCGGAGTGGGGTGGAGGAGTCTTGTGGGACTGAGCCTGTAATCTGTGAGATCTGACACTGTCGCCAGGTAGACAGTGTCTGAATTGAGTTAAAGTTTAGGACACCCAGCTGAGGTCACTGAGTATTGCGTGGTGGGGAACCCCATCTGGTATTGAAACAAAGGACGACTGAATTTTTTTCCTAACACAGCTTCTCAACACCCTTAAATGTTCTGCTTACAATTCATTCAACAAATGTTCTTGAGCACTTCCTCTGTGTCCCACTGTCACGGGTGCTGGGTATATGACATACAATAGAACAAAGAGACCAAAATCCCTGCTCTCATGGAACTTACATTCTAGTGGGAGGAGAAGGGCCACAAACAACTCAGTGAAATAGACAGGGTGCTAGGTGAGAACATGAGCTACGGAGAAACATAAATCAGGAAGGAGGGAGAGGGCATTTATACGGTAGGAGGTGCATTTTAACAACGCTCGTCACCTAAGGCCAGGAGAAGGTGGTGTTGGAGTAGTGGATTCCCAGGGAACACCGGGACCCATTTCTCACCTGCCACTTCCTGGGTGGTTGCCTACATTTGATGCCTATGATGCAGTACCTTCAGTTGGAAGACTAATGGGACTTCAGAGACATCTAAGTCTTCCTCTAGCCTTTAGAAACAGGCAGGCTGAAAAGGCTGACCCAAGGATAGCAGAGAGGGGAACGGCTAATCCAACCTCCTCCCTCTTACGATTCCAATGATTGATTTTTACTCTCCTCTAATTTCTGGCCCTTAAAGGTTAGTGTTTTTAAGAGTTCACATTTATATAACACATACAGATGGTGACTGTCTTGATTTTGGTAAAGTGGATAGAAAATAATTCATGTGCAATCAAGGAAGAGGCATTCCCTCATAAAGACTTAGATATAATCGTGATGATTCATCTATGGATAAAGAAGAGGAGCTCCAGATAAGGGCCCAAATAACAGGAATGCAATTTAATTCCTCCAGTATTAACTGGACACTTTATATGGGTTCAGCAAGGTGAAAAGTAGGCACAGTGGGGTAATGAGGCAGCCACTTTCAAAAGAATTACCACCTCCTAGAATCATGCACAGAATAGATGTGTTAAAAAATAACGCAAGGAAATTCATGACTGGGGAGCCAAGTAGCACAGAAAGAAAGACCATGGATCTTTAAGCCAGTAGGTCCTGGGTTTGAACCATGACTGTCTCCATCACTTGGTAGCTACATGACCTCAGACAGTTATTTAACCTTCTAAACCTCAGTTTCTTGGCTTGTAAAATGGTGATAATATATCTGTCATTACATGGATGCTTGGATAGGCACCAGCATGGTGGTGATTGTCATAATAATGTCATTATTATCATTAGTCAATGAATGCCACCAGCAATTTGATGTATAAGACTCCGAGATGGGAGAGATTAGAATGGTTTGGCATATTTGAGGGAAGATTTCAGGAAGGAGGCAAGTTTCAACCTGGGGTTTGAAGGATGAGTAGACTTTAGAAAAATGGAAAGGGGTGTGTGTGTGTGTGTGTGTTCTCTGAACAAAAGTTGGAGGTGAGGAAAAAAGAAAAAGACAACAGTAAATGAGCTTATTTAGGCAACAGCTAGGAGAACAGCTTGGATGGAGGGCTTGGGAGTAGGAAAGGAGAGATAAGGTTGAATAAACTAATACATAACAGATTGTGGAAGCCGCAAAGGAATGTTGGCAACATTCTAGTGTATTGTTTTGTGGTATTGTAGTATCAGAGCAACACGTCAATTCCTCGATTTCAGAAAAAACTGTAAGGGACGTGCTGAAGTACAATTTTGAGAGAAGTCTATTTCTTTGGCATCTGGTTTTAGAGTTAAAATAAAAATTATTTACAAAACAGTTATACCAGAGAGATTACATCTAAGCATGTAAATGTATACATCTAAAAGTATGTTTCTATTTTATACCCAAAATTTGGTAAGTTATGGCTGCCATGCTCTAGCAGGAATATTTTTTGTTGCACTTTTTTCTTGAGTTCCCCACAGAATGCACAAGGGTGTGGCAAAAGGGAGTAGAAATGTACCAGAGTTAGTCACAAGGCTTTTTCTCTTTTTGATGGTTTCCCCCAAAATTTCAAGAATTTACGGTTCTCTTGGTAAACCTCAGCTAGTATTCCATTGTGGTTTACAAATGATTACATACTTTTTCTTCTCTCTCTTTCCTCTCTTCTTCTTTTTTTTTTTTTTTTACAGAGCAACGTTTCCAGAATGGGATACTGCATCTAAAAACTAGGGAAATTTATTCTCAGCATGTCAAGAAAACATTGAGGTTTTTTTCCTGATAATTTGCATTGGACACATTTTGTAAATTCCCTCCACCTAGGATCTCAGGAGACTTTGCTCCTTTGCTGGGAGAATGGATCCAACCTATACATCAGCCCAACTTTGTTTTGGGAGCTATTTTGGATACAGTATGTGTATAGCTTCCTTTAAATGGGAAGTAACCATGGCTTGTTAACGATCTTGTTGGATAAATCTGATCATGATGATGTGCTACGTTCAAAAACCTCCTTCTTTGACTTTGGGAAAGCTACTCTCTTTCCCTCCTCCTCTGCCACCCCACTCTCAGCTTATCCTGCTGGCGGTATAACCATGGAGAGTTGAGTCAGAGCTGAACCCTTTCCTTGCTGTTTTGATAGGTTTATTTTTCTGGATTCTGAATCCTAAACCTTAAACACCTTGATTGGAATTCCTGCCTTCCTTGTGGCACTTCATTGTTTGAAAAACTTTCAAAACTCTAATTGAGAAACATATGTGCACCCCAATGTTCACTGCAGCACTATTTACAATAGCCAAGACATGGAAGCAACCTAAGTGTCCATGCACAGATGAATGGATAAAGAAGATGTCTAGTGTCTTAGGTAAACTCTTCGGAAACAGCTTACTATGCAGCACCTTATAAAGAAGTTGTTAAATCAAATACTTCTTACTTTCTACCAGGTATTAAATTAATTTTTGCATATGTCTTAGTCTAGACTGTAAGGGCTTTAATGACAGTCCCCGTGTCTGATTCACCTTTGTTGTCATTTCAGGGTCTAGCACAGATGTTTTGTATAGCAGGCACCTTAACAATTATTTATTAGTTCTCAGATCTCCATCTTGGACCCATCACTACCTGCTGCTTCCCAAAGTCCAGCGTCGAAGAAAAGAAGAAAACAGACAAAATTTCTAGAGAGACTCGGGGGAGAAATTGCATAGTAGCTCCTAGGAGGGCACAGTCGTTAGCACCTCGAATGCAGATGGATCTGATAAGAAAGCTGGGGTCCCTCCCGCAGCTGGGGAGTGAAGGCAATGTGGTCACCCTCTCCGGCTGAAAGGAGAATGAGTTCATTTATAGACACAATCACAAGCGCAGTTGTACGGAGCAGAACTGATGCTACTGACAAGGCTTTTAAGATGACGAATGAAATGAACTTTGGAGATATTGAAAAGACACAGGGTTTTTGTATCATAATTATTTCTGTACTGAGAGTTATAAAAATTTCCCTCTAATTCACTTTTATGGTAAAGACATACGATCACCACATGATGATCTCTTCATCAGGGTCATGATCTATTTTGCCAGAATAAAATATGCAAGAGTCTTAATGGGATATAAAGGAAAAAGTAGTTCTTCATTACAGAGTGTCTTTTCCATGCATTGTTGCTGTCTAGCGTATTACAAATGCAAAGTCAACTCAATCAATATGATTTCTTATCTATGTTAATAGCCAATTCATCAGTCTCTCCAACCATCGACAAATAGCCTCCACTGACAAACAGTATCTTAGATAATAAATTCTTCAGGAATAGCCTATAATGCAATCAAAGCAGCATGTTATTAGGAAGTTATTAAAATAAATCCTTCAGGAGAAGAGGTTATAGCTCCTTTCCTAATGTTTTGATTACTGATAACTTGGAAAATGTAGGCCAGAGTTGGGAAGCTGAGTTAACAGAAAGAGGTTTTATTCTTTCAGTGTGTTCTTTCCTGACCATCATTCTGCTCCAGAGAAAGACAGCAATGTTCCCCTTTCCCTTTACCCTCCTGTAATAAATCCCCTTTGTCATATGGAGATTCAAACTCAAGAGTGGGATGTAGAATCTTGATGAGGCTGTAACTCCTAATGGAAGGAAATCCGTAATTACCCATTCGGACCATGAAGTCCATTTGCAGAGGTTAACAGTGTTCCTACAATTTAAACCACGCCATCTGCTTGGTTTAAAACTGAGCCGAATAGGAAGGCTTTTTTGGTGGGCGGGACTATGCAGGGTTATAAGTGTCCAAAGACCTAGGTGAGAACACTCAAACCAGTTTAGGGGGTTTGTGGTCCTCTCAGATGCACCGAACAATCTGATTCACATCCCACGCTTGTTCTTTGTTTTCTCAGATGCCTCCAGACTGTTTACCGCCTTTCACTAGACTTATTAGGAAAAAACCCACAGGAGCTAGGCAGATGGGTTATATTCATTAACATCCATCGTATTCACATTGACGGGTGTGAACACACACGTTGCTAATGAAATGAGAATGCGGAGGGGAAGGGGGAGGCTCAGCAAGCGGCAGCAGGTGACGTCATCCCAGTGGGGAGATCTTCATGACAGTTTAAAGAATGCGGAATGTGAGCTAACTAGCTCAGGTATCTTCCTCCGCAGGTGACTGGTCTGTAAGAAGCTCTCCTGATTCTAAGGGCTAGGTTCTCAGAGGAGTGGCCAGCTCAGAGACCTCCCAAGAAAAGCATCCCAAAAGCCGAAGGGTCTGATGGGCTTTGAAGAAAGACCATCCCTGCTGGACAAAGAAACAGTCTTCTGACCCATCACCTTGGCTGAGGATGAATTTACATGTGAGCTCAGGGCAACCAAAACTTTCTTTACCGTTCAAGCAAACTTGTGCTTAAAAATGCCAGTTGGTATAAAACCCAGGTGGGCTGTAATACTGCTTTGACACGAAGATCAGTAACAGGATTGCAGTTTACCTTGATGACATTGATTATTTTACTTATATGTACCCATCATCAGAAGAATAACACCACGAATTTAAAACTGCTGCTCCTCTGTTTTCGGCAGGGAGAAGCCATCTATGGTTCTGCAACTTCATGTGGGATCTATGAAGTCCTTTAACAACCCCATCATGGCTTCCGAAAAAATGCAGGGCTGCCAAATGAGTAAGAACTATTCCAAGTAAATGGTTTCCCCCTTATAAAGGAAATGAAACCCTGAAGCACCAAATTTATTTTAGGTGGGAAATGCTACTCCAAATTTTTCCTTATTTATTTGCTGCCTTAAAGTGAATAATAACTGTCTTTTCTTGATGACCCTTAATAATATATACACCGGTGCCTGTGGAACTATTTAGGCTCTTTGCTCTTTTGCGAAATGAGATTCATGGATTTCTGACCTCTCCTATCTTACTGTTTATCTCCTCTCTTGCTGGTAAGCATCTAGCTGCCTGTTCTTACTGTAGTCAATGTGCCTGCCTCTAATACTCCACCCAGATCATTCTTCTAATTTGTGTTGGATCTTGGAAACCAGATAATGATTTCTATTAGAACTCTGCATAAAGTAAGCGTAAGTTAGGACCTGTGTGGGTACTACCTGTTCCTACTTGGTTTTCTATCTCTGAAATCCTCACATCTTCATTAAGCACCACCCAAGTGTTTAATTCCATCTTAGAGTTTGACCCTGGTTATGAACTTGGGCAACAGGGATTGTCCTGGCTGCTGATTCCCGTCTGAATCGGATCCAGTCTTCCTGCAGGCTAATGGCCGGCTTCCTGTTTCTAACCTAGTTGTTCTGTGTGGATCTTTATCTGCTTCCTTCTTCTTAAGACCCTTAGTTCTTGGGACTGAGTTCCTGCAGCATTCTTGTCATCTATTTTTTCTCCCTGCTTTTTCTTCCTCCCCTGATGATGAATTTTCTTCTTGCACTAAGAAGGATACTCAGGAGAGAATAATAGGTATATTGCAAGCAAGAAGCGGGATCTCAGTAGATGTTTGTTCAACAAAAGTACAAATGATAAATATGAATATATATTTTGGCCTACACATTGCTTTCAGAAACTGTATGTTGTTGAAGGAATACTTTTGGTCTCAATTCTAGGTTTTTATATGTAGAAGTCTGTACTGAATTTGGTTTGGCGGTGGGCAAAAGGGACTTATAAAACCCAAGCTCATTTATGAAAACCAAAAATTCTAAGAATGGTGCTTTATGAAGGCATTCTCATCAGGCTAGAAAAATAACTGAAAGGCTTAAAATATCAAAAAAGATTTAATCCATGAATTTCCTAGTTGTTTATTCCTGCCGCTATTCTCTCTATTGCCAGAGCAATTAACAACATTTTCATCTCAATGGAAGGCTTCAGGTCCAATAAAATGATTTCCCAAAGTAAAGCCTGAAGGCAAAGAAGGAGGGCTATGCAGGCATGAATGACCATAAAGTGAATTATGTCTGACAGTTGTGCGTGGGGTTGAATTTGAACTACCTACAATAGACCCATCATTCTTCAACACACGAATATGCTTAAAGTATAAACACACAAGTCCATTACTGCAATGTTTCCCTTTATATAATAGGAGTCTTTTAGAAAATCTAGGAATACATCAACATTTAAATTGTTAATTTAAAAATTATACTGATGGGTTGGTACGTTAGTTCTTAACCAGGTATGCATAACATAATGGACAATGCACCAAAACTGTTAAGCTTTCTGTGATTGTTGAGAATATACTTGATTTTTAGGTTTATCTTAAAAGCTTAGCTTATATTTTTTGTTTTTTCCAAGTTTTCTGCAATGAACATATACTAATTTTATAATTATAAAATTTTTACATATAGTTATATATAATCCTATGATAAATAATTAATATACAACTATATATATATATATACATATTTTTTTGGCCATGCTGTGCAGCATGTGGGATCTTAGTTCCGCAGCCAGGGATCGAACCTGCGCCCCCTGCAGTGGACATGTGGTCTTAACCACTGGACCGCCAGGGAAGTCTCTCCTGGTCATATCTTTAGTGCTTCCAGGAAACAAGAACAGATGATATAAAAAAGGAACATTCAAAGAACAAAAAACAGAGCTCTTGGAAATTGGGGATGTAATAAAAGAAATGAAAAACTCAATGAGAAGTTCTGAAATGTAAATTTCAGGTTACCTCTCAAAATTTAGGGAAAACAATAAAGAAATTGAACAAATGAAAAAGATAAGAAAATTAGAGGATTAGTCCATGGGGTCTGATATCTGAATATAAGTTCAGGAAAGAAAGAATAGAAAATGAAGGTGAAGAAATTGTCCCAAAAAATCAGTTCAAGGAAATGTCCTTAAAGCTGAAGAGAATGGCTTTCCATGTTGAAAGGCTCATTGATTACCCAGTAAGAAGGGTGGAAATAAACACACATCAAATAATATTCATGAGATTTCAGAAAATGGGGGAAAAGAATAAGAACCTAAAAGTATCTAGAAAAACACTGAATTCAAGTAAAGGATCAAGAATTAGAATGGCAATGAACTTCTTGAGAGCAACATTGTTGACAACTGAAAAATTCCTTCAAAATTAGGAAGGGAAATAATTTCTAATCAAGGATTCTATATTCAGTCTAACTTCAATTAAGTGTGAGAGAGAATAAAGACACTCTCAGACTTGTAAAGTTTCAGATAATGTAACTCCCATGCACCCTTTCTCAGGAAGCTACAGAAAGACGACTCCATGGGAAAAAAAAAAAAGAAAATAGATCAAGAAAGAGGTCACAGAGGCCAGGTCAGAGGGGCTCTAACAATCTAGAGGCCAAGGGAATCTCTATGATGATGGAGAAGGGAGATGCAAGGATGACAGCTGGTCTCTCCAGCCAGAATGCTCTGGAAGAGATGTCTCCAAGAAAATGAAATGAGCACAGGGAAATCTACTTGGTGCACTGTGGTGACCTAAATGGGAAGGCAATCCAAAAAAGAGAGGCTATAACGTATACGTATGGCTGATTTACTTTGCTGTACAGAAGAAACTGACACAGCAGTGTAAAGCAACTATACTCCAATTAAAACAAAACAAAACAAAAACGTATACTGGGATATATGTCAATTGTATCTCAATAAAACTGGGGGGAAAAAAGAAAACAATTCCCAGTCCAAATGAAGACTCTTGCAGAGCTAGTCTGCTCAGAGACCCCAGGCGCCCTCTGTGCTAGGTTAAAGTTGGTAGTAAATAAGCCTAAATATTGTATTAAAGTATGACTAATATCTAATATCTAATGTTCTCACTCAAAGAGCTAAAGGTTATGCTCTGACACTTCATTTGAAAATCCCACAGCACATTTCAAGGCTGAAGAATTTGGTTTTGTAGAACAGATTTTAATTTAATTAAAGTTGTGCCTCATGTAAAGTCTTTTCAATAAAATTTTTAGCACCAAAAAAAAAAAAAAAAAAAATGAAGTGGACTCTGACATGTGTGAAAACGTATTGAAAGGGCTTTAAAAATTGGGAGAATTTGAGTTTGAATTCATCGAAAATTTAACAAATGGAAAAGCAAGATAATTATAACCTTTATGGAAAATAAGACATTGTTCAAGAAAGGAAACGTAATTCCATTGTATGGTTCAGCTATGAAAAGCATGCATAAAGTTGTGTAACGTAAACACGGCATTCTGATCTAACCAGAGGTAGTGAAGCAACCATCCTACTGGAAAGATGGCGGCACAGGAAGCATGTGGGGTAGGGGGGGCGGAGAGGGCGATGTTGGCTGTAAAGAGCCTAATCCTCACCTTCCACAGTGAGAAGTCACCTGGTAGAGTCACTAACTAAAAACAGAAACTCAGGCTGTAGTCCAGGGCTGGGTAAACTATGGCCCACAGGCCAGCCACCTGTGCTTGTAAATAAAGTTTTATTGGAACACAGCCACACCATTTGTTTACATATTGTCTGTGGCTGCTTTCATGCTGCAACCACAGAGTTGAGTACTCGTAACAGAGACCACATGGTCCTCAAAGCCTAACATGTTCACTATTTCACTCTACAAAAAGTTTGCTGACCCCTTGCGTAGCAAATAAATGTCTTTAGAGGTTTAGAGGCAAACACCAAAAGAAACAACAACAAAAATGTGAAAATTGGGTGGCTGTTTTTCCTAATGAGCTATACAGAACTATTTGATACATTAAACAAGTTGCTTGTATTACTTTGATAAAAACAAAATCTAAATAAAAAAGGAATGTTAATATAATTTATTAGAGGCAACTTTTTTTCAGTGCCATGATAAAAATGTTAAAAAATTACCTCTATTCTTTTTGTTCCCGCTTTTGGTTTTTTGCCCATTTTTTACTTACAATTCAACTTCTTTCTTTGAGTCAACTTTCCTTTCTTTTCCTTTTTATTTTTAGCTTTGGTTAGAAACCAAGGCAAGAAGTCAAGCATTAGGCTTTAAATGACTTCTCTCCTACATTTTGAATGTATCTGGAGGAGGGACATTGCAGATTTTAGATTCCTAGGCAATCCACAAATCCAAAGAACTTGCTAAACAGATTTTATTTTACTCAACCAAAAGTGATCTCAAATTGTCTTCACACCTCAATTTATTTCTTTTAAAAGGATGCAACTGAGACTCACGTTCCATCCATTGATCACACTTGGTGACACACTTCCTTCCTAATGTAACCTTGAAATGGTAGCGCATCCATAATTAATCGGGAGGTAAGCTGTCTTAGCCATTAAACAGGTTTCCAATTTAGTAGCACTTCGGGCTTTGTCCCAGAAATCACAAAGGTCATTTTTTACCCAATACTTCAAGATAAACAAGGACACTTTCCGGAAAATGTACTTTTCTTATATGCCTAATACCGGATAATACATTGATATTATACTCTAGACGTGATGGTGCATATTTCTGTTCTTGAGTCTAGGATGTGAAAAGGAAGGAGCCATTCTCACTATTATGTTCTCAGGTTAATATTTATGACCCTACTCAGCAGAAACTTCAGTTCCAACAGTGCCAACCACTGAAGCTTACAGGCCTAGTGACACTCCTGCTGAGTCAGCTGGCCAGCTCTCCAAGCTCCCCGGGGGAGGATGGCCTTTCTCTCAGTTCACAGGGTGTTGGCTGTCCACCTCCCCTTCTCTGCCTGGCTAGGGCACTTCAGTGTATTCAGCAAATGTTTACTGAGTACCTACTATGTGCCTAGCTCTGCGTGAAACCCTGTAGAGAACACAAAGATGACTAAGATTACAACGTGCTAGGAAGACTTGACAGGCACCCAGGAATTGTTAAACGACAGAGCAGGGCCACAAAGGGCCACTTGATAACGTGAGTTGTTGAAGTCACGTGTGCTCTAGGAGTTAGGAGTGGCTGGGAAGGAGTCGGACTCCAGCGTGGGCGCTGTAGGCTGGGCCCCCACTCTCGTGTGGGTGGAGGGAAGAGGGGAGGTGTTTTCAGTTGGAGAGTCCAGTGGTGAGCACGGGGCACGGCTGAAGATCCACTAACCATGGTTGGAGAATACAGCTCGAATTCCATCCACAGTGACTTAACACAAGAGATTATGCTTTTGCCCAAATTCTATGGCCAGTGGTAAACTCTGAACTCTAATTAAAGTCTTCTGATGCTAAGTTCATACTGTCTGTACTCTAGAGAGTTGTCCATTTGGAAAGATGGACCAATTAATAGACCATCTCTTGTCTCTAACAGTCAGCTCACTGGCCTCGTATTTGCAAGGGACTGTCCCAGTCAAGTATTTGGTATCAAACAGCCCATGTACTCACTGATACATCTGACTCTGCCTGCACATTAGTATCTACCTGTAAGTCAATGACCAAAGTTGAGGAAAACTTGCAAATAATACAAGAAACATGCAAATGTTTCTTCCAAGGGTGTAATGATATGAAACTTATGAGAATGAGACATTATTGCAGCCTTTTGGCATCAGGCTTTAGACAGATGCAGGGCAGACCTGCCTAGAGAAGATCAGGAGGATCTAGCACCAGGAGTTTGGCTGAGAGAGGTTTGGTGGGCATCATAGGTCCAGAAAGGAAGAGGAAAGTTCCAGAGAAGTGCATAGGCGAGAATCACTAGGACGAAAACTAGTACCTGTCAAATGGCCACTCTATGTCTTGTGCTGTACAAAATTATTCCTTCAGCCCTCACAATACTCCAGCAAGATGTACTTTGTTACCCTCATTTGAACAAATAGATCAGGAACCTAAAACTTGGAAAGGCTAAGTAATTTTCCCAAGGTCACGCAGTTTATAAAGACTGGAGCTGGATTAAAACCTTGTTCCAACTTTCCATAAAGACCATATTATTTACATTACTCAGCGCAGCCCTTTTTAGGGCAGGCAGGCAAAAGGTGAGTCCTAGGAAGTCAGCTCAGGCAAAATGCCTGACCTTTTCTAAAAACGCTGCTTGGGAGAGGTGAGTCTTGACATGAACTTTAAAGAATGAGTAAGGTTTCCACAGTTAGAAGAAGAAAAGAAGATGACTTCCACAGGAGGAATAGTGTAATCACAACGCAGAATACGAGCCACTATACGACCCTGGCTGGAATAGTGCAATCAAATGTAGGGAGGATGCTTTGTAAAGACAGTCAGTGGTCTTAGGACAAAATACCTGGATAAGCATTTAATGATGAAATTACAAGAACAACTGATGACGTTAGCAGCATCTCTGACATACCAACCTCATAACCTCAACATTTCTATCTTTATCCATTTTCCAGACCTACCACATGCAAGGTCTTGTACTGACAACTGCAAGGGATGGAGACACAAAGGACATGGCCCTTTCTTGAGGAAATTTATGATCTATAATTCACAATGCTGTGCTAGATATTTGGCCAGGGTGCTATAGGAACGAGAAAAAGGACACCTGTCTGAACCTAGAGGACCATGGAGGGTTTCCACAGGAGGTGACACTTAGGTCTTGAAGACGGTTTGGTATGGGGAAGCAGAGAGTGCCGTTGAGGGGATGGCGGTAGGGAAGACTGGAGAATGGGCAGGGGAAGACCTCACACTGCCATTCTAAGGAGTTTGTGCTTTAAATTGAGGGCAATGAAGAAGCAGAAAATATTTTGAGCAGAGAAGTGATGGGATCAGATTCTCGTTGTAGAACAATTACCCTAGCAGCAGTGTGGAGGATGCAATGGAGAGGTAGAGGACCAGAGGCGGGGAGATAAATCAGTCATCTATTGCAATCCAGGGTCTTTTGAACTTAGACACTGGTCCTGGGAATGAGAAAATGGGACAGATTCAAGAGAAATTACAGAACTGAACTTCACTGGTCTTGCTGACTGGTGGTGAGTTAGGAATGAGGGTGAGAAGAAGATAATTACCATGTATCAAGTGCTTTTGACCTCACAGGCTTGGAGTTAAGTCTTTTACACGCAACATCCTACTTAATCCGTATATGAACCCTGCAAGGTAGATACTATATTCCTGTTTCATAGACAAGGGAATAGACCTGAGGAATTAAGTGACTTTTCCGAAGCCACACACAGAGTAAGGGGTGGCTCTGCGCTTGGCCTAGGTGGGTCTGACAGCAGACCCTGTGTCTTTATCTCTCTACCCACCGGTGATTGAATAAGGTTTCTGACCTAGGTGACCAGGCGGAGGGCGGGGCCGCTGGCTTGGAGAGATTCATTTGGAGGAGTGGCAGGTACAGGAGAGAAAGAGAAGTTCCATTTTGGTTATTATGAAAGTGAGGAAAGTGTACATCTGCAGATACAGGATTAAGAAGATGAGACAGCTGTGGATGATGGTTTGAGTTCACTGGAGAGGTCAGCGTTGGAAGGACAGACTGAGCAGGTTCAGTGTGCAGGGAGTGGGAGGGGGCTGAGCACATCTTGCCCAGAGGGCTGTCCAGAATGAAAGAGAAGAAAGCCGAGGAGGGAGCCCATGGTGAGACCAGACCTCAAGTGTGGGCAGAGGAAGAGGACTCTGGACAGAGACTAAGAAAGGTCAAAGAGGTGGAGAAACCGGGGGCGACAAGTCTCAGAGAAGACCGAGTAGAAGTTTTTAGGACGGATGGAGGTTCAAGCAGAGCTCACAGAGGGCACAGCTCCAGGGGGTGCCAATCGGATCCCAGTCTAAGTGTGTGGTGCCCCGAAGTCATCCAACACGGTAGCCCTGGGTCCACAGAAACCAGGACTGAGAACAGGCAAAGATAAGAGAAGGTGGGAAGGTGTCCATTTGGTTTAGTAATTGTAAGGTCATGGTGGGCACGAGTGAGGGTCATTTTAGTGGTGCGATGAGGGGAAGAAAATATTTTGGAGGATTGAGGAATAACTGGGAAGTGAGGAAGCACATGTGGTTTCCGTACAACTAGTGTATGGGAGGAGGGAAGGCAGTAAGTAAAAATAGACCTGGAGTCTGGAGAGAAACTGGGACAGGTCATACTCTGAGGAGAAACAGTGAACAGGGATACAAGATATAGAGGGAATAACTGATGGAGAGAAGGCGTGGGGAACATGGGAGGAACTGGGCTTCCTCCATCCTAAGGACAGAGCGGAAGATGGGATACAGAGGTGCAGATGAAAACTGCCGAAGGACCCAAGGCGAAGCCTGATGCTTTTTTATATGAACATTGTCCACAAAGCTGGCTTCCACAGTTCTGCTCTGTCCCTCCCCTGAGGGATACATATTCCTATCTTTATCACTAACTAGGTCCTTAGAAAATTAACTAGCATGAGTTTATCTTTTTATTCATGCATCTCATCTTCCCTACGTGGTGCTGCACCCCATGAGCACGCAGGGAGCGTTGTAGACTGGCAGACTTAGACGTATCCTCAGAGACCATCTGTTCCAACACATTTATCGCACAGATGATGTCACTGAGGCCCAGAGGAGGAAAATGGCTTGTTCATTTTTTCTAAATGTGGTAAAATACATAAAACATAAAATTTACCATTTTAAGTGTATAGTTCAGTGGCACTAAATACATTCTCATTATTGTGCAACCATCACCACCACGCATCTCCAGAACTTTCTCATCTTTCCAAACTGAAACTCTGTCCCCAGGAAACACTAAATCCCCATCCCCTCCTCTCCTCAGGTCATGGAAACCCCAGTCCGCTTTCTGTCTCTGTGTATTTGACTATTCCAGTACCTCATATAAGTGCCATCATACGATATTCGTCCTTTCGTTTGTGGCTTATTTCACTTAGTATAATGTTTTCAAGGTTCATCCATGTTATAGCAAGTGCTGGAATTTCCTTCCTTTTAAGGCTGAATAGTATCTCATTGTATGAATATAACACCTTTCGCTTATCCACTCATCCAATGATCCACATTTGCGTTGTTTCCACCTTTTGGTTACTGTGAATAGTGCTCCTGTGAACACTGGTGTACAAAGAGCCCACAGTCTTTTAATGATTTTTTTCCCCCTATCTAACATTGTATTCTCCAGAGTAGAAATTCAAGAAAAAAAATTTTTGGTGATGATGATAATGTTATCCAATCCCTCAAACTTACGAGGGAGAGAAAATTTAAGCCCACGAAACAAAAGACCATCCATTCTGTAACTCAGCTACTATGCTGATGCTCTTTAAGTGGAATCAATATGTAACCAAAATACACAACTACCATGAAACTATGGATTTTCTTTTTTCACGTGCATTTATCTTCCCTCCTGTGTCTCTCTATATTTTCCAGAGAGGAGCAAATCTGATCCAGAGCTTCATTTCTTTCTAAAGTAAGGCTGTTCCGTGGGAATCCTTGGAACACAGCCACATGATGAAACCATAACATTTTAAAACTCCAATGTCAAGGATTTCCTTTGGAAAATCTCATTGAGCACTTCTGTCATATTCGAAAAATAGAACAATTCAGCAAAAACAGTAGGCGCGGCATTCCCCTCTTCTACTGCCTTGCACTCAAGTGTGTGTCTCTGAAAAAAATCCTTTATTCCTATGCAATCCTCTCAAGGTCAATTCAAGGAGAGAGGCCTTTAGTAAGAACACTAAGTGTAGGGGAGATTTTTTACCTCCTCACATTAGTCTATATTCAGCATCAAATCAATTATTATTTAGTGTTAGCTTTCCAGAATGTGTTGAAATCCTTTTTCTTAGTTAATAAGTGGAAAAATATTCCTCTGCCGATTGTTCACAACGTGTTCTGTGTTTATCAGGAGCTTGTTAAGCTAAGAAATGACTGGGCACAGACTAATAATCACTTTGTGCATTTCTAGGGCACATTAAACTTTCAGATCATGCCTTCCACGCGATGTATCTTTTGATCTGTGAAACAACTGTAGAGGGGAAACCGGGCGGGGTTGTTATTAGGCTGCTGGAATGAGGCAGAAAGTGCTGAGGGTCACACGTAGAGGTGCTCACCGCAGTGGTTGGTGAGAAAAAATGGTTGATGGCATTTGGGTGCCACTATAAACAATGCAGACACGTGGTCACCAACTGTACTCTGTCCTGTGTGGAAATCCAGCTCGGTCTGAGCTGGTGTGCCCATTCTTCCCCCTCCCCCACCTCACTTTGGGCAGGCAAAGGGGCTTCCCTTATTCCTCACACACCACGGCTTTTTCTCCGTCTGTTCCCTTTTCCTTGCTCTGCCTCTCTCTTCACCTGGCTACTTCTAGTCATTCTTTTAAAAACATTTTTTTAAAAAGTTTAAACAAGTACTTCTTTAAGGACTGTGAGGAATAGTTACAATTTTCTCTGTTCTGCCCTCCTATTTCTCCTTTCTAGAAGCATTTTTTTTTTTTTTTTTGGCTGCTCCATGAGGCTTGTGGGATCTTAGTTCCCTGCCCAGGGATTGAACGTGGGCCCTTGTTTATTTTTGTTTTTATTTCCATTTCTCTAGGAGGTGGGTCAAAAAGGATCTTGCTGTGATTTATGTCAGAGTGTTCTGCCTGTGTTTCCCTCTAAGAGTTTTATAGTGTCTGGCCTTACATTTAGGTCTTTAATCTATTTTGAGCTTATTTTTGTGTATGGTGTTAGGGAGTGTTCTAATTTCATTCTTTTATATGTAGCTGTCCAGTTTTCCCAGTACCACTTATTGAAGAGGCTGTCTTTTCTCCATTGTATATTCTTGCCTCCTTTATCAAAGCTAAAGTGACCGTATGTGTGTGGGTTTATCTCTGGGCTTTCTATCCTGTTCCATTGATCTGTATTTCTGTTTTTGTGCTAGTACCATACTGCCTTGATGACTGTAGCTTTGTAGTATAGTCTGAAGCCCGGGAGCCTGATTCCTCCAGCTCCATTTTTCTTTCTCAAGATTGCTTTGGCTATTCAGGGTCTTTTGTGTTTCCATACAAATGGTGAAATTTTTTGTTCTAGTTCTGTGAAAAATGCCAGTGGTATTTTGATAGGGATTGCACTGAATCTGTAGATTGCTTTGGGTAGTATGGCCATTTTCACAATGTTGATTCTTCCAATCCAAGAACATGGTATATCTCTCCATCTGTTTGTGTCATCTTTAATTTCTTTCATCAGTGTCTTATAGTTTTCTGCCTACAGGTCTTTTGTCTCCTTGGGTAGGTTTATTCCCAGCAATCGCACTACTGGGTATATACCCTGAGAAAACCATAATTCAAAAAGAGTCACGTACCACAATGTTCACTGCAGCTATATTTATAATAGCCAGGATATGGTAGCAACCTAAGTGTCCACAGACAGATGAATGGATGAAGAAGATGTGGCACATATATACAATGGAATATTACTCAGCCATAAAAAGAAACGAAATTGAGTTATTTGTAGTGAGGTGGATGGACCTAGAGTCTGTCATACAGAGTGAAGTAAGTCAGAAAGAGAAAAACAAATACCGTATGCTAAAACATATATATGGTATCTAAAAAAAAAAAAAAAAAGTGGTTCTGAAAAACCTAGGGGCAAGTCAGGAGTAAAGACGCAGACGTAGAGAATGGACTTGAGGACACAGGGAGGGGGAAGGGTAAGCTGGGACGAAGTGAGAGAGTGGCATGGACATATATACACTACCAAATGTAAAACAGATAGCTAGTGGGAAGCAGCCACATAGCACAAGGAGATCAGCTCGGTGCTTTGTGACCACCTAGAGGGGTGGGATAGGGAGGGTGGAAGGGAGGGAGACGCAAGAGGGAGGAGATATGTGGATATACGTATACATATAGCTGATTCACTTTGTTATAAAGCAGAAACTAACACACCACTGTAAAGCAATTATACTCCAATAAAGATGTTAAAAAACAAAAAACAAAACCGTATAAGAACGTCCTCATTAGTCTTATCTCCGTGTTCCTGAGACTGCCTTGTTCAGTCTTCTAGGAATCAGAAGGTATTGTCTGGCCTCTGACTGTCGACTGGGCTTTAGCCAAGTCCTGAAGGCAGGCGGCTGCACCAGCACTGGCCTCTGGGAGCACTGCAGTTCTCACAGTGTCTCATGGACATAAACCATGCATTTCCTCTGGGATAAACACCTGCTGCCCCACATCACCTTAATTTATATGCTTCTCTCTCTAACTGGCAGTTTCACCTGGAATAATTTTGAATTGCAGTGGCTGCTCTGGGGAACTTTGGACATGAACAAAATTGTTCATTTGAGAGATGCCTTAGAACACAAAGGGAAGAAACAGCAGGAGATTATCCTGTCTGTCTAAAAAAGAGAGAGCATTTTGGTTTTTGTAGATACCTCTCTCCTACATTTCTGTACCGTGAAGATTAATAAATGCTGGCTTTAAAATATGCTGCTTGATAAAATTTTCAAGGCCCAAATAATTATCTAAACCAGTTGTAATAACTATCTTTTGCATATAAATATACGTCAAAATGGGTTTTCTTGAATCTAAACGTTTATCTTCTCTTCTTGCAGAGGAAGGATGTTTGTTGTTTACAGTGATAATTTCGTAAGTGTCTGAAGTTGGCCCCCTCTCACTCCTTTTTTCTAGTCCTTTCCCCCTCTTTTTTTCTCTCTTGGTAAACTTTAAAAATTAATTAATCGAAACAATCATCCTGTCATTATGGGTGCACTTTAAGAATTTCTATTTCAGACTGTCAAAAATATCTAAAAGACAGAAAGAAAAATATTAAGCGATTTGTGTTTCTTTTGTGGACACTGAAAACTGTATTTACAAAATAGCCTTTGTTACTGTTGCTACAAGATAAGAAGAAAAGGCTCCTTTCAAGTAAAAGAAGAGCCTTGAGCATTATTTAGAGTCTTTAAAATTTAGTTTACCATATAAAAATAATATCAGCACAACAATTTGGTTTATACAAGACCAGGGTCGAATTTCTTATGATTTAAAGTTTCTAAATTCCCCACATTGTTTTTATGAGTTACCTAAATCATCACTGTTTCCATAACTTATTTAAAATTTATGCATACACTCACATAATTGTATTCAGCTACATGAGAAGGTAATCATGAATTTTAAAAAAGTGCTTAATTTTGTGAAATTTTACAATGCTATATGTCAGAAGGATTCATTATGTTAGTAAAAATTGTAATTGCTTCATTCTTAACTAAGATTAAGACCTTTGATAAACAGTCATTAATTAATAATCACTGTTACCTAGACAATTTACAAGAAGGAAACAGATACAAAATAAAAGCTTTTATGCTGAAACTGTTTTTAAGTAACACAAAGATTCGATTCTCCACCTTATAAAGGGAAAGATGATAGGTTTTAATTCATTCAAAATTGTTACAAGAGCTCTATTTTTTACCAAAATTGATAACCAGAAAGTGAGTTCATCTTTCTATGTTAATTATACATAAAGGTAATAATGCTTAATTATTATTTTGAGGTTAGTTATACATAAGCTTAACAATGTTTAATTAGGTAGAGCTTAATGAGTATATTTTTAAATGAGAGAATAAAAACAATAACTTTTTTTGACTAAAAAATTATTTTTATGCCTTTTTGCAGCGATGGGTGCCAGTGTGTCTTTTGAGAATGGAGAGATTGGGATAAAAGCCATGGCTGAGAAGGCTGCTTAGGTTGTTCTGGGGTAACGGAGGCACCGCACAGACTTAGAACAGTGGGACACACCTTCTGCTCTTTTTTTTCCCTCTCTGGACCAAAGGGCCTTAGATCCTAAACCTGAAACTTGGAAGCATGGAGAATCCTATTGTGAACTCGACCTTCAAACATGTCAAGCCGTGCCTTCTCCTCTTTCACAAACATCTAGGCTGCTTGTAGGCTTTTTTAGAATCTATCAGAAACGAGAGGATGAAAAATGTGAGATGGAAATCCTCACCCATCTTGCCAGTGATGTTTTGTACTTTTGGGTGAAACCTGCAGCTGTATCTCAAAAGGTTAATAAGGCATTTCCGGAATTGGCTACAGGCAGATTCACAACCCGTTTCCTTGTTTATCCTCAATTTGTTGAGTGTCTTTGACCACCTACTGTGCCAAGTTCTTTACATCTATTATCATTAACTTTTTAAAAAAATTTATTGGAGTCTAGACGATTTAAAATGTTGTGTTAGTTTCTGCTGCACAGCAAAGTGAATCAGTTATGCACATACATACTGATAACAAGCCCCTAAAACTCAGAGACAGAACCTCATACCAGGAGTCATCTTGCTGGTCAGGCAGTTGGTTTGCAAGTCAAGCCAAGTTCTATCTGACTTCAATATGGCAATTTTCTTTTTCACTATTTTATGCTGCCTTCAGTGTCACAGAGAAAATACCACGTTAAGGACAGGTTTGTATTTGTGCAAGTCCGTGCAAGTGTGTATGTGTGTCCACATGCGCGCACCTGTGTGTGTGTGTGTGTGTGTGTGTGTATGTGTGTACTGAGATGGTGGTGAAGGGTTATGAAGAACTAGACCAGTTAGTTCAAGTTCAGTTAGTGGATTTTTGTCACTTTTTCTTAAATATTTTTGTCAATCATAGTGGCCATACAACTGTGCTCCATCAAAAAATCTCTACTCACACCAGAATTTAGGGGGAATTTTATGAAAATAAAAAAGAAAATTTGCCAGTGTAGATGTCTCAGGCAATTATAGCCATCTGCCTCTTGTTAGCCCAGAATGTTCCATCTGTTATATGCTTCACATCAACCAGAGAGGGGGACCAGTGTGGTGTAGACACACACCGAGAATAGATGCTGGGGTTCTGGGAGAAGGATGGGAAAGCAGCTAGATGGTCTTCTCTGGTCCCCTCATGAAGTGTTTGGTCTGTAGGTGGTGGCCGGGGTGCCCTGCGGCGTCCTCTGCTTCACTAGCTGGTCCACCCTCAGATGAGGTCGAATCTGCCCACTCAGGAGTCTCAAAAGGCAGAGCAAGAGCACTGACTCACGTGATCTTATAACCGCTGTCTTCTCCCTTCTCCAGGCGGAAGGCACTAAACTTCCCTTTTCATTTTGGAACCAGTTCTTTGTCACCTAAGCTGTGCTTAATGACGACTCACTGTCACTATAGCATCAAACGTATCACTGCAAACATGTTAAATCAGAGGCACATGTTTTCATCAGTTAAAACCCATCAGCTTTAACCTATCTTGAACTTCAGATGAAACGTAGAACTTGTAGAAATTTGGACTTTCTACGCTGTGACTATAAGTAATCTGAAGACCTAAACCGGTTTGAAAACAAAACTCTAGCAGTTTTTTTTCCTGATCCACAGCCTTCAGTAAATTTCATTTTACCCTAATAGCCCAATTGGGTAGGCTTGCCTTTGTCCTCCCGGGCAAGAGGAGAGAAAAATCTTCCTTTTCAACTCTTATAGAATTTTGTAAACTTCCTTTTCTGAAAACCTGTCTTTTGCAAGAAAATGACTTTGTTCCTGGGTTTTCCTGGTCCGAACTGCTGCCGACCTGGGACATGTTTATTTATTTATTTTTTCTTCTAGGACTAAAACATGAAATGTTAATGTTACTGCTGTTGGAGTTTCCTTTGCCATCCAGGTGCCACTCATGGTGTGGTGAAATCAACAGAGGGAAATAAAATTCAGCGCTGCTTCTTCTGAGATGTCAAAGGCTGTTTTTTTTTATGTGTGTGTGTGTGTATGTGTGCTCTTCTACTGATCTTTAAGATTTCCTACCTCAACTCAAAGTTATTTACATACTTCTTTTATTACTGTTAACTGCCCTTTCTAATTCAGCCTTTCGTGAATTAAGTATGGCCTCTCAATACCAAGCCACGGCTCCCTGTGCCTTGAGGAGGTCTCTAAGTACTGGATGGTCTCATATCCCCGTCTCCACAGGACTCAGCACCATCAGGACACTTACATCCCGGGATCTGCATTCATATAAATGTACAGTCTGACTTGTGCTTGTCAATTTCATGAAAAAGAAGCTAAAAAAGACACTGAGGAAACACCAAAGCCATTTCAAGTAGTAATTCTCCTTTGTGCAACCACAAAAGTAATATCCTCATGGGTATAAACCCCAAAAGGCTGATAGAAAAGCTTCTCTGAACTGCAATGATTGATGGTCCTCAGAGATGGGGAAAGCACTGCAAGCTGACATGTTTATCACTTGCATTTGGAGGCAGGATAGCGCTGGGGAAGGGCTTTGCAGAGAAGTGAGCCTGAATGCCAGTTTGAGTGATGGGTCTGACATACGAAACTGGAATGGCCCCCCATTACAGTGGGAAACGAACCCCTGCTTTAATGAATCCACAGCAGTAATTTAGGGTATAGATTCCATCTGCATGGAAGACAGGACGTGGCAGGGTTGTCTGTTGCTCACACCTGTGGAATGCAGGCTCTAAAACCTGATCACTGTCATTCTTGAATAATAGCATAAAGAACATGAGTAAGAATTCTCATCCTTGCAAAATGGGTTTAGCTTTCATATTCCTGTCCTTCACAGTGGGAATCAAAATACAGGGAGCTTTGAAAATAGCAAAAAATGTCTTGTAGATTTATTTCCTTTCCTTGGAAGCATTATAGAGAAATATTTAAGGGTTAGAATTTGCACAGGAATAGAGCAGTTAATCAGCTTGATTTTCTGTGTCTCTCTTCTCTACCGTGTGACAAAGAGGGTTGGGCTCTGATTTCTAAATATGAAGATGAAAACTGTTATGTACAATGCTTTTTTAAAAACAAGAAACCCTTTTATCTCAGCTAAAAATTGTTATTTGCTCTTTACTTTTTATTTCAAGCTTCAATTTCATTTTCTATCCCCTTAAATACCAAGACCAGATATATACCAGATATATAAAAATGTTATAGTATGCAATTACATTGCTATTTTTAAAAATCTAGGATGCTGTGAATACTTAAACGTGTTTTTTATTGATAGAGAAAGGAAATCCATTTATATCCTGCATATAACACTGAAAATAGATTCTAATTATAACATACATTACAAATTTTCATTAATGCCACCTGAATTTTTATCATTATTAAAGGAATTCTCTTCAAAAAACAATGAGGTTTGTCATTAAAGACAGCAATGTCTTTGACAAAAATGATGTGTGCTTTGCAGTGTTTATGAGAAAGTAGGTTTCTGTTGCTGATGCCACACGTGTGTGCAGGGAGGGGGGTCTGCTCCCCTGCTGCCTCCTCCAAAAGCATCTGTCTGCAGGGCGCCTTGTCCAATAAAGAAGCTCGTCTTGGCAAAGAGGACAAGCGAGGCGTCCAGCCAGCCCCCGTCAAGCGGACCCGGCCTGTGGAAGCCGTCCTAGGAGGTGCCATGTGGCAGAGAGCAGAATGTCTGGCTATTCTGGTGCTGAATGGGTTTGCTGAGAGGGTTTCTGTCCTCTTGACTAATCCATGGTGTGTGTGTGTGTCTGTGTGTGTGTGTGTGTGTGTGTCTGTGTGTGTGTGTCTGTGTGTGTATGTGTGTGTGTGTCTCTGTGTGTGTGTCTGTGTGTGTGTCTGTGTGTCTGTGTGTGTCTGTGTGTGTGTGTGTCTGTGTGTGTGTCTGTGTGTGTATGTGTGTGTATGTGTGTGTCTGTATGTGTGTCTGTGTGTGTGTATGTGTGTGTGTATGTGTGTGTCTGTGTGTGTGTATGTGTGTCTGTGTGTGTATGTGTGTGTGTCTGTGTGTGTGTATGTGTGTCTGTGTGTGTATGTGTGTGTGTCTGTGTATGTGTGTGTGTGAATGTGTGTGTCTGTGTATGTGTTTGTGTGTGTCTGTGTGTCTGTGTATGTGTGTGTCTGTGTGTGTGTATGTGTGTGTCTGTGTGTCTCTGTGTGTGTGTCTGTGTGTGTATGTGTGTGTGTCTGTGTGTGTGTCTGTGTGTCTGTGTGTGCGTGTCTGTGTGTGTGTCTGTGTGTGTGTCTGTGTGTGTCTCTGTGTGTGTCTGTGTGTGTGTGTGTGTTTAACTCATCCCTTTGCTTCCAAGAATGAGTGGAAGCGCGGGGAATCTAACATGCATCAGCGTTTCATGAGCTGGGTGAATGAGGGTGGGTGAAAATAACCATAAATTGGTATGTATTGGCTGTACCCACGTAGGGGACGGCTTCAAGTCTTTGTTATTTCACCCGGGGGTAGGAATCTGTGTAAAAACCCCTCACAGTCCATCCCTCTCTCTCCCCCCATCACCCTTGACAACCGCAAGTCTGATCTCAACTATTACATGTACAAGGGATAAACAACAAGGTCCTACTCTGTAGCACAGGGAACTGTATCCAATCTGCTGGGATAGATCATAATGGAAAAGAATATAAAAAAAAAGAATGTCTATATGTGTATAACTGAGTCACTTTGCTGTACAGCAGAGATTGGCACATTATAAATCAACTATACTTCAAGTAAAAAAAAAAAGAAAGAAAACAAACCCTTGCAAGGACTGTACCTGGTACATGTCATAGTGACATGTAGTCTTTTCATTCAAGTCACCTTGCATGCAGAGAGCAGAGTAATTCTGCTCCTGAAAGCACAAGTCTGGGCCAGCATCCACCCCCTTCTCCCCACTCTTTCGCCCCCTCAACCTTTTCCCAGAAAAGATTTGTTGTCTCTCCTCCACATCCCATGATGGCTTTTTAAGTGCAGCTCTGGAGGGCACAGTGACCTTCTAGGAACGTGGGGACAGCTGAGTTTCTTGGAAGTGCTGAGCTGATAGAGTCCTATTAGGGCACCTGGTATGGAAAATGCTGCAGCTTTGGGGGATGTAGGCAATCAAAGGGAGACAGGCACAGGAGAGAGATCCCCTCATTCTCCGTTCAGCTCTCCTTCCGTGTCTTCGAAATTCAATATATACAGTAGGGCTTTTTTCCGTCTTTTGTTGCAGAAGAAGGTATTTTAATCTGCTCTTATCAAAAAGTCAAAATAAAATGAATAGAAAGTTTAAAAACAGGTCCCTATGCCAACTGCAAGCATATAGTGTTTGTACAAGAAATATTTGCTAAATTTAATTGAATTGTGGCTTAATGAGTCATTTCTCTGAACCTCAAAAGTGTTCAATTTTTGTGGAAAGGTTTTGCAGATACCTCAGATGAACAGGCTCTGATTGACTTTTTGGGAAATGTAGCACAGAAATGACTGCAACAATTTTCAAAAATAGATAAGGACTATTAAGAAACACATAACCAGAACAGAGCCACAGAATATGCAAAACCAATTTAATTATTAGTGTGAAATCTCCCTCTTAATTTAATTTAACAGAATTACATTATCTTAAAGAGGATATATGTATATTTGTTAAAAACAGTTGCTTTAGGATTAAGATGATTATAAACGTGAGTCAGGCAAAGGAGACCCCACACAGCACACAGCGTGAAATGGAATCACTTGATTGGTGGCATCCAGCTTGCCATCGATGTTAACCAGGCAAAGAGCTGTGAAGTTCATATAATTATGAGCAAAGCTGAACAACTGTTTTTCTTTATTGATTTCTACCTTTTTCCTATAATGACTATTCAAATTTAGCTTCTTGATTTTTTTCCCTCAGCAAAATAGGGCTGCAATATTATCCAGCAATAAAAAGGAACGAGCTATCAAGACACGAAAAGACATGGAGAATCTTTAAATGTCTATTGCTAAGTAAAAGAAGTCCATCTGAAAAGGTTAGGGTTCCAACTACATGACATTCTGGAAAAGGTAAAACTATGGAGACAGTAAAAAGATCAGTGGCTGCTGGGGGTTTGGGTTGAGGAGGAAAGTATAGTTGGAACACAAGGGATTTTTAGACTAAACTATCCTAATGACACTGCAATGGTGGAGACTAGTCATTCACTATACATTTATCAAAATCTGTAGACTGTACAACACAAAAAGTGAAGCCTAATGTAAACTATGGACTTCAGTTAATAATACTGTATCAACATTTTGTCATCATTTATAAGAAACCTGCTAGGCTGTGGCAAGTACATAACACCAACGATAACTATGGTGTAGCAAGACGTTAATAACAGGGGAAACTATGTACGCATGTGGGGAAGGGTGAGCAGGTATATGGGACTTTCTGTTCTTTCCCTTTAATTTTTATGTAAGCCTAAAATTGCTTTAAAAAATAAAGTCAATTAATTACATTTAAAAAAAAGTCAGTAAAATCAAACTTTCAAACTATTAAGCCACATGATAGTAAGTCATTTGCAAGACTAGGTCACTTTGTTTTAAATTAATAACATGACTCAATTTCTACCTGATATTGCCATTAATTTGATATTAATTAACTTAAATTAAATAACCTTACTATTAAAAGAAGAACTAAACGTGTTTACTTGTTTTAGGCTTTGATTCCTATAACTCATAGTAAGAAAAATCAATAAAAACTTACTGTTTTAGAATATGCTTAATAATTAGTCCCACAAAAATTAATTTATGCATATGGTCTGTGTTGGGCCTGTTCTTACTGATTGAATTTTCTTTCCTCTCTGCCTCCTATTGCACCTGCCATATTAACTAGAAATTTGAAGTCAGGTCCTTCTGTGCGTGCGTCTCTATCTCAGGGGTCCAGACAGCCTGGAGACCTCTGCTGGTTGCAAATGATGAGGACACAAGGACCAGCCCTGGGAGATGGAGGGGAAGGGGAAGAAGAGAGGAGAGCAGAAAGTTATCAGGGATTCACATGATCCTCTATTTGAACTGTCAAATAAATACATTATGTCTATCTCCCAGGGCCTTTCTCATTCATAAAACAAGCACAGACAATAAACAGACAAGCCAGCACAGAAAGACTCATCCTGAAATCCTGGCTCCACCACTTACTTGCTATATGACTTGGCACATGTCACTTAAATTCTCCGCGCCTCTTTCCTCATCTATCAGGTGAGGGTTTGAGTAGGAACCCATCTGCAAGGTGAAGTTAGTAAGCTCAGCAGACATTGTTCCTCACTGTATCTGTCTAGGTACTGTAGCCAAGACTGGAGGACAATCTGTTAAATAAAGTTGACGCTAGTGACAAAGAAAAATGGAATAGTGCCTTCTTCCTGATCCATGACTTTGCTTTATCCTCTGAGTTCATACTTCAAATGCTAATTCCTCCTGGACATTTAAGATGGAATTATAGCTTGAGAATAAATTTACCTGGGAGAAGTAGTTTGAATTACAAATTTAAAATCATTGAAAGTTTCTTTGAGAAGATTAGCTTCCTTACGTAAGTACACTTTGTTTTTTTAATTCATTCTAAGAAGGTTTTTTTTTTTTTTAAACATCTTTATTGAAGTATAATTGCCTTACAATGGTGTGTTAGCTTCTGCTTTATAACAAAGTGAATCAGTTATACATGTACAATATGTTCCCATTTCTCTTCCCTCTTGCATCTCCCTCCCTCCCACCCTCCCCATCCCACCCCTCTAGGTGGTCACAAAGCACCGAGCTGATCTCCCTGTGCTATGCGGCTGCTTCCCACTAGTTATCTATTTTACATTTGGTAGTGTATATATGTCCATGACACTCTCTTACCCTGTCACATCTCACCCCACCCCCTCCCCATATCCTCAAGTCCATTCTCTAGTAGGTCTGTGTCTTTATTCCCGTCTTGCCACTAGGTTCTTCATGGCCTTTTTTTTTTTTTTTTTTTTCCTTAAATTCCGTATATATGTGTTAGCATACTGCATTTGTTTTTCTCTTTCTGACTTACTTCACTCTGTATGACAGACTCTAACTCCATCCACCTCATTACAAATACCTCCATTTCATTTCTTTTTATGGCTGAGTAATATTCCATTGTATATATGTGCCACATCTTCTTTATCCATTCATCTGTCGATGGACATTTAGGTTGCTTCCATGTCCTGGCTATTGTAAATAGAGCTGCAATGAACATTTTGGTACATGACTCTTTTTGACCTATGGTTTTCTCAGGGTATATGCCCAGTAGTGGGATTGCTGGGTCATATGGTAGTTCTATTTTTAGTTTTTTAAGGAACCGCCATACTGTTCTCCATAGTGGCTGTATCAATTTACATTCCCACCAACAGTGCAAGAGTGTTCCCTTTCCTCCACACCCTCTCCAGCATTTATTGTTTCTAGATTTTTTGATGATGGCCATTCTGACCGGTGTGAGATGATATCTCATTGTAGTTTTGATTTGCATTTCTCTAATGATTAATGATGTTGAGCATTCTTTCATGTGTCTGTAGGCCATCTGTATATCTTCTTTGGAGAAATGTCTATTTAGGTCTTCTGCCCATTTTTGGATTGGGTTGTTCGTTTTTTTGTTATTGAGCTGCATGAGCTGCTTGTAAATCTTGGGGACAAAAAAACCCCAAAGCCAGCAGAAGGAAAGAAATCATAAAGATTAGGTCAGAAATAAATGAAAAAGAAATGAAGAAAACAATAGCAAAAATCAATGAAACTAAAAGCTGGTTCTTTGAGAAGATAAACAAAATTGATAAACCATTAGCCAGACTCATCAAGAGAAAAAGGGAGAAGACTCAGATCAACAGAATTAGAAATGAAAAAGGAGAAGTAACCACTGACACTGCAGAAATACAAAAGATCATGAGAGATTACTACAAGCAACTCTATGCCAATAAAATGGACAACCTGGAAGAAATGGACAGATTCTTAGAAATGCACAAACTGCCGAGACTGAACCAGGAAGAAATAGAAAATATGAACAGACCAATCACAAGCACTGAAATTGAAACTGTGATTGAAAACCTTCCAACAAACAAAAGCCCAGGACCAGATGGCTTCACAGGCGAATTCTATCAAACATTTAGAGACGAGCTAACACCTATCCTTCTCAAACTCTTCCAAAATATTGCAGAGGGAGGAACACTCCCAAACTCATTCTACGAGGCCACCATCACCCTGATACCAAAACCAGACAAAGATGTCACAAAGAAAGAAAACTACAGGCCAATATCACTGATGAACATAGATGCAAAAATCCCCAACAAAATACTAGCAAACAGAATCCAACAGCACATTAAAAGGATCATACACCATGATCAAGCAGGGTTTATCCCAGGAATGCAAGGATTCTTCAATATACGCAAATCAGTCAATGCGATACACCATATTAACAAACTGAAGGAGAAAAACCATATGATCATCTCAATAGATGCAGAGAAAGCTTTCGACAAAATTCAACACTTTGTTTTTAATAGCTACATTTAAAAGCAGAAAAAAATCTTAGACAACAGTCTATCTATCTTATTTCCAGAGCATGGAGGTGCCACAATTAAAATGTAGCCATGCTTGCTGGCAGAAAACATAATGGTCATATGAAATATCTGCTGTAAACATTTAATGTTCTTTTAAATAGCAGGATTATTCACACCCTACCAATTTTTAAGAGATGAATAACTCTTCCAAGCAAATATTTGTATTTCCATGGCTTCTCTGTGCTTTCTTCAACTATTATAGAAAAGTCTGCAGGGAGGTCAGCTTTCCCAAATGTGGCCATAAGGCTGCTGGGGGATTCTCTAAAGCACAAACATATTGGCTAAATCTGCTTCTTCTGTCCACTCTTCATTCTGTTTTTCTATTTTGTCCTTCAGTGTATTCAAATGAAAGACAGCCTGATTTCTTTCCATCCCAATGTGCTAATCTTCAAGGTCTCCAGCGTTTAAATTCTACGTCGGTAATAAGATTATGCAAGGGATCTTCATAGCTCAGACTCCTTTCCCCAGAATACACCATGTTCTCCTTCCCTGGGTCGTAAGATAAAGCAGTGCTCAGTGGCAGTTAATCTTTGTGCTGCATGAAGCATCGTGAGATGTCACAGACCAGGAGGAAAAGATCCAGTTCTACCAGGTAACCTCAGTTGGACCTGTTACTTTGTTTCATTGAGCAATAACGACTCTCATCTTAACCTCCATGGGTATCATATGTGATAATAGTTACGATGGGCTTTGAAAATTGCAAAGTGCCCTACAAATATAATGTATCACCACAGTTACGTGATAGGGGGTTAAATATAATACAGTTGATTCTCAATATTCACAGCATTTATGTTTTCTATAGTCAGTGCAAACACCGAATTAGCAAACACTGAACTGTTGCTCTCAGGGGAAATACAGGGCAAGGTTCCTGCGAGCCTCTGGTCACAGCATTTCATCAACCAATCAATACCTAACCTTGTTTTATGTGTGTTTCTGTTTAAAGACACCTTATTTAACATATGTTGTTGATTCACTAACATTAAACTCACAGCCAAAAGCACTGTAACTCATGCCTGCACGAAGCTTATTTAATCCACATATTTTGTCTGTGAAGCACAAAGCCTTCTTGCGCTTAGGAACAACAGACAGCTCTTCAGTACTTCATTTGGGGCCATTCCGAACAGGGAAATCACTAATAAAAAGCCCCCAAATGCAAAAAGACGTGGCACTAAACAGACCACGAAAATAACAGTGCTTCTCTGCACATCTCTGCAAATGACCACAAAAGCACCACTAGGAGATCTTAACAAGTAGGTGAATTCGCAAATATGAAATCTATGAATAATGATGATTGACCACATGAATATAAGAAGTTAAATTTTCTGTGTCTTCTGGAATACTTCTGAATATTATAATAAGAAGAATTTTGGCTTTCAAAGTGTTTGCTTATTCAGAAATAATTGGGTATACAAATATACACTGTATGTCAGAAACAGGTGAGCTGAAGATCTGGGACAAAAATAGATTCCCTGCTTTTGACAATCTGGTTTAACCAAATACTAAAAACGTCATTAAAAACAGAACTTACGTTCTCTCACTGAATTTTAATAATAAATGCCTTTTTTGGGGGTTTTTTTTGTTAATGAAAAATAATTTAATTTTGTAAAAGAAAGGTGGAGATATGATGGTACCAATTTGTTTTCAATTGAACGTTTCCCAAAGTTTTCAGTGCTTATTTAATTCCTTGATTTTATGAGTGACTTGGTATTGAGGTCAGACTTCCCTTTATTTTTTATTAATTAAAAGTCACAGACTAGATGTAGTAACACTGCCTAAGATGTACTGAGCACTCACTATGTAGCAAGCACTGTGATAAGTGCTTTACTTTCATCACACCATTTTTAATCTTCATAGCAAAGCATCTGACATCAGTACTACTATTACCCACAGTTTATAATGAAGAAAACTGAACCTGAGATATGCAGGGAACCTGCTGTAGCTCCTTTAGCAGTTGGGACAGCTGATCCCAGGTGTCTGACGCCACAGCCTGCGCTCCTAGCCTTTACTCTTCGTAATCTCCTCTTCCAGCCTAAACTTTATTAAAAGATTTGCTTTTGCAGCTGTTTTATCTGGATGTTGAGAGTGTGTCTTTTGATTATACTGCTGTAATTATCGATTGTATTTGTTAAAGACACATTTGGGTGACAAGGGAAGATGATTATGCCACCGAGAGTGTGTTATTTTGGAAAGGATATTGAACGAACCTGCCATATGAGATCTTGGCCCAGTCACTTAACCTTTGTGAGCATTGTTTTCCTTAGCTGTGATATGATGAGGTTTAAATACATTATATTCTAGACACTTCTATGACTCTATGAAGGTAATGATAATGAAAAAAAAAAACCCAATGGATTTCTAAGAATGAAAGTTATTAATGCAATTAAAAAAGAATGCCAAGCTAACTCACGGGACAAATTCTGTCTAAATAGACGGCTTCCCTCAGCCTTCAGAATCTATTTCAGAAGATTTTGGACATTAAGACTATGTTAAATTTTCTTTAGGACGTGAAAAATTAGATATAATTGCATCTCTTCAGTTTTAATATTATTTCTTGCCTACCACTTAAATAAGCTTTCTCATCAGTGTTTTACTACTTCTTTAATCATTATAATAAAAGCCGAAGGCAACTGAGAAGAAATTTCAATTAACTATTTGCCATTTGTTCATTCATCAATTTTGCTGCATTCAACGCAGGAGGCAGAGGGAAATCACAGGGCGACGAACTGCTATCAGGGGTTCTCTCTGAAAGGAGTAGCAGACAGTTCAACCCACCACATTTTTCTCTGTCTCCATTTAAAAAAATGCATTCTGTTAATCATTCCCTTCAATCACACCTCTAAAAGAACTACAGAATTCTAAGCTGTAGATAAATATTTAATTCCTGTGCATTTCCCAATCTCTACTGGCGAAGGCAAGAAAGTCAGGCATGAACAGGAGAGGATGGTGTGATCACTGCATGTTCCTCCTCCTTGCCCATCACCCCTCTGCAGCGTCTCGGGTACCAGCTCCTCGTAGACACTTACTAAACACCACCCCATGAATAAATAACTCCAGAGAATAGTGTGGAATAGATCCTCTTTTACCTCGATTACTTCTTTAAAATTGAAATTGGTACTGAGGTAACTGTTGAATCACATGCAGTTATAGGAATAATAGAGATACCTTGTATATTTTGCCCAGTTTTCCTCAAAGGAAACATTTTGCAAAACTACTGTAGAATGTCACAATCAGGATACTGAGATGGATACAATTCACTGATGGTACTCAGACTTTGTACGTGTGTGTGTGTGTGTGTGTGTGTGTGTGTGTGTGTATTTAATTCTTTATAACTGGATCACCTGTGCAGGCTGTATATTCACCACCACAGTCACATATTGAACAAATCCAACTGTAAGAATCCCTCATGTTGCCCTTTTATATCCACAACCCCTCTGGCCTCTCTTTACCCCTCCCTCGCACCCCTGTCGCCAACGGCCGGCAACTGCTAATCTGTCCTCTATTTCTAAAATTCTGTCACTTGAAAAATGTCATGTAAATGGAATCATTAGGTGTGCAACCTTTTGGGATTGGATTTTCCCTCAGAATAATTCCCTGGAGATTTATCCAAGTGGTTTTGTGTATCAATAGTTTGCTCCTTTCTATTACTGAGCAGTATTCCATGGTATGGAGACACTGCTTGTATTATTCTCCAGTGGAGCTGTATTCTTTTCTCTTTTGCCTTTCTGAGTAATGACCGTGTCCAAGTCAACCCAAGACAACATCTGCCTGCAGAAGGAGTGCGGGTAGAGGTGGGAGGAGGGAGGGTTACTCCAGGTAGTGTTCAGTTTCTGACATGTGCCACGGGACCATGCATCCACGGAATACTCTGGAACGTGTCCAGAACAGAAGTCTTACTTTTTATCCCCTGGTTCCCAAACCACTTCTCTCCCAATGTCATTCTCAGTAAATAGCACGACCGTGTGCCCAGTTACCCAGGCCAAAATCTTGGGGAGCCATCTTTTATCTTTTTTTCACCTACCACCCAATCTATCACCAAATACTGTGGGCTCTTCCTTCAATATATTCAATATATTCCTTTTCCAAATGCTTCTCCACTGCTGCCACGGTAACAGTTTTGGCCCATCTCTCACCTGGGCTCTACAGCTGGAGCTCTGCTGCTCTCCCGAGTCCCTCCTGCCCTTGCCCATCCACCCCTGCTGTAGTTAGCACAGCACCCGGCAGCTGGAACGATGCGCCTAACAGCTCAGTTGGATCCAAGCCACCTGCTTCTTCCCACCTCACCTCCACGATGGTCTTCAACCTGCTGTCTAGCTGCTGGCTAAGGCTCCAGCTGCGTCCGTCTGTCCTGTCACCATCGTGGTCCAGCCACCTCAGCTTTCTTGCTGCCCCTTGAACAAGCGGCGCATATGCCCCCACCTCGGCCTCCCAGCCTGTGCACCGCCCTCCACGCTTCCCGGGACACTTCCCCTCCCGCTGTCCACACACTGCGCCCTCGCTTCGTTTAGGTCTCGGCTTAAACGCCACCTCCTCCTACCTTCTCCGAGAGGGTTTCCCTGAATCCTCCTTTATTTTTCTTCTCAGCATTTACCACTAGCTAACATTGTATTACACAATTATTTTCTCAGTCTTTGTCCATGCCCCCTGGAACACATGCTTCATAAAGGCAAGGGCTTTTTCCGTTTTATTGTTTCATCGCTATCGCTTGGCATATATAAGCGTTCAACATACCTTTGAGTGAATACATGATTTCCCCAAATTCCTTTACTCATAGCTTTTAAGCCATCAAGGACTAAGCAAAGCAGGTCACAGAGTTTTCCTATGACATAGAGACAGTACCTACCCTTCCAGCCAACGTGGGGAAGACACGAAGCTACTTCTTAATCGCAGGAGAATTTGGTGACAGGGAGCACGGTAGATTGCATACATGCCCCCTCCCCCAGCCCTCTCTCCCTCCTCATCACTTGCTGTTTCTCCGACTGAAGAAGCAAGAGTTTATTCCTCTTCTTGACTCAGGATTTGGTCAAATGGCTTAATTCGGACAATGGTGTGCTAGTGGGAGTGGCAAGACCAAAAGCTTGAAAAGTGCTCACCCGAATGGGCTGCTATCAGTGGCTGCTATCAGCAGATGAATACACCCGTGTAACCCTGCAGTCCCGGGAGGAGCATGCCAGGTGCACCACAGAGCCCTCCACTCTTAACTGACCTGCACATCAGTGAGAAAAAGCGATTGTTGGAACTGTTTGTTATCTGGCACTTCTTTTTGGGGTCAACAGCTACCTGGTAGAATACGTAAAAGCAAGGCTTTATTTTTAAGCCCAAGAAGACTATGAGAAAAGATAAACAGAGGGAGAGAGAAGAGCTGAGCTTCGGCCCCGAGAGCAGGCAGCGTGCTCACAGCGGGTGAGGGGAGGACCCAGGTGGAGAGCTGCTGCCCAGCTTCCCGACGCGGGGCGTGGGGGGCGCCTGCCACGGAGGGGGCTCGGCACCAACCTGGGCAACCTGGCCTCGTCAAGAGAGGGACGAGGAGTGAGCAGATGTGTCTCCGGCTCTCTCCAGCCTTTCCCTTGTGGGGAGCGAACCCTGAGATGAAGCCCATGACTCCACCACGGGGCTGCCGTGGGGAGGCTGCCATGGGGAGGTGGGAGGACATGACAGAGACTCAGGGCTCTGTCCCCTCCAGTGAGGGACAGAAGCAGCAAAGGGAATGATAGCAGATGCTCTCTGGGAGCACTGCCTCAGTCAAGGAGGGACTCGAAGTTCATCAACCTCAGATCTTAGCATCCAAGGCCAGACAAGCACCCAGGGACCAGGTGGACGCAGGACACTGGGCTGGAGGCCAGCAGATGGCAGATCTTGCAAACTCAAGGAAGGACCAGCAACGATCCGGGTCCCTCCCTGTGATGATGTTAAAAAGAACGTCTAAGCTACAACATCTCGCCGCCCACCCCCTTCTGTGTTCCACACACCTGCACACACGTTTACAGAAGGAAGCAGGGGATAGGGAGGGCCACTTGAGAGATGGAGTGCCTTCATTCAGGAGGGACAGAGCACGACAGAAGGGACTGCTGAAACGGCAAGTCAGACTCAGCTGTCAGCCAGACTGGACCACAGACAAATGAAGACACTGCATTTTCTCCGTGCATCCAAGTTGTTTCATGCATGACAATGTGCAACTCTGTTATAAGCATAGCAACCTCCGATTTGGTCTCCCTGCAGCCTCTCACTCACTTCCTGTTATGTATTTTCCACTCTGCAGATGGTGTTGTCTTTCTAAAACGTCGATCTGATCAGGTTATTCTCCTGATTAAAAAAAAAAAGTCCTGGGCTTCCCTGGTGGCGCAGTGGCTGAGAGTCTGCCTGCCAATGCAGGGAACACGGGTTCGAGCCCTGGTCTGGGAAGATCCCACATGCCGTGGAGCAACTAGGCCCGTGAGCCACAACTACTGAGCCTGTGCGTCTGGAGCCTGTGCTCCGCAACAGGAGAGGCCGCGACAGTGAAAGGCCCACGCACCGCGATGAACAGTGGCCCCCGCTTGCCACAACTGGAGAAAGCCCTTGCGCAGAAACGAAGACCCAACACAGCCAAAAATAAATAAATAAATTAATTTTTTAAAAAAAGGGGCTTCCCTGGTGGCGCAGTGGTTGAGAATCTGCCTGCTAATGCAGGGGACACGGGTTCGAGCCCTGGTCTGGGAAGATCCCACATGCCGCGGAGCTACTAGGCCCGTGAGCCTGCGCGTCTGGAGCCTGTGCTCTGCAACAAGAGAGGCCGCGATAGTGAGAGGCCCACGCACCACGATGAAGAGTGGCCCCCAGTTGCCGCAACTAGAGAAAGCCCTCGCACAGAAATGAAGACCCAACACAGCCAAAAAATAAATAAATAAAATAAATTAAAAAAAAAAAAAAAAGTCCTTCCGTGACCCCCTTTAGCCCCCAAGACAACATTAAAACCTTAGCATGACTTGGGACGGAATCCAGTAATATGGCGACGTCTCTGCATTCACCTCGGACTCTAAAGACGGCTGGCAGTGATCCCCTGAGCGCTGCACTTTCTTCTGGCCTGGGGAGCATGCAGGGTAGGAATGCAGGGCAAGCCAGAAGTGCTGGGGAGTTACTGCTCCTGGCAGCAGCCCTGAGCCAGACCGGGTGGGGAGGAGGAGGAGCGATGCCCTGGCTTCGCCTGCTCTGCGCTGTCTCCCACAGTCCCCCATGGTCCTGAGCTCTGCTTGCCCGCAACGTGAGTGGCCCGATAATGGTCCATTCCTTTCCCTGTTTCATTTCTCCACTCCCCTACTAGTATTTCCTGGGGTCCCTTCTTAAATAAGCTGGTATTCACGTCCTCACCCCCTTGCCACTACTCCACCAAGGGGCTTCTCCTCTCCTGGAACAGGGGTCAGACCTCTGACCTCAAGAGCTCCTCCTGGGAGAACCCAAAACATGATAGGTGACCGTACAATTCATCAACACACTGGGCCACATTTTTAGAGTGAACGTGGGCATTGCTAACGATACACACTTGTCCTGGCACGAGGCAACTGGGCAAAGCAGGACATGTGGTCCTCCTTATAAAGCCTGTTTTGATCTGAACCCAGCTTACGGCTGCTGCATTTTCATCACCTTCTGCTTCTTACCCTAATTTCAACCCTTCTGAATGAAACTGGCTGAGGTTCCTGAAATTTCCCTCACAGCACATTGTGTTTGCAAAGATGGTCATAATGCCGCCCAGCCCACGTGCTCCTTTTGCAGTGTGACCTTGTCACTGAGCCGAGCCTTCAAGAGGCAGAGCCTGCTTCCCCTTTCCTGGAATCTGGGCTGGAGCCCAGATCTGGCCAGTAGCAGCTAGTAAAGAGATTGTGTGTGAGCTCTGAGGCTGGGTCTTAGAGACCTCCAGCTTGCACCTTTGCTTTTTCAATGCTCCTTCAAAGAGACCAACTGCCATGAAGGGAGGGAGCCCAGGCAGCCATGAGGTAGAGCCCAGGGCGGGGGCAGGGTGGTGGGGTGGGAGCGGGGGTTGGCGGTTGGCTTGGAGGGGAGAACTGGGGTGCCCCCCCCCACCGGCTGACAGCCCCAGTGAAACTCCTGGGACGCCATGTGACTGAGGCCACTGTGGACCATCCAGTCATTCTTATGTCCCAGCTGAGACCACGTGAAACAGAAAAGCCATCCATCCAGGCCACAGAATTGTGTGAAATAATAAAGTATTGTTTAAGCCGCAGAGTGTTCGGTGGGTTGCTGAACAAAACAGAGAACTAAAACATCCCTCCTCTCCCTGCCCTCCGCTCCTCCCCGTGCCTTTGCCCGGATAACTGTAACTTATCACTCCGAACTCAGTTTCTATGTCACTTTCCCTGGTGTGCCTTCCCTTATTTCCTAGACGGGGTTAAGTGCCCTTCCTTCTTGCTCCCAAAGAACCCAGTATTTCCACCTTCCATTTATCCTGCCACCTATCCTTCCACTTCGAATTGCCTTTTCATCCTTTGCTGCTCTCTTCCAGTTAGAACCTAAGCCCCTTTAAGAAACTGTGCCTGTCTTGGACACCACTGGTGTTCCAATGACATATACAATGCCTGGCGCGTGACAAATGATGACTACATACTTGTTCAGTTATGACTTAATAAAAATAACTAATGTTTATTACACACATACTACGGGGCAGACCCCATGCTACCTGTTAAATATGTGTTATTTTGTTGAATCCTGTAAAGCAGGGACCTTTACTATTCCTGTTTTATACACGAGGAAACAGAATGCACAAGATGTTAAGTAACTTGCCAAAGTCATACTGTTTGTAAGTGACAGAGTAAGAATGCAAACCCACGTGTGTGATTGCAAAGGCTGTTCTTAACTGCAATCCTTATGTAACAATCAGGATGGGCTAGGTTGTGCCACAGTAACAAATAGCCCTCTAGTCTTGGTAGCTTAAGAAAGCAAAGGGTTTGTTCTTTTTGATGCTATAGATTTGTCGTAAGTTGACAGGGTTCTCTGTACATTGTGGTCACCGAGGGATCCAGTTTGATGGAACAACCACTGTCTTGAGGTTTGTCGGTCACCCTATCAAAGGGACAGAAGGACCCCAGAGGGCCTTGCATCAGCAATTAAATGTTCTAGCCCAGAAACTGCACATGTCTTTTCTACTCATCACTATTTTGGCTGGAAATACTCAGTGAGCAGTGTAATGTCTACCAGATTATACCACCTCACCTGTGAATGAACATAGTGGTATGTCATCTCCTGCTGTGTGAGGAGACTTTGCCAAAGTTCTGGAAAGTTTTGGAAAACCCTAGAATAAGGATTTCTTAACAACAGATCATAAGATTCACATTTTAGGTTATAATGGAAATCATACAGTGGCTACAAAAAGGTCTATCTTCTATCACAGTTGCTTTGATAGTCGTAGTTTGGAAAAAAGCTCTGGGACCAATATGACTTACAAACTATATTAAATTCAAATGAATCAGCATTCACCTTTAATTTTACCACCCCAGACGTTGCCACTGACAAATAGCTCTGGTCAGTAAAGCAATGATTACTCTGCATTAGTTAGTATTCAACTTCTTTCCAAGTACGGCTTCTCAAACTCATACAGAGGAATTAATACCTTTTTCCTATAGAAAAGTTATTAATACCTTTAATTAATTAGGTAATTAATTAAGGTAAGGTATTTCCTACAGGTCTACTTTATTATGATTTTGTATTACTATGCTGCACAGCCATAACACAAATAGTTATTTTGAAAAAAATAAAAAGAGGGCTCAGATTTTACTTTCTAAAAAGAAAATTAAAATGAATACTGCCGTCCTGAAAACAGAGGCTATCTGTTTAACAACACAGAATGTATAGTGACATTATGAGCAGCAGATATCGACATTCTTCTAAATCCATGTCTACAATACACCCATAATGGTGCATGACATCAAGGAACCCTAAATATAATTATCCTTTTAGTTCTCACATGGAACAGGAGAACCTTCTCAGCTTTAATATTGCATTTTCCACCTTTTTAAAAAATTTATTTAAAACATATGTCCTGATATAAAGTTATCAGTCATAATTCTAGTTATTATCCTAAAATGTTATATGTCACAGAAATATCCAAGTTTCCTGCTAATTGCATTCTACTCAAATTTTTAACCATGCTATTTTAAGTTTTGTTCTCTATAGACAATCATTACTTTATGCTGAAGTTTTTACAAAATGAAGATTTTCAAGAAGACTCATAAAAAGAACTTTTTTAAAAAAAAAATGTAAGTTTCTGATAGCCTTTAGGTAACACAACTGAATTGGGTAACAAATGACAAAACTCTAATGGAAAACCTGATTACTTCCTCCAGATCAACAGGAATTAATTACATGGGACTGAATGAACTGATGAGTATGGTTTATAACTTTATGGAAAATATACTAGCTTTAATTTTCACTTTTTTTAAAAAAAATCATAATCTTATGGTTTCAAGGGTTATTAGGCTATATGTAATCTGGTCTCACTCAATCCAGAAAACTCCTCAAAGTACAGGACAAATTTCCATTTAGCTTTTGTTAAATACTCTCAATCTTGGAAATCCACTACCTCAAAATAGTGGCCACTCATTTTTGAATAGCTTAGCTATTAGGAAGTTCTTTCTAATAGGAAACTGAAATTTTCCTCTCACTGGGCTACTTTGGTCCCACTGAGTAAACCTCTACGAAGCCTAACCCTTCTTTCATGGAGCAGTTGTCAAATACTGAAAACGGATTCTTTCACTTCTCTTAAATCATATCTTTTGATTGGTATAAATATCCTCAGGTCTCTTGATTTTTCCTTTAGGGGTCCTTTATCTATCTGGTCTTCTTAAAAGATTAATATACATCTTATAATGAGGTGCCTAGGATCGGCCATGACATCCCAGCTGAGGTCTGACTGTACTTCCTTGCTATGGACACAATTCTCTTATTAAGGTAGTTCAGTACTGTATTTATTTAAAAAATCAGTCACCACATAATGTTGGCTCATATCAAACTGTCCATAAAACCAACACCCTGAGTCTTTTTCCGTGATACCAGGAGTCTTCTATCTTCTACTTACGCGCTTTTCTTCTCTTTTGGTCTAAGTGCAGGAATTAAGTTTATCTCTTATTATATTCCATCTTATTATTTTTATCCTATCTTTCTAGCCTGTCAAGATGCTTTTGAAGTGCTTTTTATCATCCATCCCTCTTTTAATCCATCCCATTAAACCATCCCTCTCAGCTTTGTGTCATTTGCAAACTTAATAAACATTCTATTCGTGTCTTTATCCAAGGCGTTGATAGAAATGTTGGAAAAACGTGAGTAATACAGAAGACCTGCTTCAGGCTTCCAATTGACTTAAAGATTCTCTTGAAAGATTATTAAATCTGTTGCTGAAAATCAGACATATAAAGTCTATGACATCACTCAGCTAGTAAATGATGGACATAACTAGGTCTGGTGATATCTCTACTTTGTGAAGCTTTGCTCATTGCTAGGGATTGCTGACTTCCTTCTTGGCTTGGAGGATTCAGAAACGTGGCAACTCATTCCAAAATTCTGATGTTGGTTGACAGCGATCACCGTTTTATTTCTAGAATATATTTCCTCTGTTCCCTTTAGAAGTCACACTTGTCGTTGACTAGGTATCCTTCTTTCATTCTTTTTATGTGTCCTTTTTCAAGCAGTGCTCATCAAAGAGCTCCATGTGGAGTCCTATTATTTATTTAGATCCACCTCCTTTTCCTTCTTTTATGCGATCAGTTTCTGATTAGCAGCCGACTCAGCTAACCAACATCCTGGGGGCATGGATCGCTAGGGGGTGTCAAAACCTTACTGGTTTATACTAGATATCCTTTTGAAGTTCAATCCGTCTTTCCAGGTGGGTATGTACAGAGCTGGTGAATGCGTATTGGTTGTTTCTCACTGAAGTGTATGCCAATTTCAGAGGGAAATTTTAAAGTGCTTCTCATCAGTCCTGCTCCTGCTCAATGACCAAGCTTTTAAGGAACACTGGCCGGAGGAGGTGGCCGGTGATCAGCCTCGCCCGACACCCACGTGCCTTTTGTGGTCCTCACTGTGACTCCTTTGATTGTATTAACAGAATTTATCTTCAGAGTATCAGATCTCTTCCTTGCTTCTTCATCCTTCCGAAAGACGCAGGTGTTATCAGGAAGCAATGCCTAGCTCTTGGTGTCACATATCTGTTTCAAATGCCACCTCTACCAATGACTAGGGGGGACATTAAGCCAGTGGTTCTCAGTTGGTGGTGACTCTGCCCTTGGGGAGAACAGTTGGCAACATCTAGAGACAGCTGTGATTGTCACAACTTGGGTTGCTACTTGTATCCGGTTGGTAGAGGGCAGGGGTGGGGCACTGCTAAACACCCTACACTGCACAAGTCAACCACCACAACAAAGGATTATGTATCTGACCCCAAACTGCAACAGTGCTGCTGTTGGGAAACCTGCTTTAAGAAAATAACCTTTCTGAGCCTTGGTTCCGTGTCCTGTACAATGAGGGTAACCGTGGTCCAGGGCAGTGTCGTGAGGATTACAGGCAGCACTGTACTTAGAACACACGCCATAATGACTGGCACAGAGCCAGCGTCAAAAAACAGTAATTATTTTCCTAATTATTACCAGGCATTACGTTGGTTACTTCCTAAGATGTTATTAGCTTAATACTAAAAAGGTAGTTCATTTACTCCACAAATATTTTTTTGAGCACTTTCTATACGCTAGGCACTGATCTGGCTGCTGCAAATAGATTAGTTAAAAGGAGAAAAAGACAACACACTCCAACTTCAGGAAGCTAACAGCCTGCAAGTAGGCACTGTGTTCCCATTTTGTAACTGAGAGAACCCAGGCCCTGCGAGGTTCAAGTAATGTACCCAAGGGTTCAACACTGATAAGGGGCAGAGCCTGGATTCAAACACCACCAGCTGCTACAGACTGAGGTGTCTGTAATTTGTGTCTCCCCAAATTAATATGTTGAAATCTTAACCCCCAGTGTGATGACATCAGGGGATGGATCTGGGATTAGATCATGAGGGTGGAGCCCTCTCGAATGAGATTAGTGCCCCTCTAAGAAGAAACAGGAGAGAGCTTGCTTCTCTCTATGTCACGTGAGGATACAATGAGAAGACGGCTGTCTGCAAACTAGGAAGTGGGCCCTCACCAGACACCCAATCTGCTGGCACCTTGATCTCGAACTTCCCAGCCTTCAGAACTGTGAGAAATAAATGTCTGTTGCTTAAGCCACCTAGTCTGAGCTAAGACACCAGCTTTGCCTGATTCCAAAGCCTACATGCTTTCTACTCCATTGTTATCAGACACCTGCTTTTAGGAAAACCAGATTGCAAGGTGTGTGAGAACGGCAGATCACACTTCTGTGCTAAATTTTATTTATTGTCTTAGCATCGTCATCCATACCCTCTCGTTCTGCACGATATGCTTTTTGTTTCTTGTCCCTTCTACTCTTTATTAATTTAACAAATATTTACTGAGCACTTGCTCCTTGTTAGGATACAGTGGAGCTAAGACACACTGCCTTCGCCTGCAGAGAGCTCCGGGGCTGGTGTGGGTGAGAGTCCGTCTCAGCTAGAAGTCTCGTGTGGGACCTGAAGCATCACCTTAACTTACCCTCAGGTGCAAGAGGCCATGAGGCCACCTCCATGTCGGGACTGCGGATGTCCTTACAGGTATTTGCGTTTATCTATGTACCTCATCACATGCACAGTTAGCTTATTTGCACAGCAAAATTTTCCTTTGGTGAACAGAAAACTCTGGGTATAACATTCATACATCTGAAGTTCATGTTATGCTTTTAGCTTGACACAGATTTCTAGCACAGTAAATACTTAGTTATTATAGAGGATTTGCCTTTACAATGTTATTTGTTCGTGACCTCGAAGGTCCATGCCTCATTGCATATTGTAATTTTGCTGAAGTGCCAATTTAATCACCTGACGTGAAATGCTGATGAACAAGAGAGTGTTACTCAGAGTGAGGGAACCTGGCAATCACCCAACATTCCTGTCAAACTTGACTTTGTGAGTTTCACTAAAGAAATAAAGTCCATTGTTTCAAGTATGTTCATGGTGGATGTTACTTTAGGAATATCATAGTGCAGTTCTTTAGGAACATCAGTGTCATAGTGTAGGGTTTGTTTTGATGGAATCATGACAACCCTGAAGGAACACTTAAAATTTCCAATTATTCTTCACTGAACTGTGGAATGCATGTGGCGGCATTTGGGCGCTCACCAACGTCTCAGGGTCCATGCCTTATGGATGCCTAAGCCTCTATTCCACTAACATACTGGCATACATGATAAATTATAATGGCATCACTCGACTTTCAGCTGCATTCCTTCTGGACCTTGACCCTTAATGACAAGTTCTTTTGATCTGTTTAACCATGGACTCTCATCAGAGAGACGCAGCTTCAAAGCTCTACTTTACCACATACTAGTTGAGTAACTTGGGCATACTAACCATCCTCAGCTTTAGTTTCCTCCTCTGTAAAATGAGGATAATAATCACAGGTCTTGCTTAACGGGATTGTTGTGACATTAAGTTGTCACATTTACACACATAAGACTTTTAGCACAATGCCTAAAACAGCAGGTGACCCGTGAGTCTGGGCCCTCTTTCCTTTTCCACTTCCACCCCACTGACTGAGCTATTGCCCCTCCTTCCCGCCTTTTTGCTGAGGATGTGGCCCTTTCCCGTGGGGCCTTACCTACAACTCTGTTTGCCCCCGGTCTTGCCTGGTGTCTTCCTGGTTCTAAGTCCTGGAACACTTTTTGCTCTTGGCCACTCTCTGACATGGGATGTAGGGCTTATCCCTCAACTGGTCAACCTCTGCTACCCAAATCTCCTTCTTCTGCCTTTCTCTTTCACTCCTGAGTCAGCCGTCACAGAGGTTACAGCACAGTAGTCAGGAACAGAGACCCCGGTATCTGATTGCCTGGGCCCAAGTTTTGATTCCACCACTTAAATTGGTGGCCTTGGGTATGTTATTTAACCTCTTGGTGCCTCAGTTTTCTCATTTGTAAAATGGAGATGATCATATTGACTATCTCATGGAATTGCTAGGAAGAGTAAATGAGTTCATGTATCTGAAGTGCTTAAAATGGAGCTTGGCCCATAGAAAGTCCTATATAAGTGTGTATTATTGTTATTTATTATTATAGGTTGGGTCCCCTGTTCTCTTCATTACCTGCTAGCTCCTCCCACCCCCATCTTTTAAAATGAGTGCTTTTAACGATTAATAACATTCTGATCACAAATTCACCTCCTCCTTGGCCGGCACATTACCCACCATCTGACTATTTCCACTTTGGCTTCACGATATACGTCCTCTTAGAAAAAAAATTCATTGGCTTTACATTAATCATTTTAAAATGCTTAGCCAATCACAACTCTATTTAATCTAGATAGCACTGACATGTAGTAAAGAGAAGGGCCAGGGTGGCTCTTAAATGAACAGATTCCAGATCAAGAAGCCAGGAGCAGATACTCGGCTTCATATGTGTTTCAGTCTGTCACACACCACGTAACATGGGTTTCATCACCATCATTGACTTAGACGCCGCCACCACCAATCACAATGTATTTCAAAGGCGAGTTAGTAGCTTTAGAAAATTATGTGAGCAATTTACGCCAAATTCTTACCTATAACTTTTCCTAGAAAGAGCGACTTGGGAGAATTGAACAGAGTGTCAGATGAACTTGGCAGATGGTAACTCACAGAAGGATAATGATCCAGCTGCAGGAAGAAAAAGAGAGACGCTTTTAGAAGAATGTCACCATCCTGCACCGGGCTCAGATCTCCCAGGGGGGATGACATCATTCTTTGAACCTCAGTTTCTGGATCTTATTTCATCACTGCTGACTCTGAAATACCAGCCTGAGAAAATGGGAAGTCCATCCCTTCCTTTGCTGGGGCTATTGGAAAACAAATCGAGCTTGGTAAGTGAAGACCCTTTATGAATTGTTGTCCAGCTGACGCACATTTTCTGTGGATAATTTACCTGCTGGATTAAGATCCTTGCTCATTTTAATAGAGTGAAACCTGCTTGATCCAATCCCTAGTATTGACCTCTGAGATAGAAAATGCTACATTTATAGCGATGGATTTTCTTTAGGATCGTCTTACTGTACTGTTTTCTTCACCGTTTGGGTCTATCAACTTGCACACAAATACTGATCTTCAGAATATATATATGTTCAAATATGAATATGAATATATTAATATATATGGATATGTAATTCAAATGCTGAGATTCAGGTTCATAGTTTTCTTGCTTATCAAAACGAGGGTGACTTCTCCTTCCTGCCACAGGGCAGGGACATCAGAGCCTGGAGGGGACAGAGGTACCTTTGCTCTGGCAGAGCTGTCCTTTCAGAGTGGAGCTGAGTTGGCAGCAGAGGGAGGTGACAATGAAGCAGGTGGGACTAGCTTACAGGTAATGCCTGCTGTAGCAATGCACATTTCTGATTACACTTCCCACGTCAAAGTGCAAGTGGTGGTGTCCCAGAATCACAGGGCTTCTCCTGTCCTTTGTGTCCCTAAGTGGCTTTTCTTGCCTTAGCTGAATTTTTACAACCCAAACATTCTAGTTGTGTTTCCCCAACTGTGAGCTCCTAGAACTTCCTGTGCTTCTGTGTACCCACATGTGAAAGGCCTCTTCTGTAACCTTTCATTTTTCTGAAGTGAGTTTAATACCTGCTCAGGTGAGCATAAGGCAAGGTGTGGGTCAGAAGGAAACACTGCATCCCTATCTGGCAGGGCCTTCCCGTGGGAACTGCGCAAGGAAGCTACTTGCTGAAGGCAGCAGCACAGACTCCAGAAACTAGATCCACTCCCGGGTCTCGGCTCCTGACGGGCCAAGATGGGCAAAGCTGCAGGAAGGAGACCTGCTTCTGGGAAGGAGAGGGTGGCTGGAAGTGCGTGGGGAGGGAGCTAAACTCACTTGTCAAGAGGAGAATGAGTCACTTTGAGGAATGATGGCTAATTATTAATGACCGCCTACACCGGAATTTTGAGACTGCTTACTAGAAACCTTGAGGTTATTGTTACTCAAGGTTAACAGTCAAAGAATCATCACGTCTCAGGAATTTTGGGAGTTTTGACCTGCAGAACGGGTACTGTAAGTTTTTTTGTGCATGGGTGAGTATCTGGTAGCACTGCGATGAAAGTCCAAAACACATGATTAAAGCAATCAGCGGCGTGTTCGACTATAATTTTGAAAAGCTTTCTACAATTTCAAGTGCATCATTAACAAAACACTTATTCTGGCCAGAGAGTCTTAAACATTTTACTACTTTATTGTATTTTGTCTCGAGCAAAGGCAACTCTTTCTGCTGCTAAATATTAACTAGCTGCTTTGGCGCCATCTGGTGGCACACATGCATAACTGCTGCGGTCCCTCCATCCACTTCTACTGCCTGTTGTCAAAAGGCTTCCTGAAAGTGCCGATATATCAATAATTAGTAAGATACCCTACTAGGCTTCAGTGATGATCTCCCCCTAAATACTTCTCATTTAATCTATTTTGTTAAATAACTTAAAAATGGATACAAAGAATATATGTTCATTATAGAGAAAATAATAGATGTGCAGACAAAAATTTAATGTTAATTTTTTTATGTCTATTCTTTTGATTTTTTACAAAAATTGGATGGAACCCAACACACATATTGTTTTGCATTTGCATTTACTTTTCATTGCTTAACAATGTAATAGGAGACTCCTTCTGTGTCAATACACATACAACTAAATCATCCCTTGCAATGAATGATGGGTATTCCATTTTATGGATATATGGTACCCAATTTTTAAAAAATATCAAATTTCTCTGCTTAGACTTTTAGATTTCTTGTATCTTTGGGCCCAGGACAGTGCTGAACACATAGCAGCTCCTCAATAAAAATGTGCTGACATTCATTCCTGCAACTCTTCAAGCAGTGGACACAGGTGAAATCAGTGCTCAGAGGTGGCCTGATTCACACAACAGAATTACCCTTCTTTTCCTGAACTGTTTCTAGGGACCCAGGCCAGACAGAGTTGGCTTTTGGGCACATTTTGTATTATCTTTACTGAGCTCATGTAAAATAAAATTCCTAGTTTGTCTCCATAGGTTACTTTCAGCTCTTCCCCTTCCTTCATATAGGCAGTTGGTGACTTGAACCAAAAGCTAAAATTTACATTTATTTATACTAAATTTATTTCTTTTGTTTTGAAGCATAATAACAGCCTACTCAAAAGTTTTTGAATCTTGATTCTGTCATCAGTGATTCTGCCTGGTTTTGATTTATCTATAAATATCACAAACATGCCAAGTCTTCATTCATTAATGAAGTCATTAATGAAAAAATGTTGGACAGGAATCTAAGTGGGCAATGATCTATAATTCTAATACAAACTACTTGTTCAGTTAGGAAAATCTTTTGGAACAACTGACATAGAAAATATGACAAGTGCTGAAGATATATAGGAAGGCTTTAACGTTCACAAAGATCAAACTCTCGTGTCTGCGGTAATTCTGTAATAAAAGAGGAAAGCAGGAGGAGAGCTACGAGGAAAGAAGAGTCTGGCTGACTTTTTCCTTCTCTCTCACACTCCCTCCTGCCTTGTGCTGAGGAGGAGGGAGGCAGGTGGGGTTGCGGAACAGGAGGAGGTGAAGTGGAGGGCACGGCAGGAAAGGCAAGAGCAGCTCGGGGGCCTTGAAGACGTGGCTCCATGAAGGATCCCGGACTCCCTGGGGTGACGAGCCACGGGATGCGGGCGCCCTCTAGAGGCTGAAAAAGGCAAGGAACTAAATTCTCCCCTCACAGCCTGGGGTGCCGGGGGAACCAGCCCTGCCAGCACCTGAGCATCAGCTCCGCGATACTAATTTTGGATGTCTGGCCTCCAGAACCATAAGATACTAAATCGGCGTTACCCTAAATTTGTGGTAAGTTGTTACAGCAGCAGTAGAAAACTAATACAGGAAATTAAAAAAAAAGAGCCGTGCCACCAAAACCATGACTGAACATCACCTTCTCCCAGCTCGGTTCTCAAGTAATAGCTCTAGTCCTGCTCCACTCTTCCTGCCTCCCGGACGAAGGCTGCAAAGCTGCCCGATTCCGGAATTGCCCCCGCTTTCTAGAGCACCCAATCCTGCTTTCTGGAATCCTCCCAACACAAGCCCCATCCTCTTCCCGTCTCTCGCCCAGTGATATCCCCATCGTGGTCCCCAGTATGTGACTCTCTTTGGGCCAGTAATCCACTCATTGCCTCCTGGCTCCAATTCACCCTTCAATATCTGCTCTATGATAAACACGAATTCCTTTAATCTCCTTTAAAATGAGCAGGATGTTAAACTTTCTCAGCCCTGGAGGGAAGAAGGGGCTTCTGGAAATTTCCAGTGCTGGCTTGGGGGCGGGGAGGTAGTGGAGGTTCGGCCTAGGGTGTGAGGTCTGCCCAAGCCACAGGCCCAGAGCAGGACGCCTCCGTGAGCCTACAGCCTGCTGACTCTCCGTCTCCCCTGGAAACCATAGCCCCTGTGCAGCCCTGCGTGGCCTGCGTGCTCGGAAGCCCCCTGCCCCCAGCTCCCCAGCCCCACCCCCACACACGCTGGGTCCCTGCTTCCCCACCTGCACTCCAGAGGGTGGCCTTGTGCTGGCCCAGCAACCCCAGGCCAGTTCCAGCCCCGCCAAACCAGAACTTCTCTGCTCTCTGTGGCGGGGCACGGCTTTTCCCACGACGTCTGGAGCCCCCATGCTAGTCCTTCTGTGGGTCTCCTTCCTCAGCCCTGGATGCTTCTAGCAAACTCTACAGGGCTTTCCTTACATCTTGGAGGTTTCCTTTATTGCAGTTAATTCTTGTATCAGGAGCCTAGTGAGTTCTAAGCAGTTTCTATCGAATCCTGTTCTTCTTAATGGTCGTTTCATTCTTTTAATGGTTATACCCTTCCCCCTTCCTTCCTGTCTCAGAAGCAATGCCTTCCCAAGGCTCTTCCTCTGCTTCTGTACATTTTAGACTCTTTCCATTTGATTTCCTAGAAGCCAGTGCTCAAATGAGAATTTCTTCAGTCAGGGGTGTCAAAAAATCAAAGAAGTTGTGTAGCAAGTCCAGGCTGCAGTGCAAGCTTCCTGTCACTTAGACCTTAAGCACAGTGTATCCCATGGTATCCTGCATGTCTCTGAATATCTAGTTAATCACTTTTAAAAGTGTAAAGATGGGAGGGACCTTCAAGATGGCGGAGGAGTAAGATGTGGAGATCACCCTCCTCCCCACAGATACATCAGAAATACATCTACATGTGGAACAACTCTTACAGAACACCTACTGAACGGTGGCAGAAGACCTTAGACTTCCCAAAAGGCAAGAAACTCCCCACGTACCTGGGCAGGGCAAAAGAAAAAAGAAAAAACAGAGACAAAAGAATAGGAATGGGACCTGCACTTCTGGGAGGGAGCTGTGAAGGAGGAAAAGCTTGACACACTAGGAAGCCCCTTCACTGGCAGAGACGGGGGGTGGGCCGGGGGGAAGCTTCGGAGCCACGGAGGAGAGCGCAGCCACAGGGGTGTGGAGGGCAAAGCAGAGAGATTCCTGCACAGAGGATGGGTGCCGACCAGCACTCACCAGCCCGAGAGGCTTGTCTGCTCACCAGCCGGGGCAGGTGGGGGCTGGGAGCTGAGGCTCGGGCTCCGGAGGTCAGACCCCAGGGAGAGGACTGGGGTTGGCGGCGTGAACACAGCCTGAAGGGGGCTAGTGTGCCACGGCTAGCCGGGAGGGAGTCCGGGAAAAGGTCTGGAGCTGCCGAAGAGGCAAGAGACCATTGTTTCGGGGTGCGCGAGGAGAGGGGATTCAGAGCACCACCTAAACGAGCTCCAGAGACGGGCGCGAGCCGCAGCTACCAGCGCGGACCCCAGAGACGGGCGCGAGCCGCGGTTATCAGCGCGGACCCCAGAGGCAGGTGCGAGCCGTGGCTATCAGCGCGGACCCCAGAGGCAGGTGCGAGCCGCGGCTAACAGCGCGGACCCCAGAGACGGGCGCAAGCCGCGGCTATCAGCGCGGACCCCAGAGGCAGGTGCGAGCCACGGCTATCAGCGCGGACCCCAGAGACGGGCATGAGACGCTAAGGCTGCTGCTGCCACCACCAACAAGCCTGTGTGCGAGCACAGGTCACTATCCACACCACCCCTCCCGGGAGCCTGTGCAGCCCGCCACTGCCAGGGTCCCGGGATCCAGGGACAACTTCCCTGGGAGAACGCACGGCACGCCTCAGGCTGCTGCAACATCACACCGGCCTCTGCCACCGCAGGCTCCCCCGCACTCAGTACCCCTCCCTCCCCCCTGCCTGAGTGAGCCAGAGCCCCCGAAGCAGCTGCTCCTTTAACCCCGTCCTGTCTGAGCAAAGAACAGACGCCCTCAGGCAACCTACACGCAGAGGCGGGGCCAAATTCAAAGCTGAACCCCAGGAGCTGTGCAAACAAATAAGAGAAAGGGAAATCTCTCCCAGCAGCCTCAGGAGCAGCAGATTAAATCTCCACAATCAACTTGATGTACCCTGCATCTGTGGAACACCTGAATAGACAACAAATCAACCCAAAATTGAGGCGGTGGACTTTGGTAGCAACTGTAGACTTGGGGTTTGCTTTCTGCATCTAATTTGTTTCTGGTTTTATGTTTACCTTAGTTTAGTATTTAGGGTTTATTATCATTGGTAGATTTGTTTATTGATTTGGTTGCTCTCTTCATTTTTTTATACATATATATATATATTTTTTCCTTTTTCTCTTTTTGTGAGTATGTATGTGTATGCTTCTTTGTGTGATTTTGTCTGTATAGCTTTGCTTTTACCATTTGTCCTAGGGTTCTGTCTGTCCTTTTTTTTTTTTTTTAAGTACAGTTTTAAGTGCTTGTTATCATTGGTGGATTTGTTTTTTGGTTTGGTTGCTCTCTTCTTTTTTTCTTTTTTAAATTACTTTTTAATTTTTTATTTTTAATAACTTAAAAAATTTCCTATTTTAATAACTTTAATTCATTAATTAATTAATTCTTTCTTTCTTTCTTTTTTTTCCCTCCCTTTTCTTCTGAGCTGTGTGGCTGACAGGGTCTTGGTGCTCCGCCCGGGTGTCAGGGCTGAGCCTTTGAGGTGGGAGAGCCGAGTACAGGACATTGGTCGACCAGACACCTCCCAGCTCCATGTAATATCAAATGGCGAAAGCTCTCCCAGAGATCTCCATCTCAACGCTAAGACTCAGCTCCACTCAATGACCAGCAAGTTCCAGTGCTGAACACCCCATGCCAAACAACTAGCAAGACAGAAACACAACCCCACCCATTAGCAGAGAGGCTGCCTAAAATCATAAGGTCACAGACACTCCAAAACACCACCGGACGCAGTCCTGCCCACCAGAAAGACAAGATCCAGCCTCATCCACCAGAACACAGGCACCAGTCCCCTCCACCAGGAAGCCTACACAACCCACTGAACCAACCTTAGCCACTGAGGGCAGACACCAAAAACAATGGGAACTATGAACCTGCAGCATGAGAAAAGGAGACCCCAAACACAGTAAGTTAAGCAAAATGAGAAGACAGAGAATTACACAGCAGATGAAGGAGCAAGGTAAAAACCCACCAGACCAAACAAATGAAGAGGAAATAGGCAGTCTACCTGAAAAAGAATTCAGAGTAATGATAGTAAAGATGATCCAAAATCTTGGAAATAGAATGGAGAAAATACAGGAAATGTTTAACAAGGACCTAGAAGAACTAAAGAGCAAATAAACAAGGATGAACAACACAATAAGTGAAATTAAAAATTCTCTAGAAGGAATCAATAGCAGACTAAGAGAGGCAGAAGAACGGATAAGTGACCTGGAAGATAAAATAGTGGAAATAACTACCTCAGAGCAGAATAAAGAAAAAGAATGAAAAGAATTGAGGACAGTCCCAGAGATCTCTGGGACAACATTAAATGCACCAACATTCGAATTATAGGGGTCCCAGAAGAAGAAGAGAAACAGAAAGGGACTGAGAAAATATTTGAAGAGATTATAGTAGAAAACTTCCCTAATATGGGAAAGGGAATAGTCAATCAAGTCCAGGAAGCGCAGAGAGTCCCATACAGGATAAATTCAAGGAGAAACGCTCCAAGACACATATTAATCAAACTATCAAAAATTAAATACAAGAAAAAATATTTAAAGCAGCAAGGGAAAAGCAACAAATGACATACAAGGGAATCCCCATAAGTTTTTCAGCTGATCTTTCAGCAGAAACGCTACAAGCCAGAAGGGAGTGGCAGGACATCTTTAAAGTGACGAAAGGGAAAAACCTACAACCAAAATTACTCTACTCAGCAAGGATCTCATTCAGATTTGACGGAGAAATTAAAACCTTAACAGACAAGCAAAAGCTAAGAGAATTCAGTACCACCAAACCAGCTTTACAGCAAATGCTAAAGGAACTTCTCTAGGCAGGAAACACAAGAGAAGGAAAAGACCTACAATAACAAACAGAAAACAATTAAGAAAATGGTAATAGGAACATACATATCAATAATTACCTTAAATGTAAATGGATTAAATGCTCCAACCAAAACACACAGACTGGCTGATGGATACAAAAACAAGACCCATATATATACGTATGCTGTCTACAAGAGACCCACTTCAGACTTAGGGACATGTACAGACTGAAAGCGAGGGGATGGAAGAAGATATTCCATGCAAATGGAAGTCAAAAGAAAGCTGGAGTAGCAATTCTCATATCAGACAAAATAGACTTTAAAATAAAGACTATTACAAGAGACAAAGAAGGACACTACATAATGATCAAGGGATCAATCCAAGAAGAAGATATAACAATTGTAAATATTTATGCACCCATATAGGAGCACCTCAGTACATAAGGCAAATGCTAACAGCCATAAAAGGGGAAATCAACATAACACAATCATAGTAGGGGACTTTAACACCCCACTTTCACCAATGGACAGATCATCCAAAATGAAAATAAATAAGGAAACACAAGCTTTAAATGACGCATTAAACAAGATGGACTTAATTGATATTTATGGGACATTCCATCCAAAAACAACAGAATACACTTTCTTCTCAAGTGCTCATGAAACATTCTCCAGGATGGATCATATCTTGGGTCACAAATCAAGCCTTGGTAAATTTAAGAAAACTGAAATTGTATCGAGTACCTTTTCCAAACACAACGTTACAAGACTAGATATCAATTACAGGAAAAAAACTGTAAAAAATACAAACACAAGGAGGCTAAACAATACACTACTAAATAACCAAGAGATCACTGAAGAAATCAAAGAGGAAATCAAAAAATACCTAGAAACAAATGACAATGAAAACACGATGACCCAAAACCTATGGGATGCAGCAAAAGCAGTTCTAAGAGGGAAGTTTATAGCAATACAATCCTACCTTAAGAAACAAGAAACATCTCAAATAAACAACCTAACCTTACACCTAAAGCAATTAGAGAAAGAAGAAAAAAAAAAAAGCCCCAAAGTTAGCAGAAGGAAAGAAATCATAAAGGTCAGATGAAAAATAAATGAAAAAGAAATGAAGGAAACAACAGCAAAGATCAATAAAACTAAAAGCTGGTTATTTGAGAAAATAAACAAAAGTGATAAACCATTAACCAGACTCATCAAGAAAAAAAGGGAGAAGACGCAAACCAATAGAATTAGAAATGAAAAAGGAGAAGTAACAACTGACACTGCAGAAATATAAAGGATCATGAGAGATTACTACAAGCAACTATATGCCAATAAAATGGACAACCTGGAAGAAATGGACAAATTCTTAGAAAAGCACAACCTTCCAAGACTGAACCAGGAAGAAACAGAAAATATAAACAGACCAATTACAAGCACTGAAATTGAAACTGTGATTAAAAATCTTCCAACAAACAAAAGCCCAGGACCAGACGGCTTCACAGTGAATTCTATCAAACATTTAGAGAAGAGCTAACACCTATCCTTCTCAAACTCTTCCAAAATATAGCAGAGGGAGACACACTCCCAAACTCATTCTATGAGGCCACCATTACCCTGATACCAAAACCAGACAGGGATGTCACAGAAAAAGAAAACTACAGGCCTATATCACTGATGAACATAGATGCAAAAATCCTCCACAAAATACTAGCAAACAGAATCCAACAGCACATTAAAAGGATCATACACCATGATCAAGTGGGGTTTAATCCCACGAATGCAAGGATTCTTCAATACATGCAAATCAATCAATACACCATATTAACAAATTGAAGGAGAAAAACCATACGATCATCTCAATAGATGCAGAAAAAGCTTTTGACAAAATTCAACACCCATTTATGATAAAAACCCTCCAGAAAGTAGGCATAGAGGGAACTTACCTCAACATAATAAAGGCAATATATGACAAACCCACAGCCAACATCATTCCAATGGTGAGAAACTGAAACCACTTCCACTAAGTTCTGGAACAAGACAATGTTGCCCACTCTCACCACTATTATTCAACATAGTTTTGGAAGTTTTAGCCACAGCAATCAGAGAAGAAAAAGAAATAAAAGGAATCCAAATTGCAAAAGAAGTAAAACTGTCACTGTTGGCAGATGACATGATAGTATACATCGAGAATCCTAAAGATGCTACCAGAAAACTACTAGAGCTAATCAATGAATTTGGTAAAGTAGCAGGATACAAAATTAATGCACAGAAATCTCTTGCATTCCTGTACACTAATGATGAAAAATCTGAAAGAGAAATTAGGGAAACACTCCCATTTACCACTGCAACAAAAAGAATAAAATACCTAGAAATAAACCTACCTAAGGAGACAAAAGACCTGTATGCAGAAAACTATAAGACACTGATGAAAGAAATTAAAGATGATACAAACACCATGTTCTTGGATTGGAAGAATCAACACTGTGAAAATGACTATACTACCCAAAGCAATCTACAGATTCAGTGCAGTCCCTATCAAACTACCAATGGCATTTTTCACAGAACTAGAATAAAAAATTTCACAATTTGTATGGAAACACAAAAGACCCCGAATAGCCAAAGCAATCTTGAGAAAGAAAAACGGAGCTGGAGGATTCAGGCTCCCAGACTTCAGACTATACTACAAAGCTACAGTAATCAAGACAGTATGGTACCGGCACAAAAACAGAAATATAGATCAATGTAACAGGATAGAAAGCCCAGAGATAAACCCAGGCACATATGGCCACCTTATTTTTGATAAAGGAGGCAAGAAAATACAATGGAGAAAAGACAGCCTCTTCAATAAGTGGTGCTGGGAAAACTGGACAGCTACATGTAAAAGAATGAAATTAGAACACTCCCTGACACCATACACAGAAATAAACTCAAAACGGATTAAAGACCTAAATGTAAGACCAGACACTATTAAACTCTTAGAGGAAAACATAGGCAGAACACACTATGACATAAATCACAGCAAGATCCTTTCTGACCCACCTCCTAGAGAAATGGAAAAGAAAAACAAAAATAAACAAATGGGACCTAATGAAACTTAAAAGCTTTTGCACAGCAAAGGAAACCATAAACGAGACGAAAAGACAACCCTCAGAATGGGAGAAAATATTCGCAAATGAAGCAACTGACAAAGGATTGATCTCCAAAATTTATAAGCAGCTCATGCAGCTCAATATCAAAAAAACAAACAACCTAGTCCAAAAATGGGCAGAAGACCTAAATAGACATTTCTCCAAAGAAGATATACAGATTGCCAACAAACACATGAAAGGATGCTCAACATCACTAATCATTAGAGAAATGCAGATCAAAACTACAAGGAGGTCGTATCACCTCACACCAGTCAGAATGGCCATCATCAAAAAATCTACAAACAGTAAATGCTGGAGAGGGTGTGGAGAAAAGGGAACCCTCTTGCACTGTTGGTAGGAATGTAAATTGATACAGCCACTATGGAGAAGAGTACGGAGGTTCCTTAAAAAACTAAAAATAGAACTACCATATGACCCAGCAATCCCACTACTGGGCATATAACCCTGAGAAAACCATAATTCAAAAAGAGTCATGTACCGCAATGTTCAGTGCAGCTCTATTTACAGTAGCCAGGACACAGAAGCAACCTAATTGTCCATCGACAGATGAATGGATAAAGAAGATGTCGCACATATATACAATGGAATATTACGCAGCCATGAAAAGAAACACAATTGAGTTATTTGTAGTGAATTGGATGGACCTAGACTCTGTCATACAGAGTGAAGTAAGTCAGAAAGATAAAAACAAATACCGTATGCTAACACATATATATATATGGAATCTTAAAAAAAAATAAATGGTTCTGAAGAACCTAGGGGCAGGACAGGAATAAAGATGCAGACGTAGCGAATGGACTTGAGGACACTGAGAGGGGGAACAGTAAGCTGGGACGAAGTGAGAGAGTGGCACGGATGTAAAATAGATAGCTAGTGGGAAGCAGCCGCATAGCACAGGGAGGTCAGCTTGGTGCTTTGTGTCCACCTAGAGGGGTGGGATAGGAAGGGTGGGAGGGAGGGAGAAGCAAGAGGGAAGAGATATGGGGATATATGTATATGTATAACTGATTCACTTTGTTATAAAGCAGAAACTAACACACCATTGTAAAGCAATTATGCTCCAATAAAGATGTTAAAAAAACAATTCTTATATTAAAACCCTATGTTTAACCTACTATGTGATTTCTGTCTCCTGTTCGGACCCAGGCATCTACACCAGGAAAAGGAGGACGCACGTATTGAGCCATTACTGTGTGCAAGGCTTTGTGCCAGGCTTTTCACATCTTAAGTCATGTAATAGGTATTGCATAGTGTCCTTTGGCAGAATTGACATTCCAACCCAGCTACACCCAGCCACAAAGGCAATGTTAGGCTGAAAGGGACAGTCTCCTGAGCCAGCCCCACTGGTTCAACCAGGGGAGAGATCAGCTGTGTTATAAGTATTTACATTTAAAGGAGAAAATGCATTATATCAGATTAGGCAAGTACAGCTCAACCTGCAAAGCCTCAGGACGCGTCACATTATACTGTTTCACGTATATTACCAGGTGGCTGCCATGCCACTCTTCCAACGAACCCTGGTGCATCTGTCATGGTCAAGTGCAATAATTTCAAGGTAATTTCTTTGGGGTCCACATGAGCTATTTTGCTGTACATTTAGCTGGTGGTCATTTCACCGGCAGTTAAGCGGCAATAAGAGATTGTGTAATAGAGCCTCATTAAAATTAAAGACTGTGACACCGTGTGCCCCAGGACACCTTAAAGGGACACTCATTTGTTCGACATTTACCATCGTTCTGACTCAGCCTGGGCCTCGCATCTCACACGCTGAGTTCAGAGCTTTAATGTCGTTCAGGTATTTTGTGATTTCAGTTCATTTCCATTTTAAGCCACAGTTTGTCTTGGCAGAGTTTGAAGGGATTTCCTCAGCCTGTTTAGGTTTTGGGGATGAATTGGAGGAGGCAGGGAAGGAGGAGGGAAGAAAGACTGAGGCAGCGTGGTCACTTCTCACCATCCGAGGGCCCAGCCCCATGTCTGGAGACGAAGGGTCATGATGCACTGCCCCGAGGACACATTTCCGGGGCTCCGGACAAGGGCCCGGGATTTCTTGCCTCTTCTCCTAATCCCTAATTCTGGGTAATACTTGGAATCAGCTTAGCAATATTGAATTCAGAACAAACCATCCTGATGGATGTTTTGCTCCAAGTTTAAACACGGGTAGAGGCCAGTGCGAACAGAAAAGAGGGATGAGAAACAACTATCAGCTAGTCTCCCTGTTACCTGTCTCAATCCATCCCTTCTAGCCGGAAACCCCGATGGACTTTACAGGAGAGAGAGTTTAAGAGCAGAGGCTGTATCTTTCTCTCCCACTTTATTCTCCATCCCATTTGCAGGTCTGCAGATGGGGGTCCCGCAAGCCCCAGACCATTCACAACTGAGAACGGGAAAGAGCAAGACTGACCCCAGCATCAAGGGGAAACCCATGTAAATGTTTTCCACCCCTTCCTGACTCCAGGTCGCTTTGTTCTCCTTCATGGAGAGGACACAGGAGAAACACAGACGCGAGCGGGAGACTGAAAAGTAGAGTTCGTGTGGGCCTGCCACCCGTTACAGGGTCCCCTGCCTCGACAGTGACTCTGCGAGGACAGGGGCCCGCCCCATCCACCTCTCGCTCTCCCAGACACAGGGCCCGAGGCGCACACGCTTGCGAAACCTCGAGCTGTGGGCTAGGCAGGCAGAGGAAAGACACCGGGCATCGGAGCCCAGGGGATGGCACCTCACCTCTGCACTTCTGGCTCTTCCTTTTCCGTGAGATTATCTAGTAAATCTCCTGGTCCATTTATTACCCACATGAAATGCGTCTGTATCATCTTAGATGCTCACTTAACATTTATTGAATGAGCCATTTGGTGTTGGGAGGCGCGTGTGCGTGTGTGTATTTAGGATACGGAAAACCAAGGTTCTATTTCCACTGGAACTTCTGCTCTTAGAGGAGAAGAGCTCTAGGGACGATCCAACTGACTGAAGCCCGCAGAGAATGTTATGGCCGTCGGGCTTGGGTGAGCCAGCCTGACTCCATCCTGGAAGACTCCATCCTGGAAGGACACTGACCGACGGCTAGTCTGTGATCTGAATCTTTATGCTCTGGGAGACCCTGCTTCTCGGGGAGCTGTGAGTTCATCGTAACACATTCCTGGGACCACAAGGCTGGGAAGCACAAGTGCATCACTGTGGAGGCCAGCACACCAGCCTCTTCCCGCCTGTACCGCCAGGACACAGGATTATCCCTCCAATTCCAAGGGCAACCAAGGATGCCGATGGCAGGGGGCCATCGGGGAGGTCACGGTGACATCTACCTTATTTTGGTTTTGGCCTAAACTGCTTAGGAGCCCTGCTGTTTTATAGACACGGAAAGAGAAGGAAGAGGCCAAGAAACACTCTCCCCTGTAACAGAACCATGGAATAAACTAGAAATTGTCAAACTTTCATTCTCAGGAGAGCGATGCACACCTGTAAAGAGGTGCCTGAACGGGCTACCTGGTGCCCCTCTGAGAAGGAATAGTCACCTGCAGGTGGACCAGCCAGGGAGCCTTTGCTGCTTCAGGACGGATGAAATGCCCCTGAGGCCATCAGAGGGGAAGGTGCCATCTTCCTGAATGAGGAAAGGGCATTGCTCTCCGCTCCCCCCTGCCCCTCTGCTCTGACCCTACTCAACATCTTTCAGCCCTTGGACCACTATGTTTTCTGGAACACGTTCCAGGGCTCCCTTTTTGCTGTGTCCATTGCCTGGCAAGCTCTTCTGCTCTCCTGTCACCGAACACAATGATTGAATTAGCTCTTGTTCTGGGGATGTTATCTAACCCACTCACTTTATTACTGGCCCCAAGCTTCCTTGCAGTCCCCTGATGAGCTGGACTCAACCACGTGGGGGACTTCCATTTAATGAATGAATTTTCAGCAAGGCTAGAGGTGGTGTAGCCTAGAACCAAAGCAGATGCATTCACCTCCTCAGCCCCCTTCTCCTCAGCCTGCGCCTGGGTCTGGGGTCCTTCTACTCTAAGACCAAGGAGAGGAGACTTCGCTTCCACATCTAGGAAAGATCCAGCTGAATCCACGGACCCCCAGCCTTTCGAGGATGGAGAACACCTTGCAAACGGGAACTGGAGGCTCTCTTCAAATCTGAATCACCTGCCCAAGGAAATGCAAAAAGGAGGAAAAGTGGCGATTGTTTCTTCTGTTCACCCTCAGAAGACCTGCTCTGACGGGACCTCGTTTCTCTTCCTTGGAGGGTGGGAAGGACTGAGTCTTGCTGTCCGTGCCAGGGTCACTAGGGAACTCGGCTGGACTTCCAGCGTAGGACAGGAGGGTGGTCCGGGGGAGCGATGACAGGCCAGGAGACTGGTCCTGGCTCTGCCACTGAACAGCTGGGTGGGGACACTTCACGAAGATTCCCTGGACCTATTTCCTCATTTGTACAACAAGGAGGTTGAACCAGGAAATACTTAACGGTTTCTCTGATTGGAAATGTTTTGCTACTCTGGGCCTAAGGAGTAGTATTTTCCCAGGTGCCTGGGGCTTTGAGCAGAACCTTCTGCTAAGACTCAGGTCCAGGGCATCACCTTGTGAAGTGTTCCATCAGCACACTGTTCCCCTGCAGCCAATCCTAGTGATGGACGGAGCGCGGGAAGGAGAGTCACTGCCCCGTAGCCCAGGCAGAGTTTTCTCACTTTCAGTTCTGAGGCACAGGCCATGGACCAAGAGCTGTCTCTGCCATACGCATTCGCACATCTCAGCAAATGTGCTCCCAACATTCACCCTGAGAAAATGTTTACAAAACACAGACAGATTCATCAGGGATATTCAAGCAGGTAGGGGCCTTAGAAAGAGCTAGCTTATCACCTTTTGCCCACAAATGTAGAGGAGAAAGCAGGGTGCCAGGAGAGTAAGTGGCCTGCCCCAGGTCACAGGCTGCAAGTGGCAGGGTCGGCCTTGAACCAATATTAAACTCACAAGGAATGCTCTTTTCCAGAAATGGTTAAGGTCTGAGAAATAAAGGATTTAAGAGACACATCTTTCTTTCCTGTACATGCACATAATTTCTCTTTCAGAGATGTCAGGAGTTTTCATTTATGACTTGAAAAGCAATTTTAAAATGAGAGTTATTATAAGTACTTATTACTATTGTCATCATGCCATCTTTATTATGGAAACATAATCAGTACAACATATTTTGCCTCATAAGGTCTAGCGCAATTGAAATCCTGTGGTATTGATGCAATTAAAAGAATTAGTGAGCCCATTAGGTGATTTATGTTTTATATAAAAAATTTCTCAAAACAGTAAAAAGAAAAAAAATCAGCTTTCAAATGTTAATCCACTTTCCCTAGTCTAATACTCTACCTACTGGAAAAACACTGAATACTATTTAAAGCATAAAGTATTTTAAAAAGAACAAACTGATTTTTTTAATCAATAAATCCCTATAATATTTATAAATATCAAAGGATGAGAGGAGAAATTCTCGTTTCATAGCTGATATAGCATTTTTTAAATAAAGTTAATTTCGAAGACGTTTATAGCAGGAAGGGCCCAAATGCTGTATAATTTTTTCAAAGAATCCGGTCAGAGCATATTTAGGGTTTTCAGGTTTGTCTTTTGACTTGTACATGAGCATTCAGAAGATGATGATAAAGCATTAAAAATCAACATCTGAACCGGTATCTAGTAATTATACTTCTGATTTCCTTCTTAGAGATCTAGTGTGAGAATAGCTTATGATTTTTATACGCTTTTATGTTTAAAATCACTTTAATAGCCGTCAAATTTAATGACTACACCTAGTGTAGTGGGTGGTTTAGATAACAGTTAACACAGCATCAATTAAATCATTTCATGTGGCATATTTTCCTGAAAATCTCAAGGCAAAACACATTTTGATAGACTGTAAAACGACTTTCCGGGAATAAGGAAAAACAAATCAATGGATGGAAAAAGGGAGGAGGAAGACAAAGAAGAGAAATAAAATAAAATTAGGGAAGGTCAATTCTGAAAACAGGTATTAACAAGCATAATGTTGCTAAAATTATACAACGTGATGGCTAAATCTTCCATTAATTAAATGAAAAGAATAAAGAACTATGAGGGAGAACAGTTATGAGAAACCATGTCAACATGACAAATATGATTGGGGCCCTTTCTGTTTCAGTCTTTATTGGCTTCTGTCATCTTGGTTTGTCCAGCACGTGTTTTCAGGGGTTGGTTGTTTAAATTTGGTTCCTGGCAAATTCCTGGGTGAGTTTTTTGGGGGGAAGTTTTAACAAAGCCATCAGTAAACACGATGTGTTAGAACCATCTGCCTACGGACAGGGAAACCATCGCAGGCTGGTGTGTGGGATGGTACTGCTGTCCGGTCGCTTGTCTGCTGAGGCTGGGACGGCCAGTGTGGAGGTGGGTGTGGCCGCTCTGATTGTCAAGTTCTCCGCGGGGGCCCCGGCTGTGACTGGTCCAGATACGAGGACTTTCTTTGAAGATGAGCCCCTCACTGAAGAACACGATCAGACAAATCTGCGGGGTGAGCAGGTTGGCTGCGTCAGGCATCTGCCGGTGTGCACTCCTGAGAAGGCCACACCTGTCCAGCCCCTAGGCCACCTGGGCACAGGCGGATGGCTGTCCCGGGGAGACCTGACTGCTCAGGGAGCTTCCCTGCGGGAAGAGGGAGACCTTGGCATAAGCCTCAAACTCCCCCTCTGGCCATATCACCTTCTAGGCACGTCTTTTAGTAAATGACAGGACTCCTCATACCTCCTAACGCCACACAAAGACTTTTTAAAATTAATTAATTAATTTTTATTTTTGGCTGTGTTGGGTCCTCGTTTCTGTGCGAGGGCTTTCTGTAGTTGCGGCAAGCGGGGGCCACTCTTCATCGCGGTGCGCGGGCCTCTCACTGTCGCGGCCTCTCTTGTTGCGGAGCACAGGCTCCAGACGCGCAGGCTCAGTAGTTGTGGCTCACGGGCCTAGTTGCTCCGCGGCATGTGGGATCTTCCCAGACCGGGGCTCGAACCCGTGTCCCCTGCATTGGCAGGCAGATTCTCAACCACTGCGCCACCCGGGAAGCCCACACATGAAGACTTCCGAGCGATTCTGCCGTCCAGCCACCTTGTGGAGCAAAGCTGAAGATGCACCGAGCAGATGTCCCCAGCTGGAAACATCCCACTACATTTCAGTGGGGGAGGGATAAATTAGGAGTTTGGGATTAGCAGATACACAGACTACTATATATAAAATAGATAATCAGCGAGGTCCTACTGCATAGCACAGGGAACTATATTCAATATCTTGTAATAACCTATCATGGAAAAGAATCTGGAAAAGAATATATATATATATGTATGTATAACTGAATCACTTTGATGTCCACCAAAAACTAACACAACACTGTAAATCAACTATACTTCAATAAAAGAAAAAAAAAAAGAAGAATAGCATGTTTCGTATATCCGGTGATGTCAGGAGGGACTGGTGATGATTCTAAGTTGGGTCAGAGGTTGGATTCAATGGCCCATGAAGACCATTCCAATTCTAAAATTATTCTAAGCAAATATTATGACTAAAGTTTGCAATTTACATTGTTGTTTATAGAGAAGAACTGGAAGAGGTCTGTGACAATCATCTTTGTTTTCGTATCTAGGGAAGGAGGTGGAGAAAGATCTTGTCATACTCAGCTCTGGGGAAACTGAGGCACCAAGAGGTTTGTGTCTGACCCAGGTCCACGGACTCAGCGGTAGCTATTCAATTTAATACACATAACTATGTGCAGGACACCAGGCTGTGTTGTTAGAAAGAACATTTCCGGGCTCCCTGCAATTCTAAGGCTCCTGGTCATTAGAGCACAATCCGGAGTTTGTTATTTTTAAAGAAATGAACCTGCGATTTCTATCGCTGTCACACCCCTAACCCTAAAAGCTAATGACTTTCCTCAGTAAATTCACTGATCAGTGATTCTTCTCCAGATGATGTTTAAAATACGGAGAGAAAATTTAAATGCTGAATGTCTAATCAGACTAAGGATAAGGGCTTTACGGTTCTAAACCTATTTAATGAAACAGCATTTTCTTCCTTATTGGCTGGTCTTCTAGGTTTAAAGGCTTGCTCACATCGTGCTTGTGGAATGATTCTTATATGTGGGTTGTTTAAGTAAAGCGACCCCAGGTGCTTTTACTTTATTGATCTTTTTAAGGCACTGGCTTCAGTATTTAAATGAGTTTGAGTTTGTTTCCTGAATGGTCTTTCATTAAAGCTTAGGTTGACCTCATTCCTCCTGCAATCATGACACTGTAATGGCAGAAAAAGACTAATAAAAAAAGTGAACTCATTTTATGTGGTTGAAAAGGTTACATTCCTATTGATTTCAACTGTAATATAAAGTCCTTGATATTAAGAAAACTCAGCAAACACATTCTTTTTTGTACAGAGGCTCTATCGATATTACTTCGCCAGTAGGTTTTGGCAGCAATAACAATATTCAGGATGGAGTCTAAAAATTGGCAATTATCAGAGGACTGATATCCACATCCTTTAAATTCTGTTCCAGGTGAAAGAGTATAAAGGTGTATCAAGAAAATCATTAAACACAGAGTGACTTCAGAATGTGGGGTGAATGCAGGGTCTAACAGCTCAAATGATGACCAGTTCTGCTGGCTTTACAGAAAGCAGTAAGGCTCTGCTCCCTGGAAACAATGTAGTTTTTTAAGGCTGTGTTTGGAGCTTGTTCCAAGAAGTGGAATGTGGGGAGGGGTGGAAGAATTTAGTAGAGGTGGTGAGGAATGGGAAATAGGAAAGACTAGAGGAAATGAGATAAGAAACCTAAGGAGAGCATTCACTTCTCCTGTGACGCAGCCGTGCGTGCGTGTGTGCGTGCGTGTTAAAGCTATAATAAAATGGACCAAGATAATTCTCGGCCTGGAAGCCTGTTAGATGTAGCTTTGGACTTGGAGCCTGTATTCAAATCTACTCCAGGAAAGGCTTGGGTGAGACTGTGGATCTTGAACCTCATGCTGACCCCAGACCCACTCTGTACTCTGCCCAAGTCCCAGCTCTTAATTAATCAATCTTCTAGAGAAGGTTCGGTTCTTGACATGCTGCCTGGGTTCCCTTGACAATCTTGGCAAGAAAGAATATGTAGCTGAAAGGATTTGGGAGAAGGAGGAAACGTGCAAAGCATATCCCCCCAAAGTTTGATCCTCTTCTTCCCCCTCTTCCATATTATCAACATCATCATCAGGGTAGCAGCTAACATTTCTTGAAAGTCAACTCCAGGTCAGATCCCACCTTAGGTACTTTACACATATTATTTCACTGAATCTGCAAACAACCCTGTGGGCACAGACTCTCATTCACCTCATTTTACAGTTGAGGAAACCGAGGCCCTGGGAGTAAGTTACGTTGCCTAAAGGGACACATAGCTTCTGAGAGGTACAGCCCAGAGGTCTGTGTGCCTGTAGAGTCTGAGCTACTCTACTGTGTCTGCCTGGATCCTGTGCTGTTGCAAAGCTAGGCTGGCAAGATGTCCACAGCAGCTGCACAAAGTACTCCTGGGAATGAGTGGAGGGCAGGGACAGCCCGGCATCGCCTCTGCCTGGTGTCCTCCTGGCCCCCATCTTGCTACCTCTCGTTTTAGGGATCTTCTGATTTACATGACCCTGGCTGTCTGCATCTATCTCTGGCTGCAGGACGGGTTTTCGGAGGTGACTTCAACATCGGAGGTCAGAGGCTACAGAAGCCTGTCAGTTACTTCGCCGCTGGCACCACTGTGGTGTTCGGTTGTGGGGCTTAAGCGCACAAGCAAAGGCAGAGGCTGTGGGTCGATAATCCAGATCCCGATGTCATCCTCACAGGGGTAGAGAGGGCTCATTTCTGTCTGTTCTCCAGTTTAACTTCTGCTGGTGGCCTGGGTGACAATATAGCGAGGGATGCTGGAGGGAGCGGCAGTATTTACTCAGTGGCTTTATTTGCTTTTAGTTCCACTTCCTTTTTGATGCTCTTGCGCCATCTTCACTGTTGAACTACCAGCTCAGACCCCTGCTTCTACCCATGAAGTTTTTTATTACCATCCCCTCCAGCATTCAGATCACATCTCCTCATCTCAACGATGTTAGGGTAGGGCTAAATCTTTTAGGTCACTAGCCATGACAGGGAAGAATGCAAATCAAATGCACCTTAGGAAGCAGAAAGAATCTTTGTACTCTCAAATGCAGCACGTGTGCTCAGAATCCATTATTTATAAATGTGATTCATTCATTTATCCAGTCACTCAGCAAACATTTCTTCAGGCTCTCCAGTGCCCAGGGCTCGGGGACAGAGCTGTGAGAAGCACAGGTGGGAACGAAATCCCTGGGCTGTACCTTTGAACGTGACATCAAGCTCCCATTTATATAAGCAACGCCAAGCCCCATGGCCATCCTAGCATTTCACATTAGATGCCAATGACGCACATTACAACTCCTGACTCTGCATTAGATGAGCATTTGTAGAAGCCTCACCTGAGCTAGTTTCATATGGAAGTTTTCCCTTCCCCACGCTCAGCACTGGTTCCGGCTAATGACCACTAGAGGGCATCGTAGCACTAGCTCAGGACCCGCTCCAGGGCACCCGGTCCATCAAAATCCTCACACTCAGTCCCTGTGCTGACTTTTCCCTTCACTGAGTAAAAGGGCAGCGTGTAACCCTTCAGAACCTCGGACTGCATGTGGAGATACATTTATTTTTCAGAGAGGAGATACATTTATGTGAGATAGGAACCTGCTTTCAGTTACCTGTGCATGGCAAACACCGCTCTGCCTATTGTGTTACAAAACTGCTTTGAGAATTACCAAATTGCTTTGAGAATTACCATCTTTGAGAGTGATTTTAGTGCACTGCAGATGGATATAACGATATAATGCCTCACCGATTGGACTTTCGTTTTCATGCCAGACGAAACAGAAATCCGGGAACCTTACCTTCTTTCTTGAGGGATGATTTATGGACTTAATGTGCTTGGGGGAAAAAAATGAATGCTCCAACAGCTTTGGCTGCAGTCTGGAGGAGAAAAGAGAGAACTGACATCTCAAACCCTAAACTGGATCAGAAATTGCACTGCAACTGTTTTCCCACTGAGCTGTAAGAAATGTAAAGCTAAGTAAACACATTTTTCTGGAGCGTTGGAATGGAGGTCCTGTCTAGCCTTAGAGTGCATAATTCTTTTGCAGATGAAATTGCTTTAGAAAAGAAATGAAAAACTTGGAAGTGTTGACATATTCATTATGAGTCTTTTTCTGTTTCAGATCAGATGAGTTTGATGGGTTAAACTTATTTTTTCTTCGGTCCCCCTCTGTAATTTTTTTGGATTGCAGAAGAGCAAATACTGGGTGCCTGTGGTAAAATATACGTCTGATAATGTGGTCCTCCTGCCCCTCATGCAAACGTTAAGGCACAGCTCAAATGCCTTCCTCAGTCTCTTCTCTGATCCATTTCTCCCACCCCCAGGATGATTAATTTCCCCCCCCCTTTTCTGTGCTTCCTCAGCACGGGTCCATACTTCAGTTGGCCCCTGGTTCATGTCTGTGTGACTGATGGTCTCTTCTGTTGGACTGTGGCTTCTGAAGGCACCAGCCACGCTGCCCGCTGTGAATGTACAAGGTGCTGAGGACTTGCTCCCTGGGTTGAACCGCAAATGGATGGAACAGGAACCTTGGTTCTGAAGGCCCTGCTGATAATGACCTAACAGCTGCCCTCTTACTTTTTGCTTTTAAGAAAGAGAAGGGACTTGGGAAGGAAGGAAGGGAAGTAGCATTTATTGGGCCATAGAAGATGCTAGATATTTTCATGTGAATTTTCATTTAACATACACACACGCCCCATTAAAATAGGTGGCCTTATTCTCATTCTACAAATACGTAAACACAGCGTTCAGTAACTTGTCAGAGAACACAGAGTTAGGAAGTGGAGGAATCTGTCAATAAGGATGTTTAAAAATGTATGTCTTAGTAACAACTTAGTAACAACAATCCCAATCCATGGGGGTCTCCGTTTAGACTCAGACCATCCTCACTGGGAAATCTTGCTTCATGTGCTATAGCCTTATTACCAGCCAAGACTCATAATACTCTCTTCTGCTAGATCCCCAGTCTATTATTTATACGCTGATTGGGAGACCAACTTATTAAGTCTCTTGCTGAGGAGAATTAGGTGGAATGAGCCTCTACTATCTGAAGAAATGTGTATCGAGTGTGTATACAGCTTTTCTCTCCTCCCAGAATATAAACTCCTTGAGGGTAAAGGATACATTTCGTTCATTCCTCCTGCCCCACCAACTCATCATTGCCTACCTGGATTTCTTTCATGTAATAGGTACACAGCATATATTTGTTCTCCTCAATGTATACTCAACGAAGTTGAGTTAATTTTAATTGCACTTCATAAGCAGCCGTATGGGATGGCATTGATGACCCCCTGATTTTACCCAAGTCAGGCTTAAGGAATGGTTTCTGTTCGGAATTTCCCATCATGCCGTGGGCTGAGTGGCAGACAAGGATAAGAGACTGATGTCAATTACACGTCACAGTGTTAAATTCTTCGTGATCATCATATGGTTTTAATATTTAAAAAAATGCACTGTTAATGGAACATCCCAGAATCATCTTGAGAACCTTTTGTCACACATCTCCACTGCACACCTCGGAACTGAGACCTTACATAGTGGGTGCCCAGACTACTAAGTATAGAGCTGGTCTCAGTTTAAAGCTGCAGGTCAGTTTGAACACACGGAGGCAGGGGGAGGAATCCTCGGCACTGATGGTTGTGTATCTTGTTTCTCTTTTTTGGAGACACTTCACCAAACAGTCCTACTTTCTGTTCAGAAATAAATAAGGAAAATTTGCTAAAATACTCTACCATGGGCCAAGGACCCAAAGCCCAATCTAAAACCAAACGACACAAAGCTAACGAGGTCATGAGGTTTCTGATGTGTGTCTCGATTGTGAATAGGCTTCTCTGGATACACGGAAGTACTGAAAACAAAACAAAACAAACTGACACGTGTGCAGACCAAATTAATGGGCAAGTTTTCAGCAGACACATCCCTGTTTCTTCTCTTCCCAGGTATCTTCTGTGGAATTAAACCATTGTAATGATATGAGAAACAAATAAAACATTGACCTATGCCCTCCGCATAAGTAAACATCTGAGTCGGTCTTCCACGAACGCAGGAAGAGAAGCAGTAATACGCTTGCTGAGAACCCAGAGAGAGAGCCAGTGCGTGGGTCAGAGTGCTCCCGGGAGGGAAGGATTAGAGACATCAAAGGGCTCATCACTGTTCCCGCAATCACCGCCCTTCTGTCAAGCCTGCTTGTAACGCACAACCAAGGCTGTGAGCTCATCTTCCAGAGGAGAGAAACACTAAATTAGCCAAAGGGAAGATGTTACAGTAAATGTAATCTCAGAGCAGGGCCTTAGACTAGTGAGGTCAACTTCCTTTATTTGTTCTGACATCCCTAAAAAGATTTAATGCTTCCAAACAGTGTTATTTTTTTAAATAAAGGCTTGAACAACCTCTGATATTAAAATTTTCAGTTGTGTTTACAGCTATACACTTTTTAGTATTGTTCGTTATTGGCAGAAAGTTCAAGGGTAATAAAGGCCCACACTTTTAAATAATTCATCTGAGCCTCAGCTTCTAATTTCAGGCCAGGCTCCATGCCAGCACAGGGAAGAAGGATGCGCAGATGGAAGGACCAGAGGTTATGTCCATGCTTCCAGGAAAACTGATGTGGAACTCTTTTATGTGGCACAAACACTGGCCTGAAAGTTGGACTGCTTACTTCTTTTTTCACTTAGAAAAGTTCCGATTTTATGACCTCCAGCAAATCTGAATAGGGCTTTTCTTTTTTAAAAAAGTGTTTTCCCTCCATTACATACAGTCATTTTTTTCTAAGGAGACTATCATGTAATTCGGTATTTCAAAAAAATGAATATACCTTTTCAAAAACTGCAGTAGGCTATATATTTGTTTCTTGTTTAACATACACGCTACTCGTGGTTTGTTTTAAAGGCTCTATGTCATTAGTTTTTTTAACACTGAGGTCATATTGCATGCACTTTTCTACACCTTTCATTTGTTATCTAACAACACTTTGTAGAAATTGTGCTGAGTCAGTTTTCTAACGTAGGTGGATGTATTCGAGGAAGGGTCCTCTATGGCCTCTGACCAGACCACCTAATTCATGGTCAATTTAAATACCAGTTAAATCACAGTGTTTAGAGTCTGGGCTTGGGAATCAGACAGACCTGGGTTTGTACCTCAGCTCTACCCCTTACTGACCTCTCTGTGTCTCTGTTTCATCATCTGTAAAATGGGAATAATGGTACTTATCTCACAGGAGCGTAATTTGCATAAAGTACAGCCTGTAAAGCATTAAGACAGAGACTGGTGCATAGTACACTGAAGAAATGTTGATTGCTTTTACTACTACTACTACCACTACTTTATTAGTGTTATTATTATTGCCTTCATAGGATTTTCCTGTGTTGGGTTGAGGTGGGATTCCTGGAATCTTTGTTAATATTCTTGAGAAAAGCCATTTAAACTAAATCACCTTTATAAGCAAATCCAGCAATTTTTAAAAAGCTTGCTCTATCAACCCCTTTTCCTAGAGCCTTTAGCGTACACGTTTCACCTCCCAGCTGCAGGTGGCATTCTCTGAGCCACGTGGAAGGCTATCTTATCACCTCCTAGGTTGCTCTCTGCACTTTCCTGTCTCTAAACACAACACAGGTCAAAAGAGTTTATCAGACAAGCATGCTACTATCTCCCACTGCTACCCTAATCGACTTCAAACACTAACCCCTCCAAAAGACTTACTTTTATTTAAAACCCTTAAGAATTTTCAAAAGTTTATAAGGCAAACTGGCAGGGGTGAGCCTGGCTCTCTTGATGGCTCTCAAAGGCGACAAAGAGGCGATGGGGTGAGCAGTGACCAGCCCCGGAAGGAGGGGTCTGGTTATATGGGTTCTAGATAGGAGTCTGCCTCTCGTGAGCACTGGGACCTTACTAGTCACCTGGACATCCTCAATCTCTGTTTTCTCAGCTGTTTAATGGGCTAATAGTACCTGCTGTTCCCAACTCATAAGGTTGAGCACGTCAAACGAGGATACGTATGCAAGTATTTTGAGCACCACATAACATGATTATTCAGGCCCTTCCAGTACAGAGAGAATTTCTCCTGGCTTGAGGCGGTTACTTGAAACACCTTACAACTGAACATTTCTCCACATACAAAAAGTGGTGCCACCCTGCCCATCAATGTTTCATGTCAATTAACATATACAGCTGCCCTGTAAGTCCATAATCGAATCACTTTTCATTTTACTGCTAATAAAATTCCTCCAACAATTTTTCATTGTTGTTGCAATCTATTTTATTTATTTTTGACCTACAAATAACTGTACCTAATTAATGTATTCAACTTGATGAGTCTGGAGTTAAGTATATACCCATGAAAACATCACCACAATCTATAAACTTCTTTTTTGTTATAGTAGCTAATGTAGCCCCAATGAACATAAATGAGTATCTTGAAGCAGAGTACTGCCATAAGAGAAACCTAAAATTTGTAGCATTGGTCCTGTGGTATGGATATTAGAGGCTGGAAAGACAGACAGTAATGGTATACAAGCAAATGTTTTGTAAATCTGTCACCGCACATAACCTGGAAGGCAGACTAAGTGCCTATGACCTGTGGCTTTAGGGAAAGTGCTTCAAAAAGCCAGAATGGCCACAGATATCAGTGGTTTCCTGCTGCCTATATCAAGGAAGAGATGAGTTCAGAAAAGAATTGGCCAGTTTCCAAACATCAGTGAAAGGGAATAGAGAAAAGTCCAAAACTTTAGAGCCTCACACCAGAGAGTAAGAAATAAAACTGTAAAAAGCTTTGACCAACGAAGGCACATGAAGATTTTGAGCTCAGCAAACTGGCTCAGCGCCATGCAGGAGGTTAAAATTAAGAGTATTTACCCCACCACAACCACCTAAGCTTCTTGTCTCAGATGGCCTCAAGGTAGCTGCCATGACCTTGAGAGAGAGGCAAGGGTCCTTGGAAGCAAATGATTATGTCGGTCCAAGAGCCACGTCTAGGGAAGAATGCAGGGTGTATCTACTGGTACATGAAACTGACCGGAAGCAGACAGATCAGAAGCCAACTCAGGTTCTGAAGGAACTGTATTGGCAAAGAAACTGCAGGTCTGGTCTACAAAGGCCTGTGAGTATAAAACAACCCTCAGTGTAATTGACACCTGCAGGAAACGGTCCCTGGAAGCTGCACAGCTTCAAGGAATGCATTATTGCCAACATTCAGTTCAGAGGAGAGCCATGGAGAGCCATGCAAATAATGGACAGGAATTTGGCCTATTCAAGGAACTACTCCCACGGCCAAGGGAGGCAGCAGGATGTCCTCAGAGCGTCTACCCAGCATGATTTCATCACTGTTACAGAACACAGGACTTTCCTTTTTAAAAAGTATATCTGATATAAGGCAGACTTTCATTGGGTTTAGCCACTGACATTTTAGGGTTGTTACAGCAACTGGTGTTATCCTAGTGTTATCCTAGTCTTTTTCTATATTCCTGGCCTTTAGCATTCACCGTTTGCTGCTATTGTTGGTAACACTTTCCTCTGACCATTTTTAGGATTCATATTCAGTATACAGCTCAATTAGCAATTGATGCAACTGCTGTTATACAATTCGGTTGAAATTCTGATTAATAGCAGGTAAGAAATGATGGTCTTTATTTTAAGAGATGTAATTCACCGACTCTGAGGAACATTTGTTTTGAAAATTCCTGATGAAAACAACTGAAGTCATGCTCTTTGTGCTATAAAAATGTGGGGACCTGATCATCATTTGTTTCTGAGGACTTGGAATTATTTAAGAAAGTCCTTATTTTACTCGCAGGAAATCTGTTAGCTTCTTCTTGGCAAGGACGGAACTGGCCCTCCAGTTAGATGAAAGCCAAAATGATACATCTTTACCATCTGTTCATTTGATTTTTAGAGAAAATGGATTAGGAGTATCTGTGCCAGAGACTATATCCCTGAACCCTCCATTGTATAACTTCCATAAAACCCCTAAATATTTGATAGTTATTCAAGGAACATGTACTTAATTCATTTTTTGAGCTAATTTTATCCTTGGATCAGGTGAGAATATCAGAAAGTTGTATCAGCTCAGCCCTTGTCCCCTTCATCTCCTATCACCCTGTTCTACCCCACTGCCTGCAGAACTGTTTGGGCTGAAATCCGTTTTTAAGTTATACTTGACTTTCCCAAGGAAATGCTACATCAAGCAGGTTTGTGAAAAACACATTTGTTGCAGAAACGCTGGTGAAGGCCCCGTGTACCACCTCTCTCAGTACCCACTATGTAACAAGGAGGAGGAAGGGCCTTCAACTATCACTGCATGTTTAAAACTCTGAAGAAATATAGCAAAATGCCAAAATTTTTAATGTTTGGATGGTGGGTCCATAGGTGTATGTTTTATTATTCTCTGTACTTTTGCATATTTTTGAACTATTTTATAACTTCAACAACATCACTCAATTTCTAACTGGCCAGAGGTATCCACTTCCAACATTTGATGGTCACCCTCCCAGACATCTCTCTACTAAGTGATTCAGCTAAGAGCATGTGTAAACTTCAGTGTGGTAGACCTAGGTTCATCTAGGCTTTTGCTACTCACTGCTTCCTGATTTGGGGTGAGCTACATCACACTCTGAGTGTCAGTTTCCACATCTCTAAAATGGGGATGCTAATGGTGCATTCCTCGTAAGCCTCTTGTGAAGACTCAATGAGAAAATGTGTGTCAAGTGCCGGCACAGTGCCTGGATCACAGCATCAATAAATGTGAGCTACCGTCATGCATGTGATGTTGCCAAGTGGATCGTGCTATGGGCAGCTTGCTACGCCAGTAAATAGAATCCATGGTAGATAAAAAAAGGAAAGAATGATAGAGTAAGAAAAATTCCATTTCCCTAGAAGAACTGGTATATTTTATGCTTATGGGTTGTGGACTTCTGGCCACCAAGAAGTTCCGAGCCAAACTTACACAAGTGGGTAAGACCTTCTGACCTGGGTAACCGCATTCCATTTCCCCATTGTCTTGAGGCCCTACTTTTTGTGACTTACTTTAACTCTCAATTTTGTTTTATGTACTCCCTGTAAACCACCTTATATCCCCTGTGCAATCTGGTTGGGACGAAAGGAAGGAAAGAAGGAGGACGGGAGAAGCCAGGGACGGCAGGCAGGAAGGAAAGTAAGAAGAAAGCATTTGTAACACAAGGCTTTGAAATTATTCCTTGTAATGGTGATGTTCAGTTCTTAGATGCACGCTAATTGGCACAGTTTTTCATCACAGACAGTATTTTTCGGGTGCTCTCTGCCTGCTCGGGGTTTGTTTTACATTTGGCATTAAACCTTTAGCTTTATCACGGGTGCAACTGTGAGTTTCCATAAATGATGCAACTTGAGGGTTGTCCTGGGCTCTGGTTTGTGCTGGCATCTGAGAACTCTGAGAGTCGGTTCTTCATTCTCTATGTGGACATTGGGCACTTTGTTTTTCGGCAGCAAATGTTTCATCCAAGGTCAATTTCCCTCAAGTGCTCAGCACCATTTCAGACAGTGTGTGCTCAAGGAATGCAAATTAATTTAATGTTAGCTTTAGCCAAACCCAGCTAGGAAAGCAAACCTGCTTTTAAAAACACTGTAAACACTGACAAACATAATCTAGGTTATATGATGTTTGCACATATATAAATGTATAGAATTTTACCTTAATTCCAAAGGCATCATTCCATAGCACTTTTTTTTTTTACACCTTTATTGGAGTATAATTGCTTTACAATGTTGTGTTAGTTTCTGCTGTACAACAACGTGAATCAGCTATATGTATACATATATCCCCCTATCCCCTCCCTCTTGAGCCTCCCTCCCTTCCTCCCTCCCTCCCTATCCCACCCCTCTAGGGCGTCACAAAGCACCGAGCTGATCTCCCTGTGCTATGCGGCGGCTTCCCACTAGCTATCTACTTTACATTTGGTAGTGTGTAGATGCCAGTGCTACTCTCTCACTACATCCCAGCCTCCCTCCCCCTGCCGTGTCCTCAAGTCCATTCTCTACGTCTGCGTCTTCATTCCTGTCCTGCCACTAGGTTCATCATACCATTTTTTTAGATTCCATTTATATGTGTTAGCATATGGTATTTGTTTTTCTCTTTTGACTTACTTCACTCTGTATGACAGACTGTAGGTCCATCCACCTCACTACAAATAACTCAATTTTGTTCCTTTTTATGGCTGAGTAATGTTCCATTGTATATATGTGCCACATCTTCTTTATCCATTCATCTGTCGACATTGCATAGCACTTTTAAACTCATCTTTGAGTTAGCCTTATTTTTGTTCTTTGATGAGAAGGACATTTTAATTTGAAATTATTTAAATATATTTGTCATTTTATATATATATATATTTTTTTTTTTTTAGAATTTAATTTTTATTTATTTATTTATTTATTTATTTTTTGGTTGTGTTGGGTCTTCGTTTCTGTGCTTGGGCTCTCTCCAGTTGCGGCAAGCGGGGGCCACTCTTCATCGCAGTGCGCGGGCCTCTCACTATCGCGGCCTCTCTTGTTGCGGAGCACAGGCTCCAGAAGCGCAGGCTCAGTAATTGTGGCTCACGGGCCCAGTCGCTCTGCGGCATGTGGGATCCTCCCAGACCAGGGCTCGAACCCGTGTCCCCTGCATCGGCAGGCAGATTCTCAACCACTGCGCCACCAGGGAAGCCCTGTCATTATATTTTATTGTAACTGGGGGCTATCAGAATGGGTTGAGGATATATGTGTGTTTTACATTTTTGTTCGATTATAAAAATGCAACATACACTTACTTGTAATTAAAAAATGAGGAAATATAGAAAACTCTAGAGGAAATGAAGCCATTTATAATCCCTTTACACACAAATAATCACGATTAACATTTTATTATATCTTTCTCCATACATTCTTGAGGTTGTAGAAGTTCTCAAGATGGATTTGTAGATTGTTTCCAGGAAAAAAAAATTAAGAGTGTTTTTTTGGAGTTCTAAAGGTGCCCTTGGAATTACGTCTGCACTCTCCAGTCTTCCCTGCCTGCAAGAAAGCAGGTCATGGGAGCAGGGAGTCAGCCCGACCTGCTTGTCTGGAAGCAGGCACCATATCTTTTCTTCGTCCACCATGTCTACCTTTGTTTCCCATCTGGGCTGGACTGGAGAGGCCGGGCTGACAAAGACCAGTGCACCCCAGACCATGAAGTCTTTCCAGGCTGCATTCAAGTGGGTTGAGGCATCTGCTTTCTAACCATGTCCAGAAATCTCAGCGCAATTGCATCCCATTGTACGACAGAAGGAGGAGGTGGGGGACAGGGCTTTCCAGCGCCCTGGGTACAATTCCTATGGCCGAATTAGTTCCATGCCTTTTAGAATGCTTCCCACTTCTCTCTTCCCCTTTACCTCAAGGCATTGCGCAGCCCAGGTTTTTCGTACCCATCGTGTTTCCTTTTCCTGGAACTGTAGTCCTGTTCCTTGGAGGATTCTCCCCGATTCCCCACGCTGATCATGAGGTCTGATTAGGGGCTATCAGTCATTGTTCCCCTCTCCTCACGATAGGGTGAGAGTGTGACCCCAGCCAGGTCAATCAGAGACCTTCTCCGGATTTTAAAATGAGAACCGAGAAACTAGGACTTTGCTTCTGGGTCCCAGCAAAACTGGGAAGATGTGAGCCGACTTCAGTGTCTGTGTCCCATGATGTGTGGAAGATGAAGCCACCTGCGAGAGGAATCATCCAGTCCTCCAGAGGCAGGTGGGCAAGCAGAGAAGACGGAGGGAGGGAGGGAAGGAGGGAGGGAAGGAGAGGGGGGAGAAGGGGAGGGAGGGAGGGAGGGAGGGGGGGAGAGAGAGAGGCACTCGGTGGTGGCCTAGGCTTTGTTTTAATCCTCCAGGTCCCCTGGATTCTTTCAAAATTTTGGTTTTTCCTTTCTTAAATTCTATAACCTAGCCTAGGAATTTTCTCTACAAATGAATTCTGAACTGGTTTTCTGTCCTTTGTGATTAGAAGAACCCTGGGCAATAGAAGCCGATTCTCCCCAGCCCCGCTTCGGCCCGCTGGACTCTGCAGGCCTCTGGCTCCTCCACTGTCCGGATTTCTCAGCCTTTCCTCAAGAGCCCCAAGGCCTTGAAATAGTCCATCCGTCTCCCCTTCTTCAGGGTAATCTCTAATTTACCGTAGCAGACAGCAGCTCTGATGAAGCTGATATTTGTTCTTAAAGAGCTGCTGCTTCCTTCCAAAGATTCCCCAGTTGGTGGAATTTGGCAGAAGGGAGGCCTTCTTGACCTTCTTTACTCCAGACTCTCATCTGGGGAAATGCACCAGGAAATGGAATTATTTAGCCTATCACCTGGACTCTCTTCTCCCACTCACCCCACCCTCGTCTCTGCATGTGGTTCCTCAAGCCACAGGGCTCAGTCCCGACACACGACGCGTTTTCTTGGAGAGAGTGAGATTAACCTTGCAAAATTCCGCAGCTGAAACAGCTCCCTTCCTTGACACTGTCCTTCAAGCTGATTGTTGAGCTCTTTTCAACTTTTAATATTATTTTGCAATGGTGAAATGGCAAGATAATCACTTTCTTTAAGAGAGGTGACAGATGGTGCACTTTAAAACAAGAGAATGCCTCTAATCAAAAGCCAGTAAACACAATGTTGATAAAATGGTATAAAACCACCCCTTTCCTGTAATGGTATAAATCACCATACTAATCCTGGACTTGCTGGCTTTTCTGAATCAAACTTGAGTTATGGTGGAAGATGGGCGTGGTTTACTCCGTAAGTAATTTGCAGCACCTAACACGTGACAGGCACTGCGCTAGACTCAGCGACTGTCCATCACTCTGAGAGAACCTTATTTATGCCCCATTTGATTGATTGCGCAATAGGCTGTAACTGCAGGTTGTCATTTTCCTAGGAAAGGCCTCTCCTGAAAATGCTCTCTAGCATTTACTGCTAAAGGCCAAGCGTAAAGTCCATATCAAGTTATGAATTTGACATCCACCAGTGCTCACGAAGAGACGGGGCTTATGCCTTTCCTTTGCAACCTGAACTTCCCACAGTTACCAGCTGAATCCGAATCCGAATCCGAATGAGGTCGGAGAGGCTGCTGAACCCCTGCCAAATGACATTCCACTTGACTGACAAAACAGCGTCCCCCTGCTGTTCTTCTTCCTGACAGGTATCTATTTTGAACTCCTTCTAGAGAATGCAGTGACAGTTCCAGCCTTGATCTTTGCCTTAGCTCCCAGAGAGACCTCCCCATGCCATGTTTTATTCATGGTGTCTCCCAGGCTGGTCTCTTCATTGTAAAAATCGGTCGTGGGGGTAGGGACACTCCATGAACCTGAAATAAAGTTTGAGTGTCACAATAAAACTGTCCCTTTGTGTACGGAAAGCCTACAACCAGTGTCTGAGATGCTGGGGAAGGTTTGTGTACTGAGGATTTTTAAGGCAAAGCATCCATAGAAGAAAAGAAAATAGTTATTCACATTGCACTGGAGTCGTGAAGGAAGTAGGTCAGATAAACCAAAATAACCTTTGCCGGGAAATGTGATAAGCTTCAGACATCTGAGACCATGGAGAAAAAAGATGCTGCAATGGATAAAAGCAGTAGACTGATAGATGTGCAGGGCTACAAGCAGGAAAGCTACAAAGAACGCACAGAGTAAACATTTATTCTACCTTCTCCCAAGAAATCTCTTCTCCATCAACTCCGTCATTGTCCTTCCTATAGGAACTGGATATCTTTCTACTTCACAGGTTAGAAGTTTGTAGGAGAAAGTATCAGAAGCATCTCTTCCACCTGCCCTAACCACCCAAAACAAAACCAATCAAAACCAATAGCTAAGCATGACAGAGGACAGAGATTGCAACCCTGTATCACATCCGATTGATGAGTAACACATGTGTACCTTGAGAGTGATGGTCCTCTCGTGACGGGTGACATTAACGCTGTGGGGCTGCCCATTGGCCATGCTCCTGTGGTCCACGTCAATATTATACGGTTCCCTGGTGCCACCCAGGCTGTACCGGATCTGTAAGCTTCCTACGTAGAGAAAAGAAAAGAAACTCAGTCATTTCTCCACTCTAGATTTCATTTTAATGTCACTTCCCCCACCCCTTGAGGCTAATTCCATTAAACTCAGCTTCAACGTCCATCAATATCACTGCCGTTCTGAATTCTGAGTCACTAGCTCAGAGGCACACTAATCCATAAAGGCTTACAGCACCAGGCACACACATGTTGACAATCTACCAACAACAAGCCATCAGTGACCATCATCTCCAAGTTGAAGCAGCAAATGGTATAAACAGTCCAAGTCGGGATTGCGCCTGGGATGGCAGAATGAGAACACACATGATATAGGACCACGGAGACGCCTACACGCCCCACAAAATACTCTGTGAAATAAAAAATAAATGCAGGATGCTGGGATGGTCTCATGCCATCGGCAAAGTGTGACACTCAGCATATAAAAGAACCATGAACATACAATATTAAGAATAAACATAATTTACAGAAGATAAATACATGCATGGGATTTTGGGTGGCTTCACTGAGACCAAGAAAACAAAGCAATGGCTTTCATTCTAGGTTAGCGACCTCATCAATCCAAATGCAAATCAAAGGCGAAAAGATGGGTCCTCATTCCCTCACAGCTGTAGTTCACTTTGCCTCAACAAATTATTCTTTTTTCTCTTTCTTGTTTCTTCCCAATAATGACAAGCAATATTCAAAAAGACTAATATTCTAGATCCTGCTTTTAATTAATCTGCACAGCAAACGTAGCTTTTATTTCTTAGTTATGATTTTTAAAGGCATCGACTTTTTATCTCATTTTTTACTCAAATTGGAATCTTGGTGTTAATAGCTTTTGACATCTCAGAGCTTAAAAATGGAGCCAGTAACTTAGCAAGAGTTTGGCCAACTGTAAAGCACCTCAAAGATTCTTTGTCGCCTTTTTCATTTTCCTTCCAGAGGAACAAAACTGATATTCTAAGTTGTGAAATAGAACATGATAATTAAAACTTAAAAAGTGAACAGAAAAAAAGAAAGAAAGTCACTGGAAACTCCACCATCCAGAGGTAACTACTCTAAATATTTGGCAACATCTCCTTGTCGGTAATTCTCATGTCCTCATGTGTACGTAAATAAACGCAATAGTTTCTGAATGCTGCCCTTCCTTATTTAGTGTTACATGTGCCATTTAAAATATTGAACTACGTTCCTGGAATTGAAAGAACAATCATGAATTCCTTGCATTTCCTATTTTTCCTTTCTGAACAAATCTGGCAAGGCTTCACTATTTCTGAGTTTTCTCTTGGCACTTGATCCTAGATTCCTTTGCTTTATAGCGTTTCAACCAAGCACTGTTGACTTTCGTCTCCTAGATGGGTCTAAGTTCACCCACTCTCCCCCATCTCCACAACCACAGGGCCTCCACTGGCACCTAGAATGACCTGGTATGGTTCCCATAGGAGCCTGCCCCTGCACTCAGAGCTCCTGGCCTGACTCAGGGCCCCTGTGCTGGCCACTCCCTATCAGTGACCTGACGGCCACCACCACCTGAGCTTCACCTGCATCGGCTTCTGCCTGGATCACGGGATCCAAATCAGCCCCTCCTTTAAAAGTGATCACTCTTGACCCCATTTCACTCTCAGGCGAGTCCCCTCGTTCTGTGCTCTCTTACTACTAATCCATTAATGGAGGTGTCTCACTGGGACCTCAGACACGACATACGTGAAACCAAACTCTTGATCTTCCCCTCCAAAAACTATTCCATCACAATTTCCACATTTCAGTTAACGGCCACTTTATCCTTCCAGCTATTCCTGCCTAAAAGCCCTGATTCCCCTCTTGCTCCTACATTACACGTGTGATCTATCAGCAAAGCTTCTGGGCTCAGTCTTTAAAACACACCCTGAATCTTACTGCTCTCATCACCTCCATTTCTATCCCTGGACCAAGCCACCCTCATCTTTTGTCTGGATTACTGTACTAGCCTCCATACCAACTACTGCCCTTCCCCCACGTTCCCTCAGCCCAGCGTGGCCTCCGCCCCTCACATACCTGGTCTCTCCACACGGCAGCCAGAGCGGTCCTCTGCTCAGAACCCTCCCATGGCCTCCTGTCTCAGGGTAAAAATCGACGTCTTCCTAACGGCTCACCAGGCCCTCTGTGATCTTCCCCCTCATCTCTGACATAACCTCTCATTATTCTCCTCTTTTCTCACTCCTCACCCGAACACACTGGCCTCTTTGTTGTCTCCCCAGATGCCGGCATGTTCCTGCCTCAGGACCTTGGCACCTGCTGGTTCTTCTGCCTAGGATGCTCATTTCCCCATTATCTGCTTGGCTGACCCCTCACTCCCTTTAGGTCCCGTTCAAATATTGTCTTCTCTGTGATTATTTCTGTGACTTCCTTATTAGAAGCAGAATTTACCCACTCCTTTCCCTTGGCCAGGCTCTCCCTTTTCTGCCTTATTTTTTTCCCCATGAGAGTTCTTACCATACAACATACTACATACTGTACTTAATATGTTTACTGCTGTCTTCTGCTAAAATGTAAACTCCATGAGAGTAAGAATTTTTGTTTATGTTCTTTATGACTTAATTCCCAACGTCTAGAACAATGCCTGATACATGGTAGGTGCTGGATAACTACTCGTTGAGTGAATGGATGATGGTCTCCTTGCCTCTGTGCTTTCTTCCTTCCCATGTTTTCTTAGCAGAGAAATCTTTTCAAGATGCATAACTGACTAGTCGTCTGGTTCACTTAAAACTCTTCAAACTTTCCAGCTGCTTGTAGGATAAAGACATACATTCTTAACATAGCTTATGATGTCCTGTCTGATCACAGCTTGCCAGTTACTTTATTTTAAAAGATGCCATTTACCCTCTTACTTTTTACATTCAAGCTACCTAGGACTTCTCTTATTCCCTAGGAAATACAATTCTTCCTGCCTCAGGACCTTTGAATATGTTGCTCCCGTTTCCTGAGCTACTTCTCTCCCCACCCCTCAGTGATTTACCCTATTTTTTCTTTATTCTAATAGCATTAAAAACAATCTAGTGTTTGGCAGTGAAGGAGACGATTAGGCAGTTGTTTGGCTACAGGTAGAAAAAACAAGTCGATTGTCTTGAGTTTTTATTCTCCACTTTACTTCTGGTGCTCTGACCTTGTATGATCACAGCCAGTTTTCTTAAATACACAGCTGTATTCATTCATCATTTAAAACTGAATTCCTTTAGAACATACTTATTTAGTGCCCCTGTTGAACCCAAGTTTTCAAGGTCTAGAAGTGGACTGCCTGGCTGGCTGTAAGTGTGGAGTCCACTTCTAATACAGACATCCATCCCCAGCCCCTGTACGGTATGGGCCAGGCCGTGCCTGGATCTGGGGATGCGAAGAGAAGTAAGAGAGGGCTCTGCCTTTGAGGCTGGGAGTCGGAGGAACTGGTAATTATGCCAAAAAAAAAAAAAAAAAACCCTGGACATTTTTCTCCCTACTGTCTCTTCGTCATTGGCCCCTTTATGTTCTCCAGCTCATTAAAATCAGTATTAAGTTGTTTTCGTTATTTTTTTCTCTTTTCTGGCTTTCTTGGGCTTTGTAAATATGATGTAAAACTTCTCTAATTGCTTCACTTAACGGCAATGGAAATGATTTGCTTCGAGGAAAAAGATGAGTTGGACCTTAAAATTTATATATAGTGAACATCTATAAACAGTAATGGCAATATTCTTGAATAATAAAATTTAAATGATATACTTATTCCTTTCAAACAATAGCACAAGAGAACCACTAAATGACGGGAAGGAGAATATTAATATTTGTTCATTCAAATAAAATATTATTAAGATGGAGAGATACTTCACTTCTTGCATCTCATGTTCATCTCCCGGGTGAATTAAAGCAGGTATAAGGGACTACTCTTTCATTGGCTGCAGCAAATAATGTGCTTAACAGATTTATTCTCTCCTTGTCATCATCATTACCATCAGCAAACAATTACAGAGCACCTACCGCAGGCAGGAGATGTAGTGTGGGGGCCTTTCATCTCACTGGGAAGGCAGGGCATATTTATAACAAAGATGGATAACAATACAGTGCACTAAAAGCCAAACAAATGACATTGAAAGTAAGTGTAATAGGAGTTTAAAGTAAGGAGAAGTCATTGAAAGGAGGTGAGACTTGATCTGGGTCTAGAGTGAAAGGCAGGTATTAAGCTACAGAGGAAGATGGAGCTTTTCCAGATAAGGGAACACAGCAGGCAGCAGGGCAGACGTCCTTGGGGGTGCGTGAGGAGTAAAGAGTTCCTGGAGAAGGAAGAGTAGGGAGGAGGTCCTTATCGTAAACAGGATACAGGACCTATCGTAAACAGGACCTCCTGTTTACTCTGCCTCACTATGAGGCAAAATGTAGATTAAATCATGGGCTCTGGATAATAACCGCTAGCACACACACATACAGTGTGTGTGTGTGTGTGTGTGTGTGTGTGTGTGTGTAATGTGTTACACTTACTAACTCACTTGACTTTCACAGCACTGCTCTGAGGGAGACACTATGTAACAGATGATGAGACGGAGCCACGACTGCCCCAGATCCCACAATCTGCAAACGTAGAAGCAGAATTCAAACCCATACGTTCCGGTTCTGCACTCCGAGCTCTCACTCAAGAGGCTGGTGGGTCCTGACTGGAAGGTGCTGGGACTCGGGATCTGTCCTCCTGCTCCTGGGGAAGGAGGCCCTCCTGGCTGTATGACAGGGACACTGTGTGTGAAGGAAGACCTACTCTGGCTGGGCTGGGCAAGGTTCACGTGACTGGAGGCAGAGAGACGGTCGGGACAGAGCATCCCAGGGGCGTGCTGAGGTGCACTGCTGCCCCACGGTGGGGTCACGGCGTGCCAGGAGCCCGGCTACCCTCAGGCCTCGGCAGATCTGTGGAGGTTAAGGGCTGCTGGAGTCCCTGGGCTGGGGGCCTCCCAAGTACAACCTCATGCATCTGCCCAGGTGCCATTCAAAGATAACGTTCTATGTGTGCCACGCCAGGAGCAATGTCGGGAGGCACTGAATCAGAAGACACTTGCCAGGAGAGTAGCAGTGGGGAAGCAGAGGAAGGGATACTCTGGAAGGACATGGTGGGAATAGGATGCATAGGACTCGTCAGGCTGGATGGCCCACAAGAGGCGGAAGGATGGAGCGTTCATGAATGAGGCCAGGCTGTGGGTTCCGGCGTCTGAGAAGCGGTAGCACCGTCAGAACAAGAGGGGCCTGGTTCTGGGAGCAGCGAGGACAATACAGCTTCCAATACGTTAAGTTTACGAGATGCCGGGGCATTTAGTTAAAGCTGTTTATTTTATTTTATTGACATTTTGGCTTAGTCCTCATTGATTTCTTTTCCCTGAATGAGTTCCTCAAATTTTTCTAGCTTTAAATCTCAATTCATAAAAAATGCAGCATTTGGAGTATGAAAAAGCCAAATTTTCATTAGCAATTGAGGACGGCCTTGCAATAATTAGAGAGAAACTGACTGTCCATGCTTTGCAAATGCACCGAGTGTTCTAGAGGTCTCTAAGCAGGGCAGTGGAGAACTCCGGGTCCAGCATCAGACACCTGGGTTCAGGAACCCCAGTTGTGCCATCACCAGCTGAGTGTGCAAATCACCGAATCTCTCTGCACTCCAGCCTACCACCTGCAGGAAGAGGGTAAGAATGGACTCTACCTTATAGACTGTGTGCTCTTGGGAATTAATGCATGTGAAACCCTTAGCACAGCTTCGGGCAGCCTTACACGGTAGCCATTAGTATGGAAACGATTAGTCAAAACCCCTGCGCGTGACAAAGGCCCACAGACACATGCGTGAGTGCTCGCAGGGGCCGGTGCAGGCTTGGGGTGTGAGTTACTGGATAGAATTGGGACCAGATTTTAACGCGGCAGTGGCTTGAGAAGCAGACGATACAGCATCTACCGAGGCGTGTTCCTGACATTCCTGACCAGCTAGAGGTGAGAACCATCCTCCCTGCCCACTGAGGAGAGGTTGGGGCATGAGAGTGGAGAACATCAGTGCATTAAATGGCTATTTAATCTGATGCAGGAGAAAGAAACTTAACACGTGACCTTCCAGAGAGCAGGGGTGTACACTTTTCTACTTCCTCACTTCCTGATTTAACTGTTTTTTTCTGATGAGAACGGTGACACGATCACTGAGAGCATTTGACATGTGTAGAAGAGTATTACCCAGGAGAAACAAATCAACTACCCAAACAAACAAAGATACTTTGTGCTCACATTATTGCTTTTTTTTTCCCTATCCATCTTTTCTACAGAGCTAAACTGATATTGTACAGTCAAGGCTGTATCATGCCTTTCTTTGGTTTCATATAATATTACATAAAAATTTTTTCCATGTCATTAATTACTCTTCATAAATATTATTCTTAATGGATACACGATATTCCATAAAATGGTGATTCCCTCTTTTACTAACCATTTTCTTAAAATTTAACTTCTAGGTCCTTTCCAATTCTTATTTTCACAAATAACATTATAAACTATGATGAACACCTTCATGCTGAATCTTTGTCTGATATTTGGCTTCTTTCTTCAGAAATAATTTCTGAAAGGGAAAATCCTAACATTTTTTTCCCACCCATCTTTTAAACCAACAGAGCATTGCCCAGAGAAGTTTAAGAATTTACTATTTTATTAACACTCAAGCTGAATTGGGTTAATAATAATAATTTTTAGTTCCCACAGAAGAAAATGTTGATCCAGTGCTACGACACTGGAATAGCTGTCAAAAAAGCCTGCAGGACCTACTAGAGAATGGACTTGAGGATACGGGGAGGGGGAAGGGTTAGCTGGGATGAAGTGAGAGAGTGGCATGGACATATATACACTACCAAACATAAAATAGCTAGCTAGTGGGAAGCAGCTGCATAGCACAGGGAGGTCAGCTCTGTGCTTTGTAACCACCTAGAGGGGTGGGATAGGGAGGATGGGAGGGAGACGCAAGAGAGAGGGGATATGGGGATATATGTATATGTATAACTGATTCACTTTGTTATAAAGCAGAAACTAACACACCATTGTAAAGCAATTATACTCCAATAAAGATGCTTAAAAAAAAAAAAAAAAAGGCTGCAAAGTTTCAATGGTTAAAGAGCAAGACGAGAGAGGGAGCCTCCGTGTCTCCAGCCTGTACAAGTCTCCCTGGGGAATGAGAGACATTTGCTCCGTGATAAACCTAAATATTTTTATTTGTAAAAAAGAGATCTTAAAACTCCAAGTATCATAGAACTCAAGTTTTCAGAGAGGAAATGGACTCAATGTTTGGCATGTTTATATGCTTTAGAACTGCTTAGATTTCTCCGAAAGATCATAAGTCCATTTGTATATTCTAAAATAGGATGCCTCTTTTAGTCGCACTGACACTCCTGGCTTAGTGTATATTTGGAGATGGTCCCCGATATTACAACACTGAAGGGCAGATGGTCCCCAATATTACAACCCTGAAGGGCAGAAGGCTAGGTATCCTCGTCCTTACCGGTGGGTTTGACGAGAACTGCCAGGAAGTCGGTGGTGAAAGAGCTGACGTAGACGAGGATGCAGGGTGCCTTGGTGGTGCTGAAGCTGAAGTGGATCTCCTCGCGGGCCAGGTCCAGGGCCCCATCCTGCGGGTCCCGGGAGTTCTCCGACCTGCCGCCCGATTCCTCCTTAGCACCGGACCCGGGCGCCTGGAAGTTATACCGCAGCCACATCCCCTCTTCAAAAAATGCACCCACATCTGTTGAAAAGGAAAGGGAAAATGGAAAGGTGAGAAGTCCGATGCTAATACCACCAACCATTTAACCTGGGTAGACAGTGAGCTTTGTCGTGGCCGCTAAGGCCGTTCCTGGAGGGCGGACCAACTCCAGGAAGGGACCGTCTACGCAGATGGACGTTGTTTCATCAACATGGATATGCTACCAAAAACAAAAAAGCAGTGTAACAGAGTATAGCAGTCTGTCAACTTAAAAAGTAGTAGCTAAATTAAGAAACGTTAACTCATACCAGAAAAAAGTTTCACGTTTAGTACTTAGACCAAATAACTAATTTCGGTTGAAGAGAGATGCTGAGAATAAAGGCAGTGGCATGGTTACGGAACTGTTGCCCGACACCACCCGCTTTGGCCAGACCCGCTTCCCTGCGCTGTCTCACAACAGGAGGTCCCGATAAGGAACATGGTGCTGCGGAAAACTAGCCGGGAGGAGACGACCAACCTCTTAGAATCCTTGGCGCTGGAATCCCTCCCCTCCTGGCTGAGCGATGCGCACGCCATCAGGAAGGACCCTGAGTCAGACCAAATACGGGCCAAGCAAGATGACCGGCCAGAGACAACCCGGAAACTAACCCCATCACCATAAAACCTGAGACCGCGAGCCATGTGGCAGAGCAGTTCCCCGGGGTTCCCTTACCCTGCTGCTCTCTGCCCGGGCGCCCCTTCCCAATAAAGTCTCTTGCTTTGTCAGTACATGTGTCTCCTTGGACAATTCATTTCCGAGTGTTAGACAAGAGCCCACTCTCGGGTCCTGGAAGGGGTCCCCCTTCCTGCAACCGTATCGCATGAACCACTAATTCAAGGAACTCATGGGCATCTGCTGAGAGATCGGAGTTGCTTTGGATGTTCACCCAGGAAAGCCCTTGGTGAAACCCTGATGAAGTCCTGGGAGGCTTTGGGTATAGTCTTCAAAAATCACAAGACATGAAGATAGAGGGAACTGGGTTCAAATTTGGTGCTGCCCTTAATTGGTTATGCGGCCTTAGAAGTCGCTTAGCCAGCTTCTCTAGGCCTCAGTATTTTACATGTGAAAGAGAAGTAGTAACAGTGAGAATTACAAAAGATAATTAAAGTAATTAGCACATAATAAATAGTACCTATTATTATTATTAAGAAATGAGAAGAAAGGTCACCCATTCTTCAGCAGTTTTTTCCTGTGGCCTAATCAATGCTAATTAGTTTTTAATCATTGCCTGGCAGACAAGCTCCTGCTACAGTTTCTCCATTGTTTGCTCCATGTTCTAAAATCACCTCCTGACTCCCTGTGAAAGGCTGGGGCACGCTAGCAAGGTCTGCTTGGCCTTCACAGTTACTGTTTCATTGCCTTCTGCACGTGCCCTTGAAAGCATTTCCCAAAGTACTTTGCCCGTGGAACCCGTTACTCTCGTAAGACTTGACATCCCTCTAAACTAACATTGCACAGAATGTATTTTGTGAAACATCCCGCTTTACATTATAATGAATAGGAGAGGACCAATTTTAAGAGGATTCTTTCCTCTGGGAATTTTGAAGTTTGTTCTTGTTAAAGAAGCCTAGCACAGAGAGAGCCAGCAGCACAGTGGGCTGATTCCGGGTCTGCAGTCAGACACCTGTGGCTAACCAACCCTGCTAACGTGGTCAGTGGCTTGAAACTCTCTAAGCTTCAGCTTCCCTCTCTGGAACCTGGGCCTCAGGTTGTCGTGAGGATTAAAGAACCCATGGAAGATACTTAGCCTGGTGCCTGGAATATATGATAAGCGTCCAATAAAGATTACTTAGTCATATTACAAAGACAGGTTAGCACTTTCTACTGAGGGCCGTAGATGCCACCCTGACCCCCACCTCACATGATCACACACGTGCACCACTCCACCTGGCACTGCTGCAGAGGCTGCCACGTCCCGCTTCCCACTGAGCTGTGGTGAAGAGTTCAGTTAACTACAAGCTCTCAACTGTGGGCAGTACTGTTCTCCTCCTGGCCCCCCACCCAAGGGCTTTCGCAAGTGTGTGTGTGTGTGTGTGTGTGTGTGTCTGTGTGTGTGTGTGCGCATACATGGAGGGTACTATTGGCATTTGGTGGGTGGGGGTGAAGCCTGCTGAGTGTCTTGTGACATGTGGGACTGTCTCACACAATTAAGAATTGTCCTGCTCAAAATGCCTAGAGTGTGTTCGCCGGGAAACACAGGATTAAACAGATAGTTAATCCACGCTAGTCACTGCAGACTCATCAGGATGTAAAGATGCAGCAAATGCATCAACGCCTTGAAGAGTCTTCTGTCTGAAACTGAGCAGGACCCTGTGGGGCTCCTGGGCACAAAAGCCTTTCTGTGTCCCCTTCCTTGGGTTCCAAAGTGCAGGTTCAAACAATTGCTGATCAGGGAAGGGAGGGGATGCAGAGACCAGGGAGGAACAGTCAAGAAACAACAGTGCAGCCTTGGGGCAGCGTCCTGGGTCCACCTCAAGGGATACACAGAACAGTATCTTTGCGCTCTTCTGCAGAACCAAGGCCCCCACCAAATGGAAGATGTCCACAAATGGAAGAGAAGGTCACAGCTCGCCCATCGTCACCTGACACCAGGTGATCTCTGGACTGAAGGAATGCGGGCCCTGCATGCACCCTCATCCTTATCAGCAACCCCGCCCCTCGACTGTGAAACTCCTCACAAACCCCCCTGGGTTGGGACACGCTGTTTTGAGGGCGTTAGCCCGCTCTGGCCCCCTTTGCCTGGCAAAGCAACAAAGCTATTCTTTTCTATTTCACCCAAAACTCTGTCTCTGAGATTTAATTCGGTGTTGGGGTACAGAGGCCAGATTCAGCTTCACGTCCAGCGGTGGGTGTAGAGGAGACACATCGACACTTTGAACACAGTGTGGTGAGAGTTACGGTGGTTTACTTGGTAGGTTATGTGAGAAGAACCCCCCTCTTACTGCCTGGAGGATCCTGAGCTGACTTTTCCACTCTCTCAGCAAAGAGAGTGGAATTGATCACCAGCCGCATGCCAGGCACTATGCCGGGTGCTGAGGTCACAATCCTTGTTCTCAAGGTGCTCTTGATCTAGAGGAGAATTTAGGCTAACAGACATCATCAGAAGGCAGTGTGCTCAGTACAGGATCAGGTTTATATAGGGGGCACTTGGAACAACAGGGGTACCAAGCCCTGTCTCCAGGGCTCCAGGAAGACTTCCCCAGTGAAAAGACATTGAAGTCGGGACCCAAAGAGCCAGAGGCGGGTCGCTATGTAAAGGTGAAGATGAAGACCAGCCGCTTTCTAGCTGAGGGCGCAGCGTGCAAACAAACTTAGGGGCCAGAGAGTCTGCAATGTGAGCATTGTGCCCCCCAGGTGAAATTCACATGCTCCTTTTTTTTTTTTTTTTTTTTTTTTTAACAATATCAGTTGTTCACACAAGACTCACTAGGCTCCCACTACTGCTGGGAAAACAGTGAAGGAGACAGAGGTGATCCTTACCCTCAGTAGTTCGGATCCTAGCGGGACAGATGGACATTACTAGGACTGGCTTATGTGACAGCGTCTAGCAGCTAGTGGGGCGGGGAGCATTCGGGGAGAGCAGGCAGGCAGGCCACCCGGAGCAAAGACACCAAGGGGTGTGTTTTGCCAGCAGAGAGGTTCTACCAGAGGATGCAGGGGTCAGCATCTGGGAACAGGTTTGGGCCAAGCAGGAGAGAAGAGGTAGACCTGGGGCCTGGAGAGAGGAAGGGAGGAAGGCTAGAGATCAAGGCTGGAGGGTTTGAACAAGCCAGAGGCGAGCAGACAGGGCTGATGCACAGGGAGGGAAGAAACGTATCGGGCCCTTGAAACTCAAGACTGAGGAGCGCAGCACCTGGGCCTGGGGGTGGGGGTGGGGGTTCTGAGCAGCAGAGGCTGAGGAAGCAGGTAAAGCCAAGGAGACCACAGGCACCTGAGCCACAGGTGCAGCGCCTCGCCGGTGAGACCCTAAGCTCCCTCGGGCCAGGCTCTCCCCAGGTATTCTGCTCCCAGAGAGAGGGCAGAACTGAGTCCCTGACAGCACTTCTCAACAGGCCTGGGAGTCTGTTAAAATGCTGGTACTCAGGCCCAGCCCCAGATTTTAGCTCAGAGGGTCTGACTCAGAGGGTCTTGAGAATCAGCACGTGTAAGAGGCGATGCTTAGGGACAGAAGAGTCTGAGGTCCTGGGAGCTGGAACTGAGGCAGGATAGTGCGCTCGGTGGGGCTGCTGGGCGGTCCTGTCTGGGGGAGAACTTACGCTTTTCTCAGATAAACTGGCGACGAGCATTCCAAGGCAGATCATAAAGGGAAATTTGGAAAGCTAGGGATTTTGGATAAACAAATACAAAATATGCCATAGAGAATACTTTTGGTGTATTTCAGAGTCATCCATCGTTAAGAAGCTTTAAGGATTCAAGCCAGTATTGGAGGAAGGGATATACCACGCTTAAAAGTGTTGCTCTGAAACCACATCGTAACCCAATTGTCAAAGCAGGGCCTGGGAGTGCTGTGAGCCATTTAAGGTTCCAAGAGGCAGAATTACAGCTGTTATTTCATTGTTTCAGATCTTTTTAAGGAAATGCCAAATCGGAGTACTGTGATTTCATTTAGGAAAGTAATATTCCCGTCCCTTCTGAATGAATAATTAAAATAATGCTTACTTCACAAGCCCCAAATAACATCTTTTCCCCCATTAAATGATCAAAAAGTTGATTTAGAATGCTTGATTTAAGGTTTTATACTAATGTGAGATAGTTTAATTTTTGATATTAATTTTTTTTGGATTAAAAAAATGGTAAATTTTGGGTCTAGTTATTCTAAGATATATTATGAAGGAGATTTGTTGAGTTATGTGTCTCAAAATTTTGAAATACATTATGCCAGACTTAGGATCGTAAAGGTCACAGGGGTCTTGAAGCAGACAAGTAATCTTGTCTTAACCATTTCTTGGTCTTCAAAACGGATCATATGTAAATTACCCCTGATTGTGGAAAGTAAGTTTGGAAATGTTTGAAATAAAATCCACAAACCATACATCCCAGAAAAATACCACAAAGGTATTTTCCCCTTTGTCTAACCAAATCCCTGATGCTCACAGTGGAAAAACAAACAGCTGGCACCCACCCCTGTAATTAAATTTTTCCTCATCTTTTTCTCCTCCAAGTTCTATGATTCTATCCCTTTTGTCTTTTCACTTAGGACATGTTTTGCAACCTATATTTTTTAAATAGACATGATTCTTTCTGTTCTCTAACTTCCCCCTGAGGACCCGGAATTGAAAGCCCCCAACTCACAGATGGGTTCTTTTCCAAAAGTTTATTTTAAAGTCAGTAACTTGCAACTTGGAACTATTTTCCCATAGAAACAATGCTTTAAATGATGGTTGGTTTGCCAGGAGAGTCTACAAATGCTGAATCACTCTGGATGGGTAATAAAAGATAATTGAAGAGTGCCACTGTGTATTAGTAATTAAAGCAGAAACAACAGCAACAACAACTGTTAAGGTGTATTGTGAATGTGAGAAGCCCAGGGAACCATGTTGCCACAAGGCTTTCATCTAACTTATCCAGGAGTGTGCTGGTAAACGTTACACAGCTGGCTCTCCTGGGGGGAAACCCTGATTTGTGGTGTCTGCCTATTCCCATGGTGTAAACACTCCCACCTTGGCTGATTTCAAGCGGCCAATGTGGCATCACTAAGAGATGATGGAGTTGGGAAGAGATGTTCACAGTTGGTCTATCAGCCTGTGTGAACTGCCTTCACCCACTGTCACTGACCCAGTCATTCAAGCAAACCACCTTTACTGAGCCCCCATCTTGGCAGGTGTGTTAGGCTGCTCAGGCTGTTATAACATATTACCATAACTGGGTGTTGTAAACAACAGAAATCTATCCTCACAGCTCTGGAGGCTGTAAATCCAAGATCGAGGCGCTGGCTGGTTCAGTTCCTGGTGAGAGGTCTCTTCCTGGCTTGTGGACACATTTTCTTGCCATGTGTGCACATGGCAGAGAGAGAGAGAGCTAGCTCTCTGGTCTCTACTTCTGAGGGCACTAATCCCATTATAAGGGCCCCACCCTCATGACCTCATCTAAGCCTAGTTATAGTCATCCCTCGGTATCCATGGGGGATTGCTTCCAGGACGCCCCTTGGATACCAAAATCCTTGGATGTTCAAGTCCCTTATATAAAATGGCATTGTATTTGCATGTAACCTACATACATATTCCTAAAAACTGTAAATCATCTCTAGCTTACTTATAATGCCTAGTATAATATAAACACTATGTAAATAGTTGCTGGTGCATGGCAAATTCAAGTTTTGCTTTTTGGAAATTTCTGGAGTTTTGTTTTTTTTTTTCTAATATTTTTGATCCATGTTTGGTTGAATCTATGACTGTGGAACCTACAGGCATGAATGCTGACTGTACCACCAAAGGCTCCACCTCCAAAACCACAGCACTGCGGCTTAGGGCTTCAACATATGAATTTGGTTTGGGGGGGGGGGAGTGCAAACATTCAGCCCATAACAGCAGGCTTCCTTCCTTTTAGCTCCTGCTGTAACCAAACTTTAATATTTGCTTCCTCCTTCCTGCCTTCCAAAGCTCTCTTCTACTTTGTCCCAGTTACCCTGGATCCTGAAAGCTCTGTTCAGCCTCTATAAAATTTAGGAGAAATTTCTGCAGAACAGACACTGCAGCCCCAGACTCAGGGTCATTAAACTCTTTCATGGCTGAATTCCACTGATCAGAATGATCACTCTCATTAACTGTTTTTTAATTATTATCGAGTAAAAAAAGTTAAGTGAATTTTATGGAGCTCTGCTTCTAGAGACCTTGGACGTCACCCTTCTGCATGCTTCCCAATTTTGAATCAGGCCCGGTTCCTTCCAGGGCAATCTGCAAGGCTCAGTTATGTTTAAACTTATTTCCTATTCTACTCCCAAGGCCCCGCTATCCTGAAATACAGCCAGTTTCTCTCCTGGCCTTGTATCGGCAAAATCTGCTTTTTCTCTCCAAGTGTACCACTCTGAATTTCCCTCCTGACTTTAAAAATTCTGTTTCTTTGATGTTTTCTTTAATTTACTATAATCATTTTGGGCCAACAACATTGGACGCAGATGGGTTAATGTTCACCTCTACTTATTCTGTTTCCCCAGGTGAATACATGTCTATTGTAGCCATTTCCCACCATTCTTTCTAAAGGTCAGGGCACTGCCAGGTCAGTTTGTGTGTAATAAACTTCAAGTGTCTGAATCCATACAAAGGAGAAAAATACCAAAGAAAAATCTCATACATTTAGCCTGAATGGTATGTGCTACCCATGAGACACAGGTGTGAAGTTTATTAATGGAAACACATCAATAAACTATATGTTCTATGAGTTGACTATGTAGGAGCCAGGGGGCCTTCTCACTTGGAGTTTAAGAGCCAACAGCACTGAACAAATTTACTACAGTCTTAAACAGGAAGACAGTCTGCATCCAGAATTTCCAGGGTCATGCTCCTGAAACTGTTAATAAGCATTACTGGCATATATGGCAGTTAACAGGTTAGAATGTTTTTGGGAGAGCAAGGGAGATGAGGATGCCACTGCAGCAAACTTCAGCTGAGACATCTATAAGGGATTAAGGTGGTACCAGCGGAGGGCAGGAATCAAGAGGTGTGGGGTTTAGTCCTGATGTTGCCACCAAGTAGCTCTATGACCCTGGTCAGGCAAGTCACTGAATTGCTGTGGACTTTAAATCATTCTCATCTTAAAGACTGAACCCATACCGATCTGGCTAGCTCCCAGGCTTTCCCATATTTTCTTTCAAATATTTATTAAGTGCTTTATTTAAGCCATGAAGCTATTAGATGTTGAACAGGGAGTAAATGATATTTAAGTTAATTACGGAGGGAGAATGAGATGTAACTGGGATTTGGGGGTAGGGAAAGCATTCTAGGAAGAGAAAAGAGCATGTGCAAAGGCCCTGAGGAAGGAGGGAATATTAAGGACCAATGCAATCAAAGTCAGGATGGCTAAAATTTGGGGGCAGGTGGCAGGAAGAGGCTGGTGACAAAGGGAGTGGCCTGTTGAGGATTTTTTTGGTATAGAAAGTAATGGGCAGCCCTGAAGGGGTTTAAGTAGAGGTGACATAATCTGATTTGCCATTTTAAAAGATCATTCTGGCTGCAGTTTGGGGAAAGGATTGGAGGGAGCGGAGAGCATGTCACTCCTGAACTTAAATTTCATCCCTTTTCTTAACATTTGGGATATCATTTGGAGGGGGAGCCACTAGAGACATTTCAGAAAATCTGTAAATCTTCTGAAACTTCAGGTGAAAGTAAGTAAGTGTGTATGCACTTTTCTGGGGAGAGGGTTAATAGTTTAAATAAAATTTCATGACCCCAACCCCTCAAATTTGAGGAAAAAATAATAAAAATGAACTCACTCCTTTCTCGCTCAAAATGATCCACTGAGGTGCTCAGTGTCGTCAGGCTCTGTGCTGGATGATGACTCAAGCCCCAGAATGACCTCCCTTACCCTCACTATCTGGACCTGCTGCTTCCTAGTGTTGGATGACTGAAGCCCCAGAATGACCTTCCTTACCCTCACTATCTGGACCTGCTGCTTCCTAGCTGCATCTCCTGTGCTCTGCTTGTGGTCCTGCCTGATTGGCTTACTGGCTTTCACACCTCCACTTCCTTCTCATCCCTTCCATTCTATTCCTTACTCACTATTCCTGTCAGGGTAAGCACCAGCTCCTTGCTAAGAGCCCCATGCAGTGTACAGAGCTCTCCTAAGTGCCCTCCCAGCTCTGTGTTACAACTTCAGTCCAACGCAGGTAACCTTGTTCGCATTGAACTGGTAAACACTTCTTGGACTCTTACTCTAGGCTAGGCCCATGCTGATAACAAGAGCAAACATACCGAGGCTTTTCCGGGAAGGAGTCCGCAGTTGGTTGGGAGACCATCAGGGGAGCAGAGCTTGAGATTTAGAATCACAGTGTGTGTGGGCGGAAACAGCAGGGGAGAGACGGGCTCTCTCAGGGGTGGGTGAGGGAAGGTCTGGATGACACGCTAGGAAGGGGACTCTGAGTTGGGTACCGACAAACAACCACGTATCTGCGAGACTCGCAAGGCGGCAAGGGTGCTCCTGGGGAGGACGAAAGCGTGAACAAAGCACAGAGGAGCGGAGCGGCACGGGGTTCGGGAACTTCTGTCAGCGCGTCGCAGCCTCGCTGTACTTTAGAAAAATATGTCTGCGGCAAACTCTCAGAGATTCTGACTTAATTGGTCTGGGGAAAGGCCTGCCTGTTGGTATATTTCAGGTATATTTCAACATTTCCTGGGATGACTCCAATGTAATCCATTTAATCGATGGACCCCCCGAGCTCTATTGCTCTGGGCGTTGGGTCTAATTCAGTGTCAAGTGCGGGGTGGCAGCTGGCAGAAGGTGCCGGTATGAAAGAAGGCACAAGGGAGTCTGCAAAGGGTCTCCAATCACTTGTTTTCAAATCTTTTAGAAGAACACTATACTTTGAAATAATTTCAAATGTAGAAAAAAGTTGCAAAATTAGTACAAAGAACCTCCATATCCTAATATCCAGACTCCCTAACTTTTAACATTTCACCACATTTCTGTGTGATGAACACACACATACACATAATATATATGTATATGCAGACACACACACACACACACACACACACACACACACACACACACACACACACACACACACTAACTCCTGAAACCATATGAGAGCAAGCTAAGTCAAGAAACCAACAGTAACACAATATTGTCCCATTTCTGGGAAAAATGTATATACAGACACAGGTACTTATATACACACAAATAGCTTTAGAAAACCATCTTGAGGCTATATATACGTGTATGCATATATATATATATTTCCATGTAGAAAGATTTTTGCAAATAACCAGGCAACATAGGGGGTCCACCTCACCTCTTTCATCCTGGGAAGGAGGAGAGGGGAGAGAAAGGGAAGGCACGGAAGGGGCGAGGAAGCTGGGAGCTGAATGCCTGAGTTACACATCTGGATCCTCACTAGAGTGTGAGCGTTTTAGGGTAAGAACTCTGCCTGGTAACCTCAGCCAGCCCCTGGCATCCAGCAAATACACAATAAATATTTTCTGAATTGAGTTGAATAGAATTTGAATTTTTTTTTTTATAGCAACAGTATATTCTTTAACTAGTTGATCTGCACTGACCTTCCTTAGCTGACAATTTTTTCAGTCTCATTCCCTTTGTAAAGTGGGCTTCTTGAGAGAAATGCTCTTCCATCAACTTAGACATAATCATTAATTAAAAGAGAAGTTTATTAATGAAAGTGTTACGAGAGGCATTCAGAATAATGTATCCAAAAGAATTAAATGACTTACAGCTTAACAGATGTTCTTAATTTCTACTGTTTTTTCTCCCTTTTATTGACTTGGTAAGTGGGAACATATTTTGACAGATTGGTTAATTGGCTGAATAGCCTTAACAGGCAAAGTTGTCCCCAATCAAATGTCTCTGCCTCATTTTACCTCTGCTCTGCTAACTTCATCGTTTGCTTCATCGTTTGCTATGAAGCTACGGCTATTAGGAATTATTTGTTTCTTTGTAAATTTATTTACTTGCATAATTTGTGCCTGTGCCAGATAAAAGGAACATTCTATTGATTCTATTCACTCTGTTGATAAGTAGCAAGTTGCTTCTTCTTTGCTCTATACTTAACACTACACATCCCATATTTTCTTGCTTGCTCAGCTGATCTGAAGAGCCAAATAGAATTCTTGACCATAGGGTCCCTGAAGACGAGCACTGTTTTTAATTCACTGCTGTAGCCACAAAATCTAGTGAAAGGAGGCGCTCATTGGAAGTTTGTTGATTCAGTGAGTACACTCTGGAATTGGAGCCAGATACACGTTTACACGCCATAAGGAAATGAGCTTCTATTGAACTCCTGCTATGTGTCAGACACAAAGGGCAATTTTTATGTATTATTTAATTTAATTTAATTTAATTAAACAGCATGTTTGAGATAGATGCTATCATCCTAATTTTACAGATAAGGTAACAGATATTGGGGAGTAATTTGCCCAACATCGTCCACAAAGTGATTTGTTTACCAGCTTCTTGTTTAGGAATTTTATATATTTATTTATTTAAGTTTTTATTGAATTTGTTACAATGTTGCTTCTGTTTTATGTTTTGGTTTTTTGGCAGCAGGCATGTGGGATCTTAGCTCCCCGACCAGGGATTGAACCTGCACCCCCTGCACTGGAAGGGGAAGTCTTAACCACTGGACCGCCAGGGAAGTCCCTTGTTTGGGAATTTTAAAAGGAAACAATCAGGTGACCACTGATTGTTTATTACCCCCCAAACATAAAAATACAATTGATTCTTTAAGTTGATAAAATTCTGTTTTCTTTACCAGCTAAGACCTTAATAGAAAAGAATGACCAGAAAATCCACAAATGTCCTAACACTTATGATAACCTTTTGTTAATATTAAAATGATTTCTATTTTGATTTTAAAAAGCCACACCTCAAGGTCGTGGTTGACTGTAAGATTTGAGACATTCACATATATATTTCTTGAAATCCAAAGCCATTCCCATTTGATGATTTTTTTTTTAATAATTAAAGCAGGGTATATCTTTTGAAACAAGTTATTTTTCTTCACCAAGGAAGGTAAAAGGAATGACTTTGCTTATTATTCCTCCTTATCTCAGCCATTTTGTCTATGTGGCTACTTTATCTGGTATGCTAATAAGCCTCGAGATTTGTTGAAATGTTCTACCTAGCCCTGAACTGTTCTTCAACCAACAGAAACCATCCTCAAACTATCTGCCATCTTTAGAGAACATGCCACACTGCACAGGCAGCTTTAATGTGGGTCAACTATCACAGCTGGAGTCTCACTCATCAGATGGGAAGTGGCCTCCTGTGGACAATGTTGATGGTTACATAAACAGAGTGATTTAAAGAAACTCATCTAGGGTTGCTGTCTTGAATGAGGCATGAATGTATGAAGTATTAGAAGCTAGTGGCAATCTACTTCATGCAACTCAAGAGCAAGGTTATATCCCAGTAGAGTTATCTGAGACCTCACAGTATTGGTGGATATTGAGCAGGTAGGCCACACTATGCCTTTTGAAAAAAAAAAAAAAGATGCTTATTGAAAACTGTTAATGATGCCACACAGAATCCAGAAGTGGACAGGCCAAAGGCCACTGGGCTCCTCCCCAGGCCAGGAGCTGTCTTTATGCTGAGTCTGCCTTTCTGGTTTGCAAATGACCTCCCTGGCTTTGTTTTGCATGGCTTACCACTTGTTTCTGTGACGACTAGACTTAAACATTCATTCTCCTGTGAAACAGATTCAAAATGCGGTGATTTCAAAGGCTTTCTCACACTAAACTACAACTGGTAATTGACAAATATGTACACTGATGACCAAAGGTTCCTTGAGGGCAAACACCGCATTTTAGTTGATTTTGTATCTCCAGAGTCCAACACAACACCTGGCACATATTAGGTATTTAATATACACTTGTCTAATTAATGAATGGATTAATGGTTTCATGGACCAGTCTGGCCACATTCAGATTTTTTTCAGAGTATAACCCCCACCATCTCCCTGCAAAGAAAATCTTAGACATGTTGGCAATGTATTTCTATCACCATCTATAATTTTTGAGAGTATAAGATAAAATACAGGATAAAAAACAAAGATTCACCTCAAAGAAGCCAAGAAATAATTGGCAATCAGTACATTTTTTTGAAAAGATAAGCTCAGGATTATGAATTATCCAGAGTTCCAGAAAATGAGGTTGTCATTAAAAAGCTGTATATTTTGTCTGCCTTTTGGTGGAAGAAGGAAAAAAAAAAAAAGAGAAAGAAGTAGAAATAAGAAGAGGAGAAAGGAAACAGAAGAAAAAGAATGAACTTGGGCCACTCTCTCACTGAATTGTTATACATGGCCTTGCATGATGGATGCCCCCATCACGGCAAGAGCCCTCCTGAAATCTTGTATATGCTTGTAATTTGTGTGGGGAAATTAGCATTTTGGGGCATTTGCCAGCTCGTCTTTTCCTTCTACTTCAATGAGAACAATATTTTCAAGTGAGAAGACGGCTTCAATTACAAGACTGACAACTAAAATTTTACTTTAATATTTTTTCCCTCTATTCTTCAAGCATGCCCTTCTTTTTGCACCACATCTGTGGAAAAAGAATAAATTTATTCATGGCTGTGTGAAATAAGTTTATTCTTATATGAAATAAATTAAAAATACCTGCAGGGGCTTCCCTGGTGGCGCAGTGGTTGAGAATCTGCCTGCTAATGCAGGGGACACGGGTTCGAACCCTGGTCTGGGAAGATCCCACATGGCGCAGAGCAGCTAGGCCCGTGAGCCACAACTACTGAGCCTGCGCGTCTGGAGCCTGTGCTCCGCAACAAGAGAGGCCGAGACGGTGAGAGGCCCGCGCACCGCGATGAAGAGTGGCCCCGCTTGCCGCAACTAGAGAAAGCCCTCACACAGAAACGAAGACCCAACACAGCCAAAAATAAATAAATAAATAAAATGCTGGCTTAACTCCTAGAGAGTTTAAAAAAAAAAAAAAAACTTGCAAAAGGTTTTCTATATGGATCTATAGTTCTCTCTACATTTATAGAAAATCAACCTTAAAATGGTTTCCAGGAAATGAGTGTGTGTGTGTGTTTTCAGAAAGTTTGTATGTAACTATGTGTGCGTATATTTTCCCCAGAAATTATGTATGAGTGTACACACACACACACACACACACTTTCCAGAACACTGGGAATGGTTTCCGGGAAGCGCTTGTGGGTGCTTAGTGACATGCCCCACCCAAATCTGCCCGGTGGTCTGCTCACTGCCCTGTCCTTTGACACAAAGGGAACTGCAAAGGCAGCTCCTGGAAGCAGGAGAGAGACCAAGGCCGGGACGGACTGCACTGCATGTGAAATGCTGTGAATGCTCGGAGTTAAGGATTCTCCAAAAGGCTCTGTGCTATTTTCAGCACCCAGGCCAATCATTCCAAGAAACACAGTCTGAAGGCACAGGTTTCTGGTATTTTAAGGCTTTGATCTCATGTCCAACGCAGAGGACCCTGGCTCGGGAAGTGAGATTGTCTTGTTCCCAATTAACACGTTTGCCTTTTCGGCTGGTGACATTCTCCTCCAGAAATGTCGCTCAACAACCACATGCATCAATTTTTTTTTTTTTTTTTTTTTTTAACTAGGATGCTTCCCTGCCTATTGCCATTTTTTTTGTTCCATAGGTTGGGGAAGGTTTAAAATAATTACTTGTTTCTAATTTCACATTTTTCAATAGACCCAATTGTAAAGAAATGTCTGCAAATATATTCTGGTTCTAATGGTGTCTTTGGGTTTAGAGATAATGGTGGTGGCCACGGATGGCGACTTAAAATGCATGCTGCCGCCCACCCCTGACTTCATTCTAATGGGAGCTGACCCACTGGAGGAGGAGGGTCGGAAGCCTAGATGCGTACAAAACCAGCTTTCGCGTAACTGGTTTGTCTCCTGAGAATGAGGGAAACCAACTATGTAAGTTTTCCCATGTCTATGAAAAAAAGGAAACTTCTGAAGACAAACTGGTGTAATGTATTCAGTCATAAAGGTAAAAAAAAGTTTTAGCACTTGGCAACTGGAAGAAATGGGACACAATGGTGTAAAAATTCAGTTTAAGATTCGAGGCTGGTGAGCATTATCAGTTAATGGTTATGAGCTCAAAAGGTGGAAAGACTTAAGGTCAAACATAAACAGCAGGGTAAAGCGAACCCTCACGAATCAAAAGTTTAACTGGAGCACTAGATGTTTTAAGACTTCTGGACACATTCTTGCCATCTTGGCCAAGATCCACACGGCTTTCTTTTTTAGTGATGATAGTTAGTGAAGGCACGTGACAACCACAGTTCTGATCATCAAGAATACTCTTTCCAAAAGACATTTTGCTTTTTAATTATTTTATACTTATAGTTGCATGTAATCTGACATTCTGAGAGTTTATTTCCAATCAAATGACAGAAATATAACATAAATCAAACTCAGAAGTAGTTAGGGAGATGATGGATTTCTGCACCTCCACTGACGCTGGGAACTGGGGTATCACTGCCAACACCAAATCACATCACCTGAATCCAAGGTGCTTCCGCACTTTCTCTAAAGCTCAGAGCCAATGACAGGATCTACCACTTGTGGGGAGTTAGAAACTATGTTATTTAGCTTTACCATACCTTGAGATACAGGTTATCATTCAGATTTAACTGATGAGGGGATGGACCTCAGAGAAGGTGAATAACTTGCTAACGGTTACACATCTAGCAAGTTCTTAGTATTAACTACTATGTTGTGTTGTCTTTCAAGGCTTTCTACTTGTCCCTGACCTGGAAGAAAGATCTGAAAAAGCAACTCAGCATTTTTCTTAAAAAAATTACTCTGGAGGGTGGTAGCATGATAAGTGTTATGTGAAGGTTTTGCAGACAGAGGGCTATGGTTCCTAGCTAAGAGGAGTGCCAGAAATGCTCCACACGTCACTGCTGTCCAGTAGAAACGTTGTGTGAACCACGCCTGGAGTTTTAAATCTCTTGTAGCCGCATTAAACAAATAGTGAGTTACTGATAATAACATATTGTATTTAATTTACTATATCTAAAATATTATCATTTCAAAATGTAATCTATATAGAAATAATTAATGAGACCATTTTACATATATTCTTTCATCCTAAGTCTTCAAAATCTAGGTGTTTTGAGCTTATGGTACGTCTCAATTTCGACTACCACTGTTTAAAATGCTCAATAGCCACATGTAGCTTAGTGGCGACCACACTGGACGGTACAGCTCTTGGGGACGAGAAGGGAAAAATCAAAGCATTTGCCAGTGTCAGTTGTTTTCTCCAGCCTCTGGAGAGGTGGTTTCTGTATGTGCATTAGAATCATTCTGGAAGCTTTTAAAGCACACAGATGCCTACGTTCTATCTCAAACCATTAAGTTAAAATTTCTGGGAATAACCTTTGGACATGCCTGAGCAAAGAGCAACTTGAAAGCTCACATTTCCAGTTCAGCACTCTTGGAGTGAAAAACAACATGAACTTGCTGGAAATATGCCCTCTACATATCTCTTTCAGGAATCTGGGGAGCTGCTACATGGAAGATTCTGGCATTTAGGATCCTAGTCATTTCTTCCCTTTAAACACTTGAACCGTTACTTGTAAAATTGGTTCTTCTTTTGAGTTTTTCTGAGTTTAAGCAATGCAATGGAAAGAAGAGATAATTTAGCCAGAGTGATCATTTCATAACATATGTCATATGACATCACTCCTTTGCTCAAAACCCTGGAAGGGATGCCCATCCCCTTCTGAGCAGAAGCTACTCCCCTCCCAGGACCAACCACACTGTACAAAATCCGGGCTTCTCTCCCCATTTCCAACTGCATTAGTTCCTTCACTTCATTTCCTTCTACTCTTTCCATCACTGCTCATTCTCCTCCATCCCCAGCAGCCCCCTGTGTGCCCTGAGCACCCATCTCAGACCAAGAGATGGGGCCCAGGCATCAATATTTTCAAGAAGTTATGCCTGCCAGGGGGAGAAGCACTCCTCCAGGGCAGTGTGTGGATCACACGGCCGTCAGGCTGTCCTCCTAGAAGTGCTTTCTCTTAAATGAGCTTTTGCTAAGCTCTGAGCAGCAGGGAATTCAAGTCACACTTTGTAACTAGCACCCGGAATGCAAAAACGCTCTGGAGCTTTAATCACCTGCTAAGACAAGGGTAGGGTTGGAATGTTCTCATGAGGGTTCAGGTGCCTAACAAGGATGTATCTGAAAAGATGACCACTGCACGTTACTATAGATGTGGGCCCAGGGAGCAGCCAGAAGTAAGAACCAAAGGTCCTTAAAAAACTATTATGGTCTGCTACCACTTGCGGAGGACATTTCCAGTCACAACCATCACATCTGCAGAGCAGGGATGCAGTATTTTATTTGGGGATGTTTTAAAGGGGCTGCAGCAGACACTGCCTTACCTCAACCATTAGGAAGAAGCTCAGTGAAGCACTGGAGGCGTTGCTTTAAAGCATATAAGGTAACTAAAAATCGGCACTAGATATCTGATGATTTAAAAACCTTTGTGAAACTTTCATGGATTTTCTTACTTCTTGGATAATTTCCCATTGCCAAACCTATCACCTTGAATACAAAAGGCAGTCAGCTTCCTATCCCTGACCTGAGGCTTCAAAAGACACGGAACCAAGGCAGTAATCTGCCACCCCAGGGGTGCTGGCTCTGAGTAGCAGACAACAGCCCTGGTTACCACAGGTTTGGGTCAAACCCTTTCCAACCCAACCATTATCAGTCTTATCAGCCAACTTGATGTTGATCCCTTAATGCGGGAGTCAGGAGTCTCATTTGACAGCTTCTGTCAGGTCGAGATTTGTGCAGGAAAAGGACATGGCGGTCAGAGTCTAGTGGCTCTAGCTGGAAATAATCTTTTAGCTTCTCCAGAGCTTCAGGGAAAACTCTAGTGATGACCACACAAATGGAACTTGAAGAACTAATCTCCGCTGTGCAGGATGGAGGGGAAACTTTGGGCATGACTGATAGGGATCCTAGTTTTAAATGAACTTTGCAGGTGGGATGTTTAAGCGGCTTTGCTAAGCTCCGCTTCTTTCCATCAGACTCGGTTTCAGGAGGCGGCTGCTTTAAGACCCTCAGCTGATGGAATACGGGGGAGCTATCAGAGGGCTCATGCCTGTCAGGGCTGCTGAAATGCTTGCTTTTAATTTAATTTAATTTTTCTTTTCGTATGCTATGATCAGAAAAAGAAATCTTTGCCCTGAATGAGACATGTTCTGTCAGTGGCAGTAGCTTAAACTGTTTGAACTCCAAAGCTTTATTTTGTACACTGGCTTTTGTTTTGCTGTGAAAAATGTTAAAAAGAATGGATTGACATTTTGGCTTTGTTTCTGGGATTTTAAAAGAATTGTTTTAGAGAGAATTTTTCCTGTTGGGTGACCTTTTTTTTTTTTTTTTTTTTTGGTATTGCTGCAGGCTTTTTAAAGCCTTTTTATTTTGTTTTTATTTTAACATATAGTTTCAGAACTATGCAATACATCAAAGGTCTTGCATTACATTTTTTTCAAGTAATCATCCATTTGTGGATAAATAATCTTAAACAATTAGGGAATAAATCTAGGAAAACTGGGGTCTAGATCAAGAAATTCTGATGTCAAAATAAAAACTAGCCCCAAGTTATTAAAAAAATATATTTTTGGTCAGGGACACACATTTTTAGTGCTAAGGCAAGTGAATGTTATTTGAAGTGAATTTATGGTCAGTTTTCAGTGTAAAAGAATAATTTTCCCTATGAATAAAGTCATATTTGATGATGTACGTTAAGCCAGCAGCACATGGACAAAATATATAAATGAATACATAAGTGAAGGTATATAAGTCAGCTTAACATTTTTTTTTCCTTAGGAATGTGCAGTCAAGGAGTTAGGGGCACTCTGTCTAGAAAAGAGAGCCCCAGCTCACGAGGGCTGTTCCCTGCGTCCCTCCCCCATGCCTGGATCCTGGTGCAAGCCGGCAGACTTTCCTGGAAGGACCTCGATGTGTCTATCTGAGTACTGCTTGCTCTCACAGCTACAGAGGCTGTCCTCTGTCCTCTGCCCTAAAGAGAAGCTCATTACCTCCTGAGGAGAATCAAGGCTCAGTGGTTAAGGGGACAGGAGTTAGGGCTGGATTGTTGACGTCCAAATCCTTGCTCTGCCACTGAGATAGATAACCTGGGGCAAGCTACTTAATTTCTCCATGCATCAGGTTTTCATGTTCCTCAAATGGCTCTAGTAAAACTACCTCCCTCATTGGATTCTTGTGCAAGTGAGTTAAGTAGTACATGTGAAATGCTCACATCATCACTGCTAGACTCACCTGCAAGGAGCCAGTCACCATTCCTAAGCCCCTCCCTCTATCGCCTGCTGCAGCATCTCCACGAACTCCTGTCCCACTCCTCACCCCATTCCAGGGAGGGGGTGAGTTTCTAGACCCAGACACACCCCCCTCCACCTGCCTGCCCCCAGTTCAGCCCAGTCCTGCTGCTGTGAACTCTTCCATGCCTAGCCACATCATGAATTAGAAGAGTCTAATTAATAGTTGATTTATTTCATTTGGGATTAAGACATGAGACATTTGAACTGTACTTTCAAAATATAGTTTCTCTTGCTGGGTCTTGACATTCAAAAACAATTTTAGAAAATTTCATTTATGATTGCTCCTTGGGATGAGTAGTCAGTTGATTATGAAATTGGTCAGCTCTGGGGAAAATTAATCTTTTCTGTATGTGCAAATGGAAGGTTCTCCTAGGAGCTCTTTTAAAATGCTGTTTATGCTTTTGCTTTCAATTAGTGCTTGCAAAGCTGATAGTGACCTGGTACAATGATCAAGACAAAACTGATTGGCTTTGACAGGTCGAATGTTGATGCAGATATTTTTTGGTAGGCATTTCTAAACTCCTGCTACCCTTGGCAGCTCAGTATGATGCATTTGTAAGATTGTGTGCTCTGAATGCCCGAGCAGCCCCATTTTTCTCCCCATGGTCTTTGTTGTGATTTGAGTATTCTGGAAATATTAGTGATTTCTCAGAAAGGAGTTTCACCAAGAAAATGGAGAAATAAAAGTGATCTTCAGATGCCTGGAACAATGTTATGAGGGTCTCAATTACAGGATATATTAAATTCTGACCTGGATTATCTAATGAATATCACAGCTTTGGAGTTATTCCATCACTGTGCAATTCCGATTTTAAAAAACTGCTCTTACTAGAAAAGTGTTTTCATTAAAAGAAAAAAAAAAGTCTTCATTTTTAAAAAAGAGCAGTTAGATTGCTTTTTAAAAACAAACATGTGCTCATTATAAAAACCTTAGCACCAAAAGATGCAAATAACTTACAGTCTCCTATGCTACTTTGACAGGAAAAAAATAAAGGCATATTTCACAAAAAAGTAACAGCGAACAGAAACTGAAATGGAACTAAAGGAATTGCTAAACTTTGGGTAAAACAAAGTTAAGAAAACATGATTTCACTGCCTCCTCTCTGGTTCTGATCCAAATTTCACAGTCTTTGGCATTCATGCTTCCTAATTTGTGGTCTGCAGTAATGGCTATGTCCATGTTTCACTGAAGACAGATTTTTCTTTTTGTCTTTTATTTCATTCTTTTTGATATCGGTGGCTTTGAGGGAGAGGAATAGAAGTGTTTTTATTCTACTATTTTTTTAGCTTCACTTTCCAGCAATCATTTTAATGTGGTATTTATCATTTTGAAGGATGTTATGGCATACATAGTCTAAGAACTCAGTTTACTTCTACAAGGCTTAAAACACATAACAGAAGCCCTTCACTCTACAGCCCCTACCCCGAATACCATTCCTTAGAAGGGATCTTTTTTTTTCCCCCCGACATTAACTCCCTATTTCTAAGTAACAAGCTTATATTGTTATTCTTGATCATATATATTTTATAGCACTGCCATCTATATCCTAGTGTAATCTTTTATTTCTTCTTTTGCCTGTTTTCTGCGTACCTATCACTAATTAATCCTCCATTTCTCAACTGTAAGTGTAACTCTCATTTCTGTAAACAGAGAAAACTGTTGTGTATTTTCCTTGGAAATGTCGTCCTGGACTATCCATCTTCCTTTTTCAAGTTGAGCCGGCTGCTCTCTTGGCCTTGTGCATAGCTGCTGTCCTCGAATCTTCTTTTACCATCATCCTGGAAACTTTTAGAGTTTTCTATTGATACCTAATAACCTGACATTTTAAAATGTTATTAATTCATATGGTTTTCCCCTTCTTTCTTTTATGTTGAGCCCTATCAATCTTTAAACTCATGACCTTCAGTTCAGGGAAATTGTCTTTGATCCATTTATTTGACAATTCCCTCCATCCCTTTTTCTATGTTCTCTTTTTCTAGATCTTTTATTACCTGTATTTGAACTCACTGGTTTCGTCCTCTTCCTTATCTTTTCTGTTTCTCTCTCTTTTTTTCTCCTTTTTTTCCTGCATGATTTACTAGATTTTTACCTCTGAAATCTTTTATTTTTAAATTTCTGCTATCAGATTTTAATTTTCAAAATTGTTTATTTCTAATCTCTGAATTGCATGGGGAGAGGGCATACTTCCCTCCCTTCTTCATGGATGCAATATCTTCTCTTCTCTCTCTGATCTGTTTCCCAAAGATGGCTGCCACAATAGCTCTCATTCTCCACCCCTGGAACCTGGGCAGCCTTGGGACCTGCTTGAACCAACTGGATGTGGCAGAAATTATGGTGCATTGCCTTGGAGGCTAGGTTACAAAAGGCAATGTGACTGTGGCCTGGGGAACTGGACCAATCACCCTGGAGCCATGCTTAGCCAGGAATGCAGCTGCCTGCCCCAAGTCCACCTTGGTGGAAGAAGCCACACTAGCGCAGTTGGGTGGCCACGTGGAGGAGCCCTGAGTCGACCTGAGGAGGGAGAGAAGCCTGGCCGGCTCCCGACTCCTCCAGGTCCAGCTGCCATCTGACTGCAATCCCCTTAGAGCCTCCAAGCCAGAACTGCCCACAGAGCCCTTCCAAATTCCTAATCTGCAGAAACCATCTGAGATCATGAAATGTCTGCTATTTTTTTTTTTTTGGCTGCATCTCGAAGCATGCGGGATCTTAGTTCCCCAACCAGGGATCCAACCCGTGCTCCCTGCAGCAGTGGAAGCGCCGAGTGCTAACCACTGGACGGCCAAGGAATTCCCAGTCTGCTGCTATTTCAAGCCACTAAATTTTGGGAGCAATTTGTTATGCAGCAAATGGACCTGCAACAGAGAATATGAATGGTAGTTTTTTGGTTTTTCAAAAAAGTTTGTTCTTCCAGTATGATCTTTGTTTACACTGAATCCTCTGTTTGGTCTTTGTCATATTAGATACTTGAATCACGTGACGGGTGATGATGGGGGGAAGGTGAGAGTGAGGCTCTATGTTTTGACCAGAAGCTTATTACTGGGTGGGCTTCACAGCTGCGTGGCAGGTCTGGTCCATTTGTACCTACCGGCCTTCTCTCTCAGGGATGACCCTTTATCCCCCCAAAGAGTCCTTCAGTTTTTCTCTCAAGGCATTTGCAGCCAGGATTTTGGAAGCCTGAGTGAAAACTTTCACTCGATTCCTGTACCATCTGGAGCCTTGCCCTCCAGGGACAGAACCTCTAGTCTTCTGCCTGATCTGGCTTTAGGGCAGCTACCCCACTGCAGGGGGAAGATTGGCTCCATTGATAAACTTGAAGCCAATCCTCTGTTGTCAACTCCATCTTTCAGAGATACCCGGGCCCCCATTTCTGAGCCTTTCCAGGGGTCAGAGCACAAGTCTGTCGCTTGAAGAATTTTTCCTTCAACCGGCTGAGGAGCTAGCCTTCCTCTGTCTACTAAGTTCCTCCATTTGCTTGCTGTCCTATGTTGCTGTCCTCTCCTGTCCTTTTTGCTCAGGTTGACTTGTGTCTTTTTTTAAAAAATCCTTTTCCAAGGATTTAAGGGTGAAGCAAAAGCAAATAGGTGTGATCAATCTGTCACATTTAACTGGAACTTGAGCCTCTAATATCTTAATGAATGAATAGCTTAGCAAATAAATGTGCTCAGAGAGCACTAATTAAAAATTCATCAAAGATTGAATTCAGCTAATAAAGAAATTGAAAATTGTTCCATTTCACTGCAGTTTGCTCTAACAGGGCAAAGGTGAAGTGTCCAAACTCTTTCTTCATTAGGAAATAAGAAAATTAAGACCCTCGGAGAGGTAGAACATACCTACTCGTTTTCCTTTTGCTTTCAAAAGTCACACGTGCTCATTGGAAAAAAAAAAAAAAAAGGACCCTTTTATAGAGGAAAATGGCAGAACAGTTCTACCATCCTACCCTTCCCCACTCCATCACACTACCTCTGGAGGTAACCTCTGGAGGTAACTAGTGCCAATAGTTTCCAAAATTTTTTAAAGAAGAATGGAAGGATTACATGAATATTTTGCTCCATATATCATCTGATTCCACTCATGCTGAAAACAACTCTGTGTGTGTGTGTGTGTGTGTGTGTGTGTGTGTGTACTGTGTACATGGTGTATATTCTAACACGCACATACATGCTTTTTCTTTTTTGGCCAGGGCTCCCCTTTACCACCATGAGATGCCAACAGCCGGAATATTCAGTGCATTTTGGAGCGGGGAGGAGTTATTGCTTATATTAATGGCAAAAGAAGAGTGAATTCACCTTCATTTCTAGATAAAACCAAATGAATGTGCCTGCATGCCAAATGCTATGCATAGTACCACGCGTCCATTTATCATTAACGGAAGGTGTCTGAACTGCAGAAATCTTTCTGAGTAGGGTTCTTGCCCAGGGAATGCATGGGTTTTTAATACAAACACAAACAAACTTTACATATTCTGCCTTGTAAGCTTAATAATATATCATGGACATTTTCTCATGTGAATAAATATGTCTTTCTCACTCTTTCTCATGGTTGTGTATCACAATTCAATAGTAGTCCCTCTATTGATGGATATTTAGTTTTTCCTCCCACATTTCACTATCTCACAAAAATATGCTGTGGTGACTGGCCCTGTGGATGTGTATTTCTCTAATACTAATGTTTCTCTAGGATAGGTTTCTTGAGTGTAATTACTGGGTCAATAGAATACACCTAGGTTACGTTTTGATAGAGAATATTCATTTGACCTCTAACTGTTCATTTTCACAGTCTCATGCACATGGTGAGTGTCACCTGCAACCCCCTCCCGTCCAGCCTGGGACACCAGCAAAGGGAACGACTCAGCCTGGACACGGACTTTGTAAACGTGAGGCTGTGCAGCGCTCCAGCGGGCTTTCTCAGTGACACATCAATCTTGCCAGACCTTTCTTTTGAATTCTTTGTTCTCCAGCGATTAATGAGGTGCAAATTAAAATGAAAAAGAATGATTTTTGGTTTATTATTTTCACAACAATGAAAAAAAGGAAACACTGCTGATGGCGCTGGGAGAGCCGGGCTTTTGTGCGTATTGCACGCACACTGGTGCTGCGTTTTGGGAAATTAGATGGGCTCCACACACGGAAAGTCATAAACATTTTACAGCCTCTAACTCTACCTCCCTGCATGTGGCAATCCATCCCAAGTAAATAATGTAAAATACTGAAATGCCAATTACAAACACGTTTACCACGGTATTATTTACAATAAAAAATTGGAAAGAATTTCTTTTTTAACTTTTTAATGTTGTTTTACATTTTCAAATATATATAAAAAAGTAGAGAGAATGAGGAGCCCACATACCCATCACCCAACTTTAACAGTTATCAACATTTTGCCATTCATCGTCATCTGTCCCTCGCCTCGATTCTTTCTCTCTCCTGGAATTATTATTACGAATTTTTTTGTTAGTTTCTGCTTTATAACAAAGTGAATCAGCTATACATATACATGTATCCCCATATCCCCTCCCTCTTGTGTCTCCCTCCCACCCTCCCTATCCCACCCCTCTAGGTGGTCACAAAGCACCGAGCTGATCTCCTGTGAAATGCGGCTGCTTCCCACTAGCTATCTATTTTACATTTGATAGTGTATATATGTCCATGCCACTCCCTCACTTTGTCCCAGCTTACCCTTCCCACTCCCCACGTCCTCAAGTCCATTCTCTACATCTGCATCTTTATTTCTGTCCTGTACCTAGGTTCTTCAGAACCATTTGTTTTTTTTTTTTTTTAGATTCCATATATATGTGTTAGCATATGGTATTTGTTTTTCTCTTTCTGACTTACTTCACTCTGTATGACAGACTCTAGGTCCATCCACCTCACTACAAATAACTCAATTTCGTTTCTTTTTATGGCTGAGTAATATTCCCTTGTATATATGTGCCACATCTTCTTTATTCATTCATCTGTTGATGGACACTTAGGTTGCTTCCATGTCCTGGTTATTGTAAATAGTGCTGCAATGAACATTGTGGTACATGTGTCTTTTTGAATTACGGCTTTCTCAGGGTATATGCCCCACAGTGGGATTGCTGGGTTGTATGGTAGTTCTATTTTTAGTTTTTTAAGGAACCTCCATACTGTTCTCCATAGTGGCTGTATCAATTTACATTCTCACCAACAGTACAAGAGGGTTCCCTTTTCTCCACACCTTCTCCAGCATTTATAGTTTGTAGATTTTTTGATGATGGCCATTCTGACTGGTGTGAGGTGGTACCTCACTGTGGTTTTGATGTGCATTTCTCTAATGATTAGTGATGTTGAGCATCCTTTCATGTGTTTGTTGGCAATCTGTATATCTTCTTTGGAGAAATGTCTATTTAGGTCTTCTACCCATTTTGGGATTGGGTTATTTGTTTTTTTGATATTGTGCTGCATGAGCTGCTTGTAAATTTTGGAGATTAGTCCTTTGTCAGTTGCTTCATTTGCAAATATTTTCTCCCATTCTGAGGGTTGTCTTTTCGTCTTGTTTATGTTTTCCGTTGCTGTGCAAAAGTTTTAAAGTTTCATTAGGTCCCCTTTGCTTATTTTTGTTTTTATTTCCATTTCTCTAGGAGGTGGGTCAAAAAGGATCTTGCTGTGATTTATGTCATACTGTGTTCTGCCTACGTTTTCATCTAAGAGTTTTATAGTGTCTGGCCTTCCATTTAGGTCTTTAATCCATTTTGAGTTTATTTTTGTGTATGGTGTTAGGGAGTGTTCTAATTTCATTCTCTTACATGTAGCTGTCCAGTTTTCCCAGCACCACTTATTGAAGAGGCTGTCTTTTCTCCATTGTATATTCTTGCCTCCTTTATCAAAAATAAGGTGACCATATGTGCCTGGGTTTATCTCTGGGCTCTCTATCCTGTTCCATTGATCTATATTTCTGTTTTTGTGCCAGTATCATACTGTCTTGGAAACAATTTCAAGAGCAAAAATAGAAACTGCCATTTCCTTCTTGTGAGATTCTTAGTTTAAATAAATTTTGGTAAATCTGCTGGATGGAATATTTAGTAGTCTTTTTTTAAAATTTTCTTTCTTTCTTTATTTATGGCCGTGTTGGGTCTTCGTTTCTGTGCGAGGGCTTTCTCCAGTTGCGGCAAGCGGGGGCCACTCTTCATCGCGGTGCGCGGGCCTCTCACTATCGCGGCCTCTCCTGTTGCGGAGCATAGGCTCCAGACGCGCAGGCTCAGTAGTTGTGGCTCACGGGCCCAGCTGCTCTGCGGCACGTGGGATCTTCCCAGACCAGGGCTCGAACCCGTGTCCCCTGCATTGGCAGGCAGATTCTCAACCACTGCGCCACCAGGGAAGCCCCTAGTAGTCTTTTTAAATGATGGGCATGAAGACCAAGTGGTTTCAAGGAAAAATGCTTACACTATATATGCTAATGGTATGTTTATAATGATACGTAGTGCATTGTAATAATATAAATTGATTTTAGGAACTTTGGAACAGATTTTCCTATAGTACAATATTTTAACATGAATCAATAACTAAAGATTACTTATTTAATAATGTAACTGAATTATGGCAATAATGCAAGTAGCCAGAATTCTGGATCTTAGTAGCAAGGAAACTGCCAGGAGGGAGGATAAGTTTCCTCTTTCTTTGCCCAGGCAGGGCTGGCCTCGGGCAAGACCATGAGAGAAGGAGGGCATCTCTGACTGCCTTCTTCTACCCACTCTGCTCCTTCCACCTCTCACAAAATCTCAAGCCTCTGGCCTCACAGAGGGCATCTTAGCCACCTCCTCAAATCTCGTCCGCCGTTTTCCTCACCCCTAAATTACACCTGGCTCCATAAAGACGAAATCCACAGTCATGGGCCAGAGTAACAGCCTCGCCATCCTCCCAGACCCACTCCTGCTAAATCAAATGATGCTCTAATAGTGGCGCATCAGGCCACTGGAAAGACTGAGCAAGTTCAAAGGAAATCATTTTGGGTGGAGAGAGGCTACTCTCCAAGTACACTGCTTAAACTGTTCCTACTCTTCCACAATTTCTTCCTTTTTGAACTCACAGAGGCTCTAAAAGTTTAATTAAAAAAATAGCAAATATCCATCCCTCCAATGTAACGGTGGTGAGCAACTTTAATAACGTGTGTGTGTGTGTGCACGCGCGCTGGGGTGGGGTGAGGTCAGCGATAGGAAGGGGAGAAAGTGGGTGGGGGCAGATGATTATTTACAGGTTTGTTTTTGTAAAAGAAGATGCCTCCTGCTACGGTCTGCATGTTCGTGCTCTCCCCCGAGTTCACACGCTGGAATCCTGATGCCCAGAGTGATGGTGTTAGAAAGTGGGACCTTTAGGAGGTAATTAGGTTATGAGGGTGGAGTCCTCATGAATGAGATTAATGCCCTTATAAAAGAGATCCCACTGAACTTCCTAGCCCTTTCTGCCATGTGAGAATACAACAAGAAGTCTATGACCAAGAAGAGAACACTCAGCCGACGGCACTGGCACCCTGATATTGGACTTCCAGTCTCCGGAACTGTAGAAATAAGTTTCCGTTGTTTATAAGCAACCCAGTCTATGGTATTCTGCTATAGCAGCCCGAACAAAGACACCTACTCTGGATTCTATCTAGTATGCTAGCCAGCTATGTCCTGGTTTGTGAGTTCTTTACTCTTGTCCAGGGGATAAATGTTTTATTTGTGTCATAATCTCCACATTATCCTTTGGCCAGAGGAGGGAAAGCTCATGTTGCAATCAGAGTATTGCTGTGTAGCCATAATGAAGGTGTGTGGGCTGCAGCAACGCCAAAAGCTCACAGCTGTAGACTGAATTCCCTCTGTAACTTCTGTGCAAGGATGTGAGGGGATAGTGTAGCTGACCAAGCGTGTCTGCCCTCCTAGCTCCTTATAAAAATGGACGTAGAGCTTTACACTTTGGTAATTTCCATGTTTTTTTGGATTTTGGAATTTCAGTCATCAGAAGCGCATTACTTACAGCGCTGTCTTCAGACTAGAACAGAGATATTGCAATCCTTCAGCAGCCATCAATCAGTAATTCAAAGCATGAATTTCATCAATAGGAAAACTCACAGAGCATGGCTTGTATTAACCCTGCATACCACCTTCTTTGTTATAAAGCAGTCTAGAGTGGTCTCTCATGTCAGAAGAATTTATTTGGTCAGACTCTCCATGTCCCTTGTTCCATTCCTCACCTTATCTATTCGGAGAGAAAAGTCTGATCCATTATTAACACAAAATCATGGATATGGTATGTGGGTGGTGCGCTAAAAAATACAAAGAAATGTCTTGTTTTCTGAGGCTTACAATTAGAAATCCACAGGTCCGGTTCCACTCTGCCTCTGTTTTTCTGTGCTGTGTGTGTCTGTGTGTGTATATCCGAGAGTGTGTGTGTGTGAGTGTGTGTGTGTGTGTGTGTGTGTGTGTGTGTGTGTGTGTATGTTTCCTCAATCAGCCCCAGAGAGAGCCTCAGGAAGGCAGGCAAAGAAAGAAGGGAAAATTATTCAGAACTTTTGGGACTTAGGCCTACACACAGCTATCAGGCTGGTGTGATAAAAAGAGGACGAAGTGGGCAGGATGTGTTACCTACTATCCATGGAACTCACTAACTTGCCATTATACACATGACAACTACCAGAGAAGGACGCCCTGCAGACATGCTGAAGTACTCAAGGGCAATGTGGACATCGGTGAGTGGACCTGCTTGCAGGGGGGTCAAAACGTTAGTAATCTGCAAGCAAAACCCCCAGGACAGTTTTTTAGACTGGTTCCTTTTAGATTCATGAAAGAAAAGAAGTGCATAGAGTTTCAGCTGAAACCGTGAAGTTAACACGCAGGAAAGATAAAGGGTGTTATTTCTGTGAACTTCTCATTGTTTAGGGTTCTGATTATTTCAAGGCTTTAGGTTATTTCAAGCTTTAGATCAGATGTTTTTATTTGTCCTCCTTGGAGTTGGGAATTTTGAAGGTATGTGTACATTCCTGAGTTCTTAAAGGCATAGGGATTTGAAGCCAGAGCCTGACATCCACTGTTTCTTCATGAAGACGTTTTCCGTCTTTGATAGAGATGGTGGTGCAGGATAAGAGAAGACCTTCTAGCTCTCAGAAATGTCCAGATATGGAGTGAGCCACCTCCTGTGGTGCCGCGTCCTCTGTCAAGCACAGCCTGCATCCCATCCAGTGGGTGTATTATAAAGAGGACACTTAGCTGGTGTACATGGTGGAGAAAACACCAGGCTTGGAGTTGGGGTAGCTCCGAAGCCATGTGACTTTGGATAGTAAACTTAATCTCTAGAAGCCTCAGTTTCTTCATTCTCAAATAGGAGTGCTAATACCTATAGCTCAAAATTGCTGTGGTGATTAAATAAAGTAAGATATGTGAACATACTTAGTTCAGTGCCTGGCATAAAAGGAAGAGTTCAGTAAAATGTCAGTTGAATATGAATAAATGTAATATCCTTTTCAACCCTGAGATACTTTGATTTTGTGACAAAAAGAGCTTCACAAACTCTTAACAATATAAGAGAAATTGAAGTGTTGAAATAAGTCACCCAATGACATTTAAATGTTAGGGTAAAAGCTGAAAGTCTGAAATAATGATAAATTCATTACGGTAATAGAAATAAAACTTTGTGCACTAGTCCTTGATATTTTTAAAGAAGTTATGAAGTGCTGTAATAACCACTTGTGGCTTCTGATTCAGTAGGAGACTACAAAGTCACACAAGATAACATTTTTGCTTATTTAATAGGAGAGGGGGGCCTATAAACTTCTTCGAAATTTATAACTTGGTCTACTGTTTTAATTTGATTTACATGATTTAATTTATATTTTTAACCAAATTTATAAGATTCCATTATAGGAGACACTTACTAAGGAATTATAAAAAGCCAACAGACTAAAGTAGACCCATTTAAAATGGAGTTAAGGGCTTCCCTGGTGGTGCAGTGGTTGAGAATCCGCCTGCCAATGCAGGGGACACGGGTTCGAGCCCTGGTCTGGGAAGATCCCGCATGCCGCGGAGCAACTGGGCCCGTGAGCCACAACTACTGAGCCTGCGCTCCGCAACAAGAGAGGCCGCGATAGTGAGAGGCCCGCGCACCGCGATGAAGAGTGGCCCCCGCTTGCCGCAACTAGAGAAAGCCCTCGCACAGAAACGAAGACCCAACACAGCCAAAAATAAATAAATTAATTAATTTTTAAAAAATGGAGTTAAATTAGATTATTCTAATAGTAAAGTTTAGAAAGCATTTCACTGGCAACCTTATTAATCTCTGATTCTAAGAAGAAACTAGCAATGGTCTTGTGCAAATATTTGAATTACATTTGGCTTAAGCATGAGAAATACCTGGACTCATTAATCTGAACTGAAGTTGTCATTCTTAATAAGGGGGCAGAGAGACTGTTAATCACTTGGGACAAGGGGAAAAATTTTAAATGAGGCTTCTAGAATCTAGCAGTCACTTTTTATTTTTTGAAACTGTATATTCAAGGAACCAATATTATTTTCTAAAGATCTCAATAATAACCCCAAGAGGCTGCTTCAGAATCCATTCTTACTTAAGCTCAAGTGTATCTGCTGCTTTAGTGGTGCTCCAGGTCAAACGATTCGTGACAATTCCATGATACAGAGATTTAATCATGGTCATCGCATGCAAGTGTTGGACTGACTATGAATGCAGCCCTGAAGGCCATGGAATAGGAAAACTCTAATGTCTAAAGTCTTGCTGAATGTTTAATCTTTGAGCTCTAGATAATACATGTCACTGCTGTCCAGACGTGGGCAAGTACTAATGTAAACAGGTGGGATGTCCAGCTTTCTTCTGCAGGTAGGGCAACACTACCCATGTGGACGGAGAAGTTCTGTGCAGGGTTTCCTGGTGGCTTTTGAAAGGCAATATATTATACTTTTCAGTCCTCTCTCTAAAGAGACCCTCAAATGCAGGACCTTTGACTTAGCGATTAATAACCTTCATAATCATTTGCATTTTCGTAACATTAACGCTTTTCAAAGTACTTTCACCTGCATCAGTTCATTTGATCCTCACGGTCCTGTGAATAATACATTTTATATAATTAAGGCAATTTATAAAGAAACTGAATGCCAAGAGAGTCTCTTGCTCAATTTTGTTTTCAATAATGTTGAAATTGGAATTCAAGGTATTTTTTGCTCCACTGTTCTAAATGATATTAGCTTTCTCTCTTCAACCGAGAAAACTCAAAAAAGGACAGATTCCTTTTTTTAAAAAACAAAATTAGTTTAGAATGCTATTGGCTGCATTGCTGGTCATAGGGGTATGGTTGAAAAGAACAGAAGATTTGAAAGAATATTTTGGTGCCTGCCAAGGGTGGCAGAGAGAATGCTTCACGTAGGGGCTGGAAGTGGGGACCTTTCTTTAAGCTACACTTGACCTAACTCCTTGCGGAGTAACACAGGAAGTAAAATTGGCCCCCGGAGTGGTAAATGGTAAATCTGTAGAAGTCTAAAGGAAGGGAGTTTGCATTGGTTAAGCCTGAACTTTACAATAGAATATTAAAATTGAATTTGGTCATGTTAAAGTTAATAAAGAGTTCTTAGAAGACCTCTTTTAACAAAAAGAGCAGGGATAAACTGTTATTTACATATCAATTAACTGATCTGTCTTTGGGGGTATCTTTAAAGTAGAAATACAAAGAGAGGGTACCATTAAGCACACATAAAACTCTTGGGAAGTAGGGATGAGGGAAAAATCTGGGAGGATGATAATAGAATTTTGGAAAATTGAATAAAATCCCCTATTCTTTTTTTAAAAATAAATTTATTTATTTATGTATTTATTTTTGGCTGCGTTGGGTCTTCGTTGCTGCGCGCAGGCTTTCTGTTGTTGCGGCGAGCGGGGGCTACTCTTCGTTGCGGTGCGCGGGCTTCTCACTGCGGTGGCTTCTCTTGTTGCGGAGCACGGGCTCTAGGTGCACGGGTTTCAGTAGTTGTGGCACGAGGGCTCAGTAGTTGTGGCTCGCGGGCTCTAGAGCGCAGGCTCAGTAGTTGTGGCGCACGGGCTTAGTTGCTCCGCGGCATGTGGGATCTTCCCAGAACAGGGCTCGAACCTGTGTCCTCTGCATTTGCAGGTGGATTCCCAACCACTGCACCACTAGGGAAGTCCCACCCCTATCCTTTTTTAACACCTTTTTTAGAGAGCAGTTTTAGGTTTACAGCAAAATTGAGAGAAAGATACAGAGATTTCCATATACTCTCTGTCCCCACACACGCATAGCCTTCTCCACTGTCAACATCCCACACCAGATTGGTATAGTTGCTACAGTCACATTGTTGATTTGTCAAAGATGCTGACACATCGTAATCACCCAAAGTCTACAGTTTACATTACAGTTCACTCTTGGTGTTGTACATTCAATGGGTAAAGGCATAATGACACGAACCCATCATAATAATATCTATCATACAGAGTAGTTTCACTGTCCTAAAAATCCTCTGTGCTCTGCCTACTTATTCCTCCTCCTCTCTTCCACCCAACCCCTGGAAACCACTGATGGTTTCAACGTTTCTACAGTTTTGCCTTTTCCAAAATATCATATATTTGGAATCATCCAGTTTCATATTGGCTTCTTTCACTTAGTAATATTCACTGATGTCTCCTCCATGTCTTTTCATGGTTTGATAGCTCATTTCTTTTTAATTCTGAATGGATGTACAACAGTTCATTATTCATTCACTTACTGAAGGACATCTTGGTTGCTCCCAAGTTTTGACAATTATGAATAATGCTTCAATACACATCTGTGTGCAGGTTTTCATGTGGACATAAGTTTTCAACTCCTTTGGGTAAATACCAAGGAGCATGATTGCTGGAACATATGGTAAGAATATGTTTAGTTTTGTAAGAAACTGCCCAAATCTCTTCCGGAGTGACTGTACCATTTTGTATTCCCACCAGCAATGAATGAGAGTTCCTGTTGCTCTACATCCCTGTTAGCACTTGGTGTTGTCAGTATTCCAGATTTTGGCCATTCTAATAGGTGTGTAGTGATGTCTCACTGTTGTTTTAATTTGGATTTCCCTGATGATAGACGATGTGGAGCATATTTCACACGCTTATTTGCCATCTGTATAACTCTGGTAAGGTGCCTGTTAAGGCCTTTGGCCCACTTAAAAACTTCCCTATTTTTTTCAGATTAGAAGCAAAGCTTCACAAAGTATTATTGATTGGTGGGGAACAAGTTGAAAAAGAGCTAAACTGATCTAAATCCTAAACTATTTTGTTTTCTGTTAGTTTTCCAAAGCAATCTATTTTTGTAATATTAAAAGCAAATAAGTATTTCTTGTAAATATCAATTACATTACTTCAAGAATAAATGCTTTTTAAAAATATTGGGATGTTCTAAAATTTTGTCTTTTGGTCTTAATGACATATCTTTAAGTGGTTTTTATTTTTGTTATACTTGAGGTTCACAGGGCTTCTTGAATCTTTAAGCTTGAGATTCATTCCTGACAAACGTTTTACAAAGAATCCTCTCCCCCAGTGAAACGCCTCCCCCCAGAATTCAGTGCAACCCAGCACTATCTGCCCTACTACCCTTGGATGGGACTTTAAGAGCAGCTCTGGCATTAGCACCTTCACAGTGGGCTGGTTCCATATCCAGGTATCACTCAGCACTTTCTGTCTCGCTTTCCTTTGCACTGCAGTTGGGTCCACAGCCTCCACTTCATTCCAAGCCTCGTCTCATTTATCTTGGTCTCCTCACTGTCAATCCACTGCTTCCCACATAGTAGGCTTTCAGGAAGTGTTCTGTATTTCACTATACTTGTGTCCAGTGCATATAAGGAAATTAAATTTTTATTAGTGATCAAGCCACTTGATTTTACTTCATTCATCCAGTACATAGATATGTTAAATTTTACTGCCAATGATTCAATTTCATTGACAGTCTTTGCCTTATGGAACTTGAGTAGTTCAGAAGCCACCTTATATTTAGTGGACTCATCACTTGGAAGATCAGCTAAAGGATATTGGTCAGGCTGAGTTAAACACTGCTCTATATCATGTGCCCAGACCTCATGAGAACATGGAGATAACACATTTAAAATGCCAAGCTGGGACTTTCCTGGTGGCGCAGTGGTTAAGAATCCACCTGCCAACGCAGGCGACACAGGTTCGAGCCGTGGTGCAGGAAGATCCCACATGCCGCAGAGCAACTAAGCCCGTGTGCCACAACTACTGAGCCCACGTGCCACAACTACTGAAGCCCGTGCACCTAGAGCCCGTGCTCCGCAACAAGAGAAGCCACCGCAATGAGAAACCTGCGCACCGCAATGAAGAATAGCCCCCGCCCACTGCAACTAAAGCCTGTGTGCAGCAACGAAGACCCAATGCAGCCAAAAATAAAAAAAGAAAAAGAAAAAGAAATAAAATTCTTAAAAATAATAAAATAAAACGCCAAGCTTAGGGATGGCTCAGAGAGAGCAGTTGGCCCTAATCATTTCCGCTGCCTTAGGGTTTGGTCTTCACTAGAGAAAAAAGGCAAAATACACATTTATCTAAGTCAACCACTATTACAGTCAATTGCAATTGATGGAGGTAAAAATATGTGAATGAGTTCAGAGCCAGGGCGACCATAAGACGGGCAGATTAAAAACAGATCAAAACCCCCCAGGCTTGATCATTTAAGAAAGTGAATTTCCTCTAGCCAAGAGATGCCTAGAATGAGCCCACTTGCTAAGGCCAGAGCTGCCTGCTGGCAATGATGATCATCTGAGAAGGTTGTGGAGAGGAGAAATTGCACATCAGAGGCAGGTCTTCATCTCCTGTAGGCGTGATGAAGTACTCAAGGGCAATGTGAATCTTGGTGAATGGACATGCTTATAAGGGGAGCCTAAAACGTGAGTAATTTAAAAGCAAAACCCTCATATAAAATAGATAACTAATAAGGACCTACTGTATAGCACAGGGGACTCTACTCAATACTCTGTAATGACCTATATGGGGAAAGAATCTAAAAAAGAGTAGGTATATGTATATGCATAACTGGTTCACTTTGCTGCACACCTGAAACTAACACAACATTGTAAATCAACTATCCTCCAACAAAAATTTTTTAAAAAGCAAAACCCTCCAGAAAATTTATTAGATTGATTATTTTCAGGTTCATGAAAGAAAAGAAATGGATAGAGCTTCAGCTGAAATCATGACTAATTGGTAGGAAATGATAGTGTATTATTTTTATAAACTTCACATTATTTAGAGTTCTCATTACTGCTGAAGAATGAAGAATAAAAACATTCAACAGAACACACAGGAAAATAAAAATGGTTGTATCCAAAAAGGTCCAAAACCTGGTAGGTATTAGAAATTGGCACAAACTTGAAAAAAATGTTATTTATCCTAAACCTAAAGCAAGGTCCAAGACTGTGTCCTGTATTTTGTTTAGTGTTTTAGAAAGGGCTTGCTTCTACCACTGATTTTTAAATCCCTTTTTCCAGGAAAGCTAATTAACCAGGTTTTCCTTTATAGCTGGGACCCCAAAGAAAACCCCAGGCCAGGGGGACTGTTATTTATCACCATGAAATTCTATAATAAAGTCACCTAAACTTGTTGGCCATCTCTTCAGCTTTGACCTTTTGGAATCAAGCCAAAAGTATTTTCTCTCATTCATGAGAATTTATGGACCTTTGTCCACAAATATTTTCTTAACTTTTCTTTTTTCTTTTATTTTTTTAAAGGTTTTAATGAGATTATCTTATGTTTCTATGATATTTTTAAGTTGTATCCTAAGGTCTGAAGATTTAAGAAAAGTATTAATTGAGGAGCATTTTTCCCTTCCTGAATAGCATTGTAACAGGAAGAGGAAAGAGAATTCAATTCTTTTTCCTGTAGGCATTCATCCAAATCTATAAAAGCTCCTGTTCCAACTGGAAATGAAAAAGAAGCCAGTGAAAAGCATCTCTTCCTGCTGGTGTGAAACTCTCCTCCAAGCTGGGATCAAGACGGGGTAGGTCGACCTGAGGAAAAAAATGGCCATTGTTGCCATTAACTAGTTTCATATAAGGATGAGATCCTAAGATGCAGAACTCCAACATTTCTCTTCCCTCTCTCCCCCACTTGTTTTATAATATTTTAAATTAATTAATTTTCCCTAAAAGGCTTCAAACCCACTCTACAAGGGTAGCCCATGGGTTTCCTCTGCTCCCCGTGCAGTGCCTGGAGCCACGGAGAAGCAGAGTTTGTAAATATCCAAAGTGCACTGGGCAAACCCACCTCCCCCAACTCGCCATGAAACATCCCTCTAGGAGGCAAGAGCGGAGATCCCCTCTCCCTTATGGGTTGAACTTGGACCTGAGTCTAGGTCTCCTTTCAGCAAAACAGAATCCTGAACTCTTTCAGTGCTTTCCTGTCTCCTGATGGGCTTTGTATTAAGAAGGGATGCAGCAGCTGCTAAGGTGATCCAAGTTGTCTCTTAACAGGGATGGATCCCTTGCATCAGGAATTGCACTTGTGGGCATGACCCCTGGGATGCAGAGACTGTTGTCTCCCTCTCCATCTTCAGAGTATCTGCATATTCCTCAGTCCATCAGGGTTTAGGTTCTGGAGATGACATTTTCAGCTTCAGAATAATAGGACTGTGAGCACAATTAAGTAGAGTGGACATTTTATGATGCTGCCATCGCTCCTCAAGTAGCAGAGAAGCAATCTAGAACTCAGAGGTAACTGAAATGATGCCAGTTAGGCATCTGGCATTTAAAGCTTTCATGGAAGGATTAAAGGATGGCATGATTTAAAGTAAAAACAAAAATACAAACAAACAAAAAAAGAAAGAGTGCTGAGACTGAAAAGTGACATCTGCTGCCTGACTGATGGGTGCCAGGTTCTCCATTTGGAAACGTGCTCATATGATTCCGTGTGATCCTCACAGTGAAATGAAGAAGTAGGATTACGTATTTCTGAAGACCAGGCCAAGTGGAGTTAAACCATTTGCTCAAGGTTACACGACCTGCAAGTGAGGAAGCTGGATTCAAACCCATGTCTAATTACATCACCAATTTCCTATGTAGGGACTTGAGTTAGCAATAAGGAGTATTCTTCTGTATAAATAATTTAGGTCATAAAATGTTAGTCAATGTCATGACCCGTGCAGGAAGAGGAGGAGACTTAGCTGGACCACAGTGAGGGTGGTGTGCATTTGTGTGACTATAAGTGATGGTAACACTGCATTTATTCACCATCCTCCATCACTCGTAGTCACTGCAGTCCTGTGACCTTGGTCCTTCTAATTTTGGACTTTATCTGAGTGACAAACAAACAGTGTTTGAGAAGAAAAGACAACTCCCTAAACTCAGGAAATGGTTTCTGAGTATTTAAGGATATGTGCTTTTCAGCTGCAGTCTTGGTTTGGCAGACGAACTTGAAAATTTTTATAAAAAAAAAAAAGAGCAGAGAAGTGAATTAGGAGATATTTTTGTGCCTCTTGATGGTACGTTCTTGCTAAACTTGGCTCAGTGAAGGAGTCCTAATGAAGAACTGTTCCTGGCGGCCTACGTGACAGCTCATTCACATCTCCTGCTTCCGAGTATACTAGATTGTCCTGGTTTTGTAGCTATAAACCATTGAAATGTTTTGAAAATTTCAGCATAGTCAGACTAAACTCTACTTTCAAGGCTCCCAGGCATATTAGGTGTTCACTGAGTGTTTGTTAAAGAAAGAAAGAAATGATTACAGCTTACACCTAAATGTGGGGAGAGAGGGAGAGAGACAGAGAGAGACAGAGAGGGAGAGACAGAGAGAGACAGAGGCTCTGTTCAGATCTTGTATTCTATTTTTTCTTATGATAAATTCTGCATCCAAGAATGTGCTGATTTTTTTTTTTTAACTGAATCACAATAACTAAAAAGCTTTAAGACTGGGGCTTCTGTTTTTAGTTTTATGTGAACCTACACGAAGGACCAGGCCTTGGTGAGAAGCAGTAACACACAATGGTGGTGAAGAACAGAAGCTTTGAATCAAACTGCCTGCATATAAACCCCAGTCCTGCTGCTTACTGGTATGTGAACCTCAGGCAAGCGACTAATGCCCACTTGTGTCTAAATTTCCTTCTCTGTCAGCTGGGGAAAATAATAATAGTACCTACACAGGGTTGTCATGAGTATCAGGTAATGTTAACGTAATTAAAGACCTTGGCACACTGCCTGGAACATAGCAAGTTCTCAACAAATGACAGCTATTACCCATTGTTAAATGCAGGAATTAAGAAGCATCACAGATTTTTATATGCACTTCTATTGATTTCCTAGGGGTGCCATAATAAAGAACCACAACCTGGGTGGCCTAAAACAACAGAAATTTATTCTCTCACAGTTACGGTGGCTCTAAGTAAAAAAAAATCAAGGTGTTATCTGGGCCACACCCCTTCTGAAGGCTCCAGGGCAGGATCTTCCCTTGCCTCTTGCAGCTTCTGATGACCCCGGTGTTCCTTGGTTTGTGGCAGCGTCTCTCCAGTCTCTGGCTCCATCTTCACATGGTCTTCTCTGTGTATCTGTGTGTCTTTCTGTGTCCTCTTCTCCTCTTGTAAGGACACTCCCATTGGATTTTGGGCCCGCCCTAATCCAGTACGACCTCACCTTAATTACATCTATAAAGAGCCCATTTCCAAACAAGGTTACATTCTGAGGTTCTGGGTGGACACGCACTTGGGGGAGAGGGACACTATTCCATCTGTGATTGTATTCAGCTACAAACATTTAACACAGAAACTGCTGTCGCTGCTATAGGTCTGTTATCTTCCCTCTTGCTTGAAAATAGAAGATAAGGTTTGCTTCTAATCATGTTGCTAATTTCTGGTTAGAAATACAAATGAGGTTGATAGTCATAAATGCGTTTTGAGGTTTGACTATCCGAGAAGGAGTAAGTCTATTAGAGAAGACAACCTTTGGCATGTCCAGGCAACTATCCATCTGGTCCCCAGTGGGGGTCCCCGCTGATCCTGGGGATGACAGACCCACAGCTGAGCCTTCCATGTAGGCTGGGGTTTGCTCTGCTCCCAGAGGAGTCCACAGCCTCAGCCAACGGGCTGCGAAGGAACCGTGCCATGGGATGGAGTGGTCTCCACTGAGTTAAGTGGCTGCTGGAGGTGGACATTCTGAGAAGAGGGGAAACCGCATGGCTATCTGTAGAGATGAGGTGACTGGCTATGTGGTCCAAACTACAGACCTTCCAGGAGGCCCTCATGCTCTCTCCAAAACCTGAATTTTTCCCCAGTTAGCATTCCTATTTCACAGCGCTTCCCTGGGAGAGCTAACGCCTTAAGTGATGATCAGATCTTTAGAGGTGCATTTGAAAAAGGGCTCTGGGAGTTTTTTGAGAAGAGATCAGAGAAGGGCAGGAAGGAGTGTCTCCTATCTCTGCTTTGCCGGTGGGGAACAGTGACTACCAACGCATCACTCCGAAGCAAGAGAGCGTCATCAGGAGGGACCCGCTGGAAGCTAGCTTTGTCCTCCTGAGCTTCGTGAAGCGGCAGCACAGGGCAATCTGATTTACAAATGCAACCATATATCCTTCTCTCTGAACCAAGAAAAAGAGAAAGTGGTCCACGTCGGTCCCATGCCGGTCCTAGTGTGAGCTCCTCACCCGGCTGAGAGCGATACAAGTGATTTTATTTTCATACCACTTGGCCCCAACAAGGCAAACCTTCCTCCAGGGCCCATCTGAAGGGTGATCGCTTATGAAGGCTTGTGAAACACTGGGCTTTGTTAACTGCACTGAGAGAGAGATTTTTCAAAGGTAATTTAATTGTACGCAATTTTCACCTGAGATGCTACTCTGTTCCAGATAGTGTGATTACACGGTAGAATGATGTCTGGTGAATAACTAGATATTTTCTCACCAGAGACAGTCAGCTGAGTCGTGAATGCATGGGGTAAGAACTCTGTCGCTTAGTACCGAGTTCTTCCCTAAAAGAGGCAAAAATGAGGGAAAGGAGAGGTGATTCATCATTGTGTAAAGATGAGAAAACACAGCAGAGAGATAAGAAAATAAATACTGGTGTTTTCACCCTCCACCCAGAATAATGACAGTTAATATTTTGAGGTGTTTCCTTTCTTTTTTTTTTTATAAATTTATTTACTTATTTATTTTTGGCTGCGTTGGGTCTTCGTTGCCGCGCGCGGCCTTTCTCTAGCTGCGGCGAGCGGGGGCTACTCTTCGTTGCGGTGCGCGGGCTTCTCATTGCGGTGGCTTCTCTTGTTGCACAGCACGGGCTCTAGGTGCGCAGGCTTCAGTAGTTGTGGCACATGGGCTCAGTAGTTGTGGCACGTGGGCTCAGTAGTTGTGGTGCATGGGCTTAGTCGCTCTGTGGCATGTGGGATGTTCCTGGACCAGGGCTCCAACCCGTGTCCCCTGTACTGGCAGGCGGATTCTTAACCACTGTGCCACCAGGGAAGCCCCTGATGTGTTTTCTTACAGTTTGCTTTCCTCGTGTGTTTGTGTCTGATTTTGTATAGACATATAATCAGGCTGTGTGTGGTATGTTGGGACCTGTTTCATTGAGTCAGCAAAATATTGTGGACATTTTTCCATATTCACAAGCACAGAACTATTCTAGCCAAAGAAGGCCCGCAAAGGACTTTCATGAGCTCATGCTTTGGCAGGTGGCTGTGGCCGCTCTTTCTAGAGTCTGAGTGGTTTGGCTGTAGCCTCCCTGGAAGTGTGGTCATAGGAGCTGCTGTTCTGGGAGGTGAGACCCTGACCAGAGGGACCACCCGGCTGCAGGCCTCAGAGGGAAGACCCCGTCCGGGAACGAGCTTGCCTTAGTGCAGATGAAGCTTTCCTGGATTCCTCTCAACCAGCACCACCTTCATCCTCCCCAAGTCAAGAGGATACTCGTCTTGACTTAGAAGGATGCCCACAGATACTTTCCAAATACGACATGCAGTTTTTAATTTTAATTTTTTTGGGTAAAGCCACTAATTGAATCAAATGTAAACTCATCCGGCTAAACAGATATTCAGAGAATATTTAGGGATCTTTTGTGTAAACCCTTTGAAATAATGTCAGTGGAAACTCAGGAGCTTCCTTTGACTTTATCTTGAACGTTGGCAAAGCTGAAGGGTACATACCATACCCTTGCCTTTCAATTCGTGAATATTGCGTATTAACCCCCAGTGGTTGTGTATGAGCCACGGTACTTAACCTAACTCTCCAAAAATAAGGGGCTCATGATTTTCTTTAAATTGGCACTTATGCAGTGGAATCTCTCAGGCATTAGTGCTTACTTGATTGCATTCAGACACCATTTTGGCAAGGGAATGACTGCACTGAATTAGCATCAAGCACAATGAATGGTAATTGCAAGACTGTCATTTCTACAAGTGCAAAATTAATGTGTTCTGCAAACCCATCGCATTGTGCGCCACGGGAAGACCATGGAGCCATGCTGTTCCAAGCAGAAGAACGCGCTGTAACAGCGGTGGTAAAGTGCTGTGGATCATTCAGCAAAGGTGTTCCTTTCCACCTTTGTTGTTGTCTCACGCTCATTCTTCAAGCCCTGCCTGACCTAATTTCTATGCTCACATTATAGCACCGCCAGACAGTAGCCTGGATGTACAGAGAATGTTATGGAACAATTCCTCCTTCTGTGTGGCATCTTGTGTGAATAATGCCGGCCTCAACAACCCTCCACGTATTCATGAGAGTATGAATAGGCTACTTACGTAAAGCTTCTTATAAAGAGATGCACCAACCGTTTACAGAGAACTTTACCCAAATGCTATACATTCATTTAGAAAGAGAAGAGCGATTTACGCGCATTTCAATTGTAGCTTAAGAAGAGTGCCAGCCCTGCCTCTCCCCATCCCTCCTGTTTACAAGTGGGAAAGGAAGCCACAGGCCAGTCGAATGCATTTCTTCTGGTCATGCAAGATCACAGGGTATACCAACAAGCATAAGCATCAGGCTCTTGGAGTCAGCTGACTGGCTCTGCAGAATTTACTAGGGATTAATCATTCAAGACTGAAATAATGCAGTAATAACAGACCTATTAGATGTGGTGTCTCAGTATTCCTGCGGTTTAGTGGAGGCTGAGACCCTCCCAGAGGCGCCCTGTAGAAGAGTGATACTAAAGATAATGACGGTAACTGGCCAGAGGGGCTTTCCTGTGAGTCCAGCTTGAATCCAGTCTCCTAGCAGCTGGGGGAGGGGGTGGGCATTAAGACCACTGGGCGGCACAGACAGATTCACTGCAGTGATCTACAGGTCCAAGATAATGTGCTGACCCTTCCGACTCCCCTGAGTGGGAGGGGCAGGCCCAAGTCCTCTTTCAATGGCAGCTTACTTTGTCACTCACCATTAAGGCATGATATGGCTCTTTGCTTTGTAATGTTCCAGCCAGTGAAAAGTTTGCTAGAATTTGGGGGAAACTCTGCACCACAAACGCAAAGATTCTCTCATCTTAATGAAAAGATTATGGAATGGTTTAGGAGACTTCCTACCTAAGGTAGGAGAAGAATTCCAAATACCTTACCCTCAGAATGAAGTATGCCTGGGTACAGCTAAAAAACCATTCAATAGATGATCTGGACTTCAAAGATGTCTAAAAATGGCTTTGGAAACTGGCTCTGACTTACCTTTGTTGCAAAATGTCCCATCATAGGCTGTGCTGGAGCAATCGCAGGAATATCCGTGATATTTCTCTATGCATTTGCCTCCATTCTCACAGTTCGCCCCGTAGCTGGTGCAGTGGCCCGAGCACCCGGATTTGAACCCGGATGTGACCTTTGCTCTTTCTTCCAGGTCCAGTGTCACCCCGTTCATCCTCAGGGAGCGGATGCAGCCCAGAAAGCCCTGCTGGCCTCCGGCACCACCTGGGAAGACAGAAGGCATGGAGCTCAGATAGAATAACCTCTGCTGTGGCTTCTGTTTCATTCATCATTCCTTGGACCACTGTGGTAGGAGATGAGACTGCCAAGTGCAGGGGGCATGCTCACTGTCAAGCTGGTCCTGCCTAATAGAAGAGTCTGCAGCTTTTTCCCCTTAGGGCTATAATGCCTGATTAAAAGAGACAGTCTTCTGCGAAGCAATACATTTGCTATAGTACTAAAATGTCTGGAGACACACACAAATTATATAAGCTGTTTTGGAAGTTTAATCTGGTTTCCTATAGAAAAGAAGTTTACAGAACTCTCTAAGTTCTTTGGTTTTTTAATCTCATGGCATTCAGTTCCATAGCATTACCTATTGGAAGAGATATAAAAAGGCAGAGGGACATGAATATATTAGCATAGTTAACAAGTCAATTAGCCAGAGGAAGTAGATCCATTTGGAATGTGATTGTAAGTCCTGGTTCTTGTCTCAAGAAATGCTTTGCTTTGAAATTCATGTTAAAGGTTCCCAGGGCTTCTTGTCTGGGGTGGTTGGAAATTGGAGTTGATCATTTTACACAGAAGTCAGCTACACCACATTTATTACCAGGTCAGTTTAGATTTTATTGCTTTTGTCTAAATGCCACTGCAAGACACATAACACACAAAACAAATTCACTGTAATTTTCTGAGTAAGTTATGGAGTTAGAGGTTCATGAGCATGAAAGTATTAAAATATTCCTAATAAATTTCATAGAACGGTTCATTGGAGAATTATATCACAGGTGGATTGTATCTATAATAGCCTTAGCTATGATTTTTTTAAGCAGCTGGTACGAAAGGAGGAACTCAAGTTTATAAATATGCCTGTATTTTAGACTAACAGCTTTTCTAGAAATTAAGTAAAATGATAGTAGTTAAAATTATTAAAAGAAATCTGATGGGGATTTAGAAAAAAAGATATGGTTAATAAAGTGAAAGTTACTGTTTATTGAGGGCTATGTAGCAGGTACTCTACTAAGCATCTTACATATGATATTCACCTGATTCTCACAATAACCTGGCGAGGTAGGCATTGTTACCTTACCCCCATTTAACAGATAAGGAAACCGAGGCTTAGAGAAATTAAGTCATGTACTCAAGGACTCATAGCTCCGAAGTGCCAAAGCGGTGTCAGATCTGTCTTATTCTCGAGGCTGTGGTCTTAAACTCTGTTCTGTGTTGATCGTCTAATGCAGAAGAACTTCAGGGTCTGGGGCGCCACAGACGTACATGTTTCTGAGGTAAAGATCTGGATGTCTTTAAAAATGGCATGGTCAACAGGACTGGCAGACTTTGGGCAAGGCTGCACACTGGAGATTGATTCTGATCACTTACTCCAGTATCTTGAGAAAAAGTGTGCGATCTAGACGACTCGTCAAGACAGGGCTGGTGGATCAAAGGCTTTAGCTGCAGAGATGGATGAGCCTTTGCTTATGCCTGTGAATCCTCAGCCGTGAAATAGCAAATGACTTGCACTACCATCTTTATAAACCCAAGCCTTGCAGTTCTCTCATTGGGCAGTGCACAGATTTGAGTGATGATTCTCCAGGGATTGTTATTTTTTAATAAAATATTTAAATAGAAGAGGATTAATTGAAGGGATCCCAATGCCCCTTTTGATTAAAGGTAGGGGAGAGTAGACGGCAAAAGAAATGATTAGAAACAACCACTTTGAAGGATTTCCCATTTTGCAATCTGCTCACCAGCACCGCTGCACCTCTGGGCTAAGGGGAATTTGGCCCTTTGCTACGATCTGGAAGAATTTCAATCCAGTAGTCACTCTTTGTGTGTCGAAATTTCAATTTGGCGTCTATTGTTTTAGCAGCTATGGCTTTTGTTCTTGCAATAAGGCTTTCCAAAGGGCCTTTCGTTCAATAAATGCCTAGCCATTTAAATTTTCATCACTAGTTAATTAAGACAATTATATCCTATCAAAATATGCTGAAATTTTTAAATCGTTGTTTTTAGATGTCTGCCTCTCCTTTCCCCTGGTTGCAAATGTAATAGTTTTTCATTGTGGAAACCATAAACATACTGATAAGCAAAATGAAAAAGAGAATCTATAATGCTCCTCAGATAGAACGACTTTCACTTTTAGCAAACAGCCTTTTCTGCTTTTATCTATGAGCATACATATGTATAAAAAATAAAGGAAAAAGCGGGGTATATGCATTGTTTTGAAATTTGCTTTTTTCACTTAATATATCATAAAACATTTTTCCCAGCAATAAATATTCAACTAGAACATCTTGCTTAACATCTGCATAGCAGCCCACCCTGAGAGGCACTGTAACTTATTTTGTCATTCCACTACCATTGGACTTTTTAAAGTTTTTAAATTATTTTATTTTATTTTATTTTTTTACTAAGTAAATTAAAAAATATATTTTTTATTTAACATCTTTATTGGAGTATAATTGCTTTACAACGTTGTGTTAGTTTCTGCTGTATAACAAAGTGAATCAGCTGTACGTACACATATATCCCCATATCCCCTACCTCTTGCGTCTCCCTCCCGCCCTCCCTATCCCATACCACTGGACTTTAAAGCTTATTCCAATTCCCATTTTATATGATACTATAATAAATATCCTTGTAAAAACCTTTACATACTTGTCCAGTTTTTCCTTAGAATTAATTCTTAGAAGTGTAATTGCTAGGTACAAGGGGCATAAACATTTTAAAATCATTTGCAATGTAATTTCCTCTCAGAAGACTTTATCAATTTGTATTTCACCAGTAAGGTACAAGATTCCTGCCTTCTCCACACCAATTCTACTACGAGGCAGGATACTTTTGAATTTATAGGCTAGAGGGAAAAAAAAAAAAAAGAGTTCATTCTTTTAATTTGCATTGCTTCGAATACTGTGAGTTGAATAATTTTTATGTTTTCCTCACTCTTACTTTTTGTTTCTTCATGACCTTTGCTTTTCTGGGGGAAATAGGAGAATATATATTTCTTATTGATTGATAACAATATTTGGGTCTTTAATTTTTTGTTATAAATTCAGCAACTACATCTTTCCAGTTTGTGTTTGTTAACTTGTATGTAACGTTTATGTAGTCACATGCATCTATCTTATTTTTATGATTTCTGCCTTTGATATTAGGCTTATAAATACCTTCTCTAATCCAAAATAATATAATTATTCAACTATATTTTCTCCTAGAACTTTTATGATTTTACCTCTTTTAACATTTCATTCTTTAATCTATCTGGACTGTATTTTAATTTAGGAAATAATTGACATTTACAGGTGTCAGCAACGGTTGAGAGTCTGAGGAGATTTTTTAAAAAAGACTCTTTAAGTAAATGTTAATATGACCAAAAAAATGGAGATTTAGAAAGCATCAATTGGCAGAGAAAGTACATCTAGATTAGGTCATACTTTAATTACATCATTTAGGTAAACATTTAGATATATGTATATATGCTTCATCATGTACATACCCAGGCTTCATTCAGTAAGGGGATTTAGGGGCAGATTTTTCTGTCTCTCTGCCTCTCTGATTCTTCCTGGTCTTGTTCTTTCTGAGCTTCTACATCTGCCAGCCTTTGTTCCTGCCTCTGTGTTTGTATAGCTCTCCCTATCAGGACTGTTGACTGTTTTTGGTCAGTTCTGTGGCTTTCATCAAATCGCTGCATCTTTCTCGGCATCAGTTTTTCTTATACATAAAAGGAGGCTGAACTAGAAGTCTCTGGTCCTTCCAGCTCTAAATTACTCTGGTCCATGATGTACAATCTCTCCCTCTGGGCTTATGTGTCCCCCTCTCCCCATTTCAGCAAATTACTGTCAATTTCTGCCAAATTTCTTCTTGCTTCCTTTTTCCTCTTTGCACTGCTGCCTGACCTTTTTTTCCCCCTCCTTCCCTTAATTGACCATAACATATGACTATAGTCTAATTTGTATTTGTTGCCTTCATTAAATAAAGTTTTATACTCCCACTTCTTAATTTACAAAGAAGGTAAGTGGAATGCCATTTGTCTCTATATAAAGGAAAACTAAATAACTTACTCTTTTTTAAACATGGTCCCTGATTTATTAAATGGGTCAGTGAGCTGGAAAGTACTTTTACTGATCTAGTCAATATGAAGAAAAATCTTTTGTCCTGAAAACGGTCATTATATATTATGCAAAGGATGTTAATGTACTAGAACCAGTGATAATTATTTGAGTTCAAGTTATGTGCTCTATAGAAATCCTTCCTGGTGACAAATGTCATAAGTTTAAATTGTAGGTCTGCGAGCAAAAAGGCTGCTTAACCTTTGTTAATTAGAAAATCAACACATTGTCACTGGAGAGAGCCCCCTGCCATGCAAGGGCCTCACACACATTAGTTAGACCTGTGATAATTACCCAAGGTGAGACGTGGGCTTAATTTGTAAATCATTTTTCATGTGAAATGCTATTCAAGTATTGCAGTTAAAGATTAATTATGAAAATGTTGTAACTATCCATAATGAATAATACAACCATCAAAAGCACAGAAGATTGGGGCAAAATAATCAGGTATTAAATTAAACAGAAAGGGCGAAAATAATGATCAGGAGGAATTCTAAAAAGCACTGTCCTCAGACTAGGAGCTTAATTGTTTTCTAAGGAGCTAAGTTGGGTTCCAGAGCACCTGTGCCCAGAGAGACCGGCCATTCATTCGCCATAGAGAGGAATTGCACCAAAGCTCCCACACGAGGAATCTAATTTATCCACTCAATAAGTATTTATTTCACAGCAACTATAAGCTAGCCTTGTCTAGATGTTTAGAAGGCACTATGAAGCAAAACACACAAAAGTCTTTGCCCTTGCAGAGCTTATCTTCTTGCCGAGGGAGAGGGAAATTTAACAATAAACTCAATAAGTAAGTTAAGTATATCGCCTGTTAGAAGTCAGTCTGGGTTGGGAGTGGGAGTGGGAGTGGGAGTGGGGTGGGGGAGATTCCCATTTTAAATAGAGCCCTTAGGACAGACCCCACTGAGAAATTGACAGAAGGAGTATCCAGGTGCACACTCCTGGGAAGACAAAGAGGTAAGGGAGGCACCGCCCTGCAGGTGAGGGCAGGGGGTGAGACGGGGAGCTGCTCTGAGATGCTGAGAGACGCAAAGGCGCCAAGTCACGTGTGTAAGGCACTGGGAAAGGCATTCCTAAACAGATGGAGGAGACACACTTCTTGCTCTCAGGTTAACAGAAATGTAATCACAAAGAGCCACACTGTGGTTCAAGGTCAAATTTGACACCGGAGAGGCAGGAAACAGAGGTGTGGAGAGCATGAACTGTGGTCACAAAGGTCTACTTGGGTGTTGGCTTCACTGCTCACTGCTTCATCTTCCCAGCTCCTCGTTGGGCCTCAGCCTCCTCATGTATGAAGCTGGCATAAAAATATGCACCTTGCAGGGTCATATTAATAACAAGTGACAATACCCCCCTCGGTACTAATGCTCAGTTAATGGTAGCTGTTTATTATTATTACCATTATTCAGTATAAACAAAATTCTACAGAAGCACAGAGTTGGAAGTTAAATACGGCTAAGATGAGTGTACACGAATCTGATACCAGAGGTACCATGAGTGTTATGAAATGCATTGTGTCACCCCAAAGTTCATGTGTTGAAGCGCCAATCCCCAATGTGACTATATCTGGAGATAGTACCTTTAAAGAGGTACTTAAGATTGAATGAGGTCACAAGGGTGGGTCCCTAATATGAGCGTGTCCTTCGAAAGGGAGAGGAAGAGATGCCAGGGATGCAAGCACACAGAAAAACAGCCGTGTGAGAAGGCACAGGTCTGTAAGCCAAGGAGAGAGGCCTCAGGAGAAACCAACCCTGCCAGCACCTTGAGCTTGGTCTTCCAGCCTCTAGAATTGTAAGAAATAGATTTTTGTTGTTTAAACTACCCAGTCTGTGGTATTTTGTCAGGGCAGCTTGAGCAGACTAATACAGTGAGTAAAGGGTTAACTTCAAGCTTGGGCTGGTCCAGGCCTGCCCGAGAGAATGACCTTGGAGTTCTCCTTCTGACTCCACTATTTCCTTGGGAGGTTCAGGATTAGGATGGGTGTTTTCCTTCTCTCGTCTGCTATGGGGGACCGCATCTGGACTGGGAGAGCTGTAAGCTGGCATAGAGGCGCTGAACACATGACTGGCTGGCATAAAAGATTGACAGGAAATACAGCTGTGATTTCTGTGTCCAGGTGACCCACCTAGACCCTGGCTCTTCTCCATGGCAGTCAGACCTGGCCGTGTAGGTCAGGGGGCAAAGGCAGCTTTGGCCAGGCTGGGCCCCCATCGGCAGCTTGGCTGATGCTGCACCCACTGTGTCCCCTGTTTTACGTGTTACCATTGTCTCTGAGGTCTTGACTGTCGACCTGAACGTGGAGAAAACCCTGTAGTGTCAGTACAGGTGTGTAAAGTAAAAACCCAGTTATCTGGTTAAGCTGAGGACCTCAGAATGGCCCAGATTCTTTAGTAGTGGAGAGAGTTCAAGGATGTGGGCTTACATTATTCAGTGCAGAGCTGCGTGACTGACAAGTATTGATCAGGGATGCCTCTGTCAGCTGGATATTGGCGGGCATATATGAAAAAGTTTATCCAAACTCAGAGAGTGGGGCTTTGGAGGATTGTTTTTTCAGATAATGCTCATGAGTTCTCATTCATAACATCATTCAGTAGGATGGATTTTTTTAAAGTTCATCATCACTGCATGAATTTCTTACATCCTCTGAGTAGAGGACATGCAGAATATGTGAATCCAAAGTACTTAAACTAGAAGAAAACTTCAAAATAGAGATGGAGAAAATAACTGGGTTTCTGATAGCAGAAAGCACTCATATGTGTCTGAATGTGAATTGCTCCACGATGGGGATGGTGCTGAGAGGCCTGATTTCATTCCAGAGGCTGTGGCGGGAGGGCAACCATGATAAAATGTTAGCTATTTCAAAAGCTCATATTAACTGAATGCTAGCTGTTCCAGCTACTGTTTCAAATTTTACATTTTTAACTCTCAGAGAGAAATATTATTATCACCCCCATTTTACAGGTAAGGAAACTGAGACCAAGAGAGTTGACTTGCCCAGTGTTAACATGGGTCGTAAGAGGCCATAATTCACCCCCCAGGCTTTCTGGCTGTTAAGCCTGCACTCTCGCCGTGCTGTAGCTGCATCCTGACTTTTGGGCTTGCATCATATGAGCCTCTTCTCTGACTTTGCTGTGCTGAGGTATGGAACATGCTGACAGAATGATTACCATCTGAGATAAATCACTCACCACTTGGCACAGTGCTGTCCCAGGATGGCTGAAGCTGAAAGGGGAATGCCACACTCACAGTTCAGCCAGGAATGTGGACACATGGACACCCAAACTGGTCTCCAGGCCGCAAACAGGAGATGCTTCTTTGATGCTGTCTTTGAAGTTGTATTTTTTCTTGGCGCAAAAGCTTCATACTGCATCTCTAAAACCAGAGCAGTGATGAGCTTTGGCCCCTAGATGGTGGGAGGTTGGTTATCTCCCCACACTTGGTCTCACAGCGCTATTTCAGAGGACTGCCACTCTGCAATGGGTCTTATGGTTCCAAGTCGCTCACAGAAGTGGCGGCTGACAGAGAGTACAGTGGTAAACCTCCAGATCCCAGCCAGATCCAAATTTTAAATTATTAATCGTTACTTCAGGAAACTTCAACGCAAAGCCAGATTTCAAATACATCAGCTTACGACTCTGTCTAAATATTTGTTTTACAAATATCTGTATGTGACTGCTCATATGATGTATCCTGCTGGAGAGTTCTGCTCATCTTCGGAGCAAAATTAGCATCTGCTTTCTGCTGATCCTAACATATCCCATGTTCTTTCTCTTTCTCTCTCTCTCTCTCTCACACACACACACACACACACACACACTCATGCACACGCACTCATGCACACACATGCATGCACAGACCAGGAACCTGACCCAGGTTGATCCACCTCTCTGTCTCTCTCTGTCTTTATTATTTGCCTTTAAAAGCCTTTATTTTTAAAACAACTGTATTCACTCCCTTTTCATCCACAGCCAAGAATCAGAGCTGTTACCTCGCTCTCTTACTCTCAGACTCCAGGCTCCAAACAAGCGTTTAAAGATGTCAGTCCCGGGTCAAGGCCGGATTTATGGGTCTGGGAGGGATCAGCACAGCTCTGCCCACCAACCTCCCAGGCGGCAGGAGCTTCCCAAGACAAGAGGGCGGTAGAAAAAGAAGTGAGGGCTGGGATGGAGAGGGAGAGGAGCCAGGAGCGGGCAGAGAGGCCGAGGACAGAACCGTGGGAGGTGCTGAGGTCAGGGTTGCAAGGAGGGCATGCTTACGAGTGTTAAATGACACCGGAGGCCAAGCAAAAGGAGAAAACGGGAAAAGCCTACTCGATTTGGTTATTTTTGAGACAGCCCTGTCAATGTAGTAATGAGATGCTTCTTAGCGAGGGAACGGGCAGTGGGAGTACGGATCCAGTAGGTGAGGATCCAGCACTGGTTTAAGAATTAGCCACAGCAGATGGGGAGGGAGGGAGGCCTTTTGAAGCACGAAGCACACGTATTACTGCTGTAAAACAAACTTGTTATTTTAAATGTTTTGATAAATGTATTGGTTTCTTTTGTAATTCTGTATCTTTTATTCATAGAAAACATTATTCTGAGAAGAGAGACACAGACTTTACCAAACTGGCCTCCAAAAGGTTACGAACTGCTGCATTATAGTGAAGTTAAGCAATATTAAAGGAAAAGAAGGACATGTTCAGGAGTAAGAGTGTAACTTACATCTAACTTCTCAGCAGCCAACACTGCCTGTAAAAGACAATGGACTAATATCCTCCCAGTGTTGATGAAAATAGGGAGCCAGTAAAGGTATTCGCAGGCAGGTGAGGTCTAGGAAGGACTCACCTACGAAGTTTTAGAAAAAATTGCTCTTGAGTAAAAACGAAAATGAATCCAAGAGTAGATAAGATGCGGGAAATAAGAGTAAGTGAAAAGAAAAACAGCAAATATTAATGTTTTCTCCTAAGCAGTTAAAATAAGTATATTCATGAGATTCTGCAACTAAAACCACAGATGATGTCAACACGGCAAGTAGTGAGGTGGGGAAGGAGGTCAGAGGGTTCTTGGTCTCTTATTCAGGAGAACAGAGAAATCGATTTGTTTTTGTGGATGATAGAGAAAAAAGCATAAGTATGAGTCTTAGGAAGTTAGGCATAGCTGCCAGAGGAATGCAAGTAGAATGTAAAACTTTTAAATCAGTAGAGTAATATTCAATTTAACCAATGGAAAATAGATTGAGGGGTGGGTGAGCAAACAAAGAAAACATAGTAAATTGGAAATGCAGGGTAAGATGGCAGAAAACATACCCTGATGTGACAGTAGTTACAGTAAATGAATAAAAAGACAGAGATTCTCAAATTAGATTTTTAAAAGATTCAGCATTATACTATCTAAGACACACATTTAAATGAAAGGATTCCAACACCCGCATAAAAACACCAGGCGAATATTAACAACAAGAAGAATTGCATAGTAGTTTTAAGAGCAGAGATAAAATTGTGTGATGAAAAACATCAGAAGGAATAAAGATGGAAATTACATACTTGTATAAGGAACAATAAATCAAAAAGATTAAGAACACATCTAACTAACAAAATAGCCTCAAAGAATGCAGAGCTACCAAGGACAGAACTATTGACAGAAATAGATAATCAACCAGTAAAGTTTGAGGTTTACACTCAGAATCTGATCAAACAGTACTTAGAGAAATATGACACAGTAGAAATTAAGTATGCATATACCCTATGACTCCTGCACACACACAGACACATGTGAGTACACATGAGAATACCTCATACAGGTAATAGGGGGATAGGCACAAATATATTTGCCGAATAGTTATCTGTGGTAGCAAAGAGTTTGGGGAAACTTAGGTATGCATCACTAGGGGATGGAATAAATAAAGCATGGATATACACACAATGGAACACTATACACATAGTATTCACAGAGCTACACAAATACAGCTTAAAAACATAAGGCTGGGGGCTCCCCTGTTGGCGCAGTGGTTGAGAATCTGCCTGCCAATGCAGGGGACACAGGTTCGATCCCTGATCCGGGAAGATACCACATGCTGCAGAGGAACTAAGCCCGTGTGCCACAACTACTGAGCCTGTGCTCTAGAGCCCGTGAGCCACAACTACTGAGCCCGTGTGCCACAACTACTGAGCCTGTGCTCTAGAGCGCGTGAGCCACAACTACTGAGCCCGCGTGCCACAACTACTGAAGCCTGCGCGCCTAGAGCCCGTGCTCCACAACAAGAGAAGCCACTGCAATGAGAAGCCCACGCACCACAACGAAGAGTAGCCCCTGCTCGCCACACAAGAGAAAGCCCGCGCCCAGCAAGAAGACCCAACACAGCCAAAAATAAATAAATAAAATAAATAAATTAAAAAAAAAACCCATAAGGCTGAGTGAAAGAGAAAGAAACGGAATGAGATTTGTAGTACAATACCACTTATATGAATAATGACACTCGAAAGGCAATACTATGAATTTTCCATAACATGCACATATTTTGAACAAATATATAGAGGGTGGGGCTAGAAGGTTATACATAAGATACAGTTGAGTGGGTGCCAGCGATGGGGAGAGAGTGGAATGGGGAATGGTGAAAAAGGATGTAAAATAATAAAGTGAAATTAAAACGAATGAGGAACACTGCCAGTTTGTGACAACAGGACCACGATATGAAGAGTGTGAGTCCCACAGAATCCCACACCAGGGGACCTTGAAAACGATGCAGATGAAAGAAAAGAGGATAAAATGCAGCATTTGGCGGGAAACAACTCTATTTAAGCCAGTAACAGTGGATGGTTTTTCTCTCACTTTCTTAGTGTATCACAGGAGGGACTGCGGGGCTGTGAGTACTGGTTCCTTCCTCAATATTTTGTCACTGATACTAATTTTATTACCATCTTTTTCTGTGTGACAGTTGCCATTTATTATCACGAAGCTTAGTCCAGTCCTTACTGAAAGAATAAAAAATCCATATGAGAAATTCTTTGATAAGGTCTATTTTTGCAACTTTTTTTTCCATACTGATTTCAAAATCGGTGCCTTTACATTAAAATGTCTTCTCTGAATTGGCCCATGCCAACTGTCATGAGAAAATTGGAATAAAAGACCTCAGAATCCCTGAAGCTTTTATTCTTGTGGCACGTGAGCTGTTTTTCCACAGAAGGTGAACAATAGGTTTGGCTCTTTTCTTAGGTTCAAAATCTGTCTCTAAAGGGGTATAGCTCAGTGGTAAAGCATTTGACTGCATATCTCTCTGTAAGTTTCTAAACACGTAATCTCTGCCTTAGAAAATAAGCTCAGCACCTATGGAAAAAGGTAGTGAACAGATTACTTTTTGGAGGTTCAAAGGAAGTTAAAAGTACATTGTTAGTTTGATTATGTTGGGAGTGTATGTAAGAAAGGTAAAAATTGTGTCTATCATAACTTACTTCATATGTTAGAACTCTAACTGTAAAATAGACAGCTGGGATTGCAAAAGTTAATTCGTTTTGACCTCTAAAAGGTAAAGGGCAGGAAAGCATATGGTGACACTTAGTGGGGAAGGACCATCCTTCACCTGTGAGGTTGGCAGGGAGGGGATAGTTCTACGGAGAAGAGAGTGGATGCCTCATATGTGGTTTCACGGCAGAGCCTCGTGAAAGGCGGTCGTGTTAAGAAAAGAATAAATGTGCTAGCAATCCTTGAGGTGAACAGCTGTGAAGGAGTAGCATTACACGGAGAAGCTTCTGTATTTTACTTGCACTTTTGCTCTGTAGATAGTTTACTGATTTCATCTAGTGATTTTTTAAAACTAGAGTTTATCTAGCACATCTTTTTACTTGATTATCTTATGGCAGTGGTTCCTAATTATGACATCACTCCCTATCTCTGTTTGGGAGAGAACCAGGAGACCAGTTACAAGGGTCGGGCCAGAAACTCTTTGCATTAGGGTCCCAGCTAGCATCTCAGCCACTGCCAAACAGGCAAGACCTCAATTTGAGAGAGGGAGACTGAAAACTATGTTTAGGGCCTAGAATGATCTGAGATGCTATGTTTCATCATATGAATTTCTCTGTGACTCTTTTTTTAGGCTTCGGTCATGCTTGATTTCAGTCTTGGTATCTAATGAAAAAGATATTTCCAAAGATGGCAGCATGACTGTTAACTCAGAGAAGTAACAAAAACATAATTCACTTATTCATTCATCCTATTGCTCACTCAGCAAATCCACTGGGCAACCACTGCAGCGATATTCTAAATCTCTCCTGTCATGTAGCTTACCTTCTAGGGGAAGGGCACAAAGATAAATGAAAATATCACAAGTTCTAAGGAGAATGTAAAATGGTAAATGGCTGGCTACATTAGACTGAGTGGTCAGCGAAGGCCTCTCTGAGGAGGTACAGAGCTGAGAGTGAATGACAAGACGGAGCCAACCTTTAAGATATGGGAGCACCTTAGGTGTCCACCAACAGATGAATGGATACAGAAGATGTGGTACCTATATATATAATGGAATATTACTCAGGTGTTAAAAAGAATGAAATTCTGCCATTTGCAACAATGTGGATGCACCTAGAGAGTATTATGCTTAGTGAAATAAGTCAGAGAAAGACCAAATACTGTATGTTATCACGTATATGTGGAATCTAAAAACTAAAACAAATGAATGCATATAACAATACAGAAACAGACCCACAGATACAGAGAGCAAACTAGTAGTTACCAGCGGGGAGAGGGAAAGAGGGGAGGGGCAAGATAGGGGTAGGGGATTGAAAGACACAAACTACTATACGTATAAAATAAATAAGCAACACGGATATATTGTACAGCACAGGGAAATATTACCATTATTTTGTAATAATTTTAAATGGAGTATAATTTATAAAAATATTGAATCACTATGCTATACACTTGAAACTAGCATAGTATTGTAAATCAACTATACTTCAATTAGAAAAAAGAAGGAGCCAATTTTGTTGATGTCTGGGGAGGAGTTTCAGGTAGAGGGAACAGCCAGTGTAAATGCTCTAAAGCAGGAATAGGCTTGGTGTGTTCAAGAAACATACCAAGATTGGAGACCAGTCAGGAGACCAGTTACAACAGTCCAAGCAGGAAACAACCGTGGCTTCGACTAGAGTGGGACCCGTGGCAGGAGACAGCAGGGGGTGCGTTTGGGGCACAGCCGGAGGCAGTCACAGGATTCACTAATGATGGGCAGTGAGTGATGAGGGAAAGAGGAAATCAAGGCTAACGCCAGATTTTGGGTTCAAGCAGAAATGGGTGGGCGATGATGTCATTTTCTGAGACGGGAAGGCTGGCAGAAGAGCAGGCTTGGGGCAGGCAGCAGGAGCTCTCCTTGCCATGCTTACTCTGAGATACCCATCAGACAGCCACGTGGATACGCCAAGTAGACAGCTGTGTACGTGGATGCAGAGTTTCCGGAAAAGTGAGGCCTGGAGATTTTGATTTCACAGTCAGGGAGCCATTGGACTGGATGAGATCACCCAGGGAAACGTATGGCTGGAGAAGAGGGGAAGGCTCTGTGTCTGATGCTCTAACATTTAGCGGTCACGGAGAGGAAGAGAACTCACAGGAGAGACTCCAGTCATGGCCAGTGAGGTGAGGCAAAGCGGGCAAGCACACGCCATGGAATCCAAGAGAAGAGAGTGTTTCAAGGAGGAGGGCACGGGGGCTGCTGCTGAGAGCATGGAGAGAAGCCAGAGGATCGTGCTCTAGACACAGCTCTAGAGAGCTCCGTGTTGACTTTGACCACCTTTCTAAAGGGTTTGCCAAATGAGCTGAAAAGAAAAGCAGCTTCTCTCTGTACCAGAGAAACTCTTAAGTAAGGCGTCTCGTTTGTTCCCTGCCACGAGTGCTTCTGCATAAAATTCTCTTGTTAATCCAAGCCCTTTGTGCTCGTGTCAGACGGTGAGGGCCTGCCTGCCTTGATCTTTGCCAGCGTGACTGGTAACCCACAGAACGCCTGCCGGGGCTGACTCAGGACCGGCCCGATCTCATCGTCTCCTACCATAGGCTCCGTAACTGCGAGCAGCGTTGCATGGGGCGTGGCTGCCACCTGGGGGTGCAAGGCTTTGTGGGGGTGGCTT